>NC_138738.1:37151321-37658821 GCF_965113295.1 Leuciscus leuciscus | reverse complement strand
TCATTACTCCTTCAGAAATCATTCT
The DNA here is from genome assembly GCF_965113295.1 of Leuciscus leuciscus. Classification (NCBI taxonomy): domain Eukaryota; kingdom Metazoa; phylum Chordata; class Actinopteri; order Cypriniformes; family Leuciscidae; genus Leuciscus; species Leuciscus leuciscus. The sequence continues at coordinate 37,658,796 of NC_138738.1, read as the reverse complement.
AATCATGATGATTTGATGCTCAAGAAACTCTTTTACCATTATATGATTATTATATTCTTATTATATCTTACTGGCTCAAACCTTTCGAATGGTATAGTGTACTTTGTTCAATCTAAGGTTATTAGTTAACTAAAACTAAAACAATTTTATCCTCAAACTAACGGCAGTAAACTAATTTTTTTAATTATTTCAAAGGCAATATATCGTTTAACCTGATATACAAAAATAAATGAAACTAAAATAAAAAATTAAATCTATATAGACTTTTTTTTTTAAACGAATGAAAATTAAAAAAACAAAACAAAACAAAAATACTAAAACTTCACCTAAAATTAAGATGAAAACAGAAAATCGAAAAATAAAAAATGAATAAATACTGTAATAGTATCTGAATTATACTAAAACAACACTGGATCAATCCCATAAGTCTAAGTATTAAGCTTTGGCGTGTAATTGGTCCTCCAGCATTTGTGATGATTCCTCCAGTCGTGTGTGTTGTTGAGGAGAGGTGTGCTGTAACTTTACTAACCAGCGCTGCGTTCCTCAAAAGCATCGTAAGCCGTCGTGTTGACACCAATAGTCTCTCAATGCGATCAACTTAATAGTAACTCACTATATAGTCAGGCTTAGATGTCCCAGCTTGACCTGAACCACAGGAGTCTGATCCTGAAGCCCTGGACCGACGTGACCACCCAGTTCTCTTCCTCATCCAGAGTCCAGGAGGTCAACGAGTGATGATCGCGGACCCGTTCCTCACAATAGACATCAGAGCCGATCTCAGTGGGACATCAGGACACACATGAAGGAGAGAGGGACTCGGGGCAAAGGTCAGGCTCTGGGGTCACCAACATACAGTTTAGACACTGTCTTAAATGCCACCCTCAAATGTAATTTCGCATTGTGATGTCTTCCCACAGGTCCTGCGCATCACTGAGATGGGAACGGGAGCGGAGAGCTCTTTCCAGGTACTATAGACCTCCTCGAGCCACGGAACAATGTTTTATTGGGGTTCTATATAGAACCCTAGGGTTTTTGACTCAGTTTGAAAGAACCCCTTAAAAACAGAAATGTTCTATACACTGGGTTAAAAACAACCTTTTCTGGGTTATTTGGCAACCCAGCGCTGGGTTAATACTGGACAGAATGCATGCTGGGTTATTTTGACCAAGCGTATTGGGTTTTATATATTGATTAACCCATTTGCTGGGTTGTTTTTTGACAGTGCTGGGTCAGTCAACCTGATATTGAAGGTTTTTTCATTTTAAATAATAAAAATAAAATAGGACAGGAGCATTTCATATATAAAAAATAAAATTATTCAATGATAAGTCAGTCTTTTACAAACATAAAATACTAAATTTTTTATTTATTTTTTATTAGTAAACGTTTTAGGACGTGACAGGAGCAGCAATGGGAATCTGTGGAAAGAAACCTGATATCAAGTGGCTGTTCCAGTTCAATAAATGACAATCTTATCATAATATTCTTATATATTCATGTTTGAAAAGTTACATCCAAAAACAGTTGACAAATGTGTCCAGTTTTAAATGGTTTGGCAATTGGCACAGACTTCCCAACATTGGGTTACATTGACCCAACACTGGGTAGGGATGTGAGGGGGTTCATCATTTGTATTTACGTTAAAAATGACCCAGCAACTGGTTAAAAATATTACACATAACCCAATAAAATAACCCAACAGGCTGAACCTAGTTAGAGTGTATAAGGCAAAAAAAAATGACTGCAAAATACTTTCATGTTTAATGGGTTTAACTAAATCCCTAAAATGATCCCATGATGTGAACCACTAGAAGTTTCTATATATGAAGCGCCTGACGGAACCCTTTACGGTTCCGTATAGAACCTTTTCTTCTAAGAGTGCAGTGTGTGTTAGATTGATGGCGCTGGTCAACAAATGCAATTTCATACTGGCTCAGACGCTGCATATTTCATAGGTTATTTATTTCCCCAGCCATTTATTAATGTAAATTATTCTTTCATTGCCCTGATTAAATATCAGGTCACAAGAGTAAAAAGAGTGTAAAATTCTGGCTCCTAATGTTGGCACACTTTGTCAAAATATACCCAATCTAAGGAGTTTCTTGTGGAAAAACAGCACTCTTTTTGTTTTAATTAGTTTGATGTTATCCAGACTAGAGTTTTTTTAGGAGAACTTTGTGTAGCCGGAATAGTGCAAACATGCAGTCTGGCTTCCTGAGCGAACTCCATCACATCTGTCTGAGCGCAGGTCAGCTTGGGCTCTGTGATCACACTACGGGGACACAGTTTCCCTCACACTGTAAGATGTTACAAGCAAAGTGCTTTGTTTTCGCAGCTGAAGAACGTATCCCCGAATATATATCACTTTGACAGAAGCCGACTGGAGTAAATGAGTATCGAAATAAAACCGTATTCGTCATTAGTCGGTTTTCACGGCCTGCTTTATTGTTAGAGACAGCGCTTGGGAAAAATGCAGTGTGAAATGTACTTTGTTGCATTTTAGCAGCTGCTTTTCATTCAAAGCGACTTGAGTTACTGCGTCTGATTATCGCTTAAGTTATTCAATTCAATTCAGGTTTATTTGTATAGCGCTTTTCACAATACACATCATTTCAAAGCAGCTTTACAGTCCACAGTACAATTGATGCCTTAATTAACAAGTATAAATGTCTTTGCATTACATATCAATATCAAACCAAGCTACATTTATTTAAAAGAATGATAGCGCCAAACTCTTCATGCAAACCATTTCTAGAAAAGAGGTTTGTTAGCTGTACTGTTCAACATGTACATTTGTGTGTATTGAGACATTCAAATTGATTCTCAGCGAACTTGAAGAGAAATGACTTCATACATTCACTAAAAATCACAATAAAAGCTAATATTATGAAGATCCTGCAGCACAAATGACATACTTTGTCATTATGAAAACATGTTTACATTAGTTTAACTCATCAAAAATAAGTTAAGCAATTTTCAACTTTTTTATGATTCAACTCAATTCAAGCTTTTTTAAGTCAGTTTAATGTAATTTAAGTTGAAATGACTTAAACATCCAAGTTGATTGTACTTAAAGGCAGCAACTTAAATAATATATACAGTATTATACTATTATTATATAATTAAAAGTATATTATAAACAAGGTTGACAATTCACATAATATACACACTGAATACAATAAACCAACAAAATTAGAGAGGAAATATAATACATGAGTGAATTAAAAATTGATAAATGACAATTTACATAATAAGCACTGTGAAAAATGACTGCACATGTACATAACAAAACAAGTGCCAGATAGTGTGTGTGTGTGTGTGTGTGTGTGGGGGGGGGGGGGGGGGGTGAGGGCAGGGTTTGTCGCTTTAGTCCGAACAGGTGGGCTCTTTCTTGTTTGCTTAAAGCTGTGTGTGTGCGTGTGTGTGTGTGCGTGTGTGTGCGTGTGTGTGTGTGCGCAGCGCAGGACACAATGTGTCCATCTTAAGAATGTGTCTGTCTTGTCTCTAGGGTTCTGACAGTCTCCTAGTTTGAAATTGTTGGCGACGACGTTCTTCTGGGAATAATAGTTGTGCCGGCTCAGTCTGGAGATTTGAATGTATACGTACTTTCTGGACACATATATGTGTTAGATTCCCTATAGCAACCTCTCAGAAGACAATAACAACCACATCATCCTGGCATCATGGTGGGAGTTTTACACGGGCAGACACCACACATTTAATGCTTGTTATTCACAGAGCAAAGACTTTATCCAAAGCAATCTATTATGCATTTGTTCTAAAAGGACATTTGCCCAGATTAGAGTTTAAGTCTCTTTGTGCCAGCTTTAGTGGTTCATAAATCACCTCTTCCACGATTTGAACCTGCAGCCTCTGGATTAGCAGCCGTCCAGATCTGTAACCACTAAGTTTACGCCCTGCCACGGGTTTTCCAGGGAGACATCAGGTCAAGCTCCACCTGCACTGCCCGAGGAAGGCATTTTAATCCGCTTTCTCTGTCTGTTTCAGATGGCACGGGCATTTGCTTCTCACACACACACACACACACACACACACACACACACACACACACACACACACACACACACACACACACACACACACACACCGTCTGAGAGCAGCTCAAAATCCGGCGCAGAAGAGCTTGAGCTGTGGCCAATCTTGATAAACTCAGCCGTACTGAAATCCCGCCTCTGTATTGTGGGAAAGTGTTGTTTGCTATTGCTAACCTGTCAGTTATTCTATTAGTCATAAATCTGGTGTTGATATCTAGCGTGCTGATTTCTGTTCGAGCCGTGAAGTGACGCGATCACATGAAGAATGCAGTTTCTGATTGAGCCAGAAAGTCGCAGTGTTTGGTATTTAACCTTAAAATCAGAATGTCTCATTATTGTTTATTTAATATAGCAATGATTTTAATGTTCTCTTGGTCCTTAAATAGAGCATTGCTCATTGGCTGCGTATCTTACATGCCAAATTGAAACATACATTATTTATTTATTTATTGAAAATGAATGGAGGTGAAACTTAAGAGCTTTATGCAATCTTAATCCTTATAGGTCTGTAGTGTAACTATTACATGCACTAATTACTATTACTTGTTAATTTTATTATATATTTTTAATGAATTTCCCCTTGTCTGTAAAGCACTTTGAGCAACAATCTAGTGTGATTGTGTATTAATGGTTAGCTAAAGCAAGCATCACTATTAGTATTTCACATATTTGGGGTTAGTGTTTTGAACAAAAATAAAGCAAAGTATTGAAATGTGGCACATAAGGACAAAATAGACTTACAAATATAAAATATAGATAATGGGTCCAGGATTTTATATCAGAATTGTGGGTTTGTTGTTTTGACTATTACTAGATCAGTAACTCTATGCATAGAAATTTACACTCTTAAAAATAAAGGTTCCAAAAGAGGGTTTTCGGTTCAACAAAGAACCTTTCAGTGAACAGTTCTAAAAAAGAACCATTTTTAGTGTGAAGAATTGAACATTCTAAAAATCTTAAGCACCTTTTCACTATAAATAACCGCTTGTGTGATGGAAAGTTTCAAGGTTCCTATGGAACCATAAATGCCAATGAAGAACCTTGATTTTTAAGAAACTCACATTTTCTTCCGAAATTTAAATTTTATTATTAAAAAGTGATATTATCAAGTAAACTCGTAGAGTAAAGTAGGGTGTTTGATAGTGGAGGCTGTGGTGAGAGAAATGCTGGATCCTGCAGTGTATCTCGAGGAGCAGGTGAGAGAGCGCGTTACCTGAGCTTTCCTCTTTCCCTCCATTACAGCTCATTATAATCAACGAAGAGGTTTTTTATTTATTTTTTATTCAAGAAAAAAATTACAATAGTGCAAACACGCATCTCTTAGAAATCTAGAACATTTCCAACAATGTACATATTATAATCAACGAAGAGTTCTCCAGTGCAAGAGATGGACTTCCGACGTAGGCAGCCAATCGACCAATCAGAACGCTCTCAATATAATCTGCGGCGCGCGACGCGCTCGCTTGCGCTACAGCTTCGAGGATTATCATGGGATCGCTGGAGTTTGTCGCGTCGCGTCGCTCGCTTGTAGAGTACCATGTGATAGGGGCTGGAATTTGACACCTCAGGGGTTGAAAACTCTCATGTGTTTATGGGACTTGATTTTGGCACTGGCTCCTGCGTTTAGAGTGGAGAGCGTCTCTCGTGAGGAACTGTCCTGTCCTGGACGTGGACGCGTCCGATCTCGCGTTTTAGACGCATCTGTGTCAGTCAAACTACCCTAGTTTCTGGTCGCTCTGGACAGTTTTATGTGAAAAACGTGGATGTTCAGAATTATGCATCATCACTACAAGGAGAGGTCGAGAGGAAACATTTTAAGGAATACTTTTTCATTATCTGTGGATTATTTTCACTTATCAGTTTCTTAATTTATTTCACTCAAGTCCATGACAGGAGAGGTCGATCAGGACAGAAACGGTAGGTTTATATATTTTCTTTTCTTTTTCTTTTCTTATCTTTTCTTCTTAACATCTTTATTGTTTAATTTGAATCATGTTATAGTAGAGCATATTGGTATAAAATTCGCATCTTGGAACAATTTTATTAGCATAATGACTACATTTATATTATATTTACATTAATTGTATTTAAATAACAATTTGTCTATATTTATATTATATACATTTATGTTGGCAGAATCTTTCTTAGGCTACTTTCTAATTGTGGCCCTTATCAAAGAAAATGCACGTCATTTGGCCTATTTCCGATATATATTTATTTATACGAAAATCTAATAAACTTATGTAATTTCTTGCTTTTGTGTTGCTGATCCCCAAAAGCATAAGATTCAGAAATAATTTTTCATCATAGAATATTCAATTCAAATTTTTTTTTTTTTATGGTCTCATTTTTCACTGTAGCCTAAATATAACGTGTAACTTTAAAAAAAATTCTATTTGAACAATTTTCCCTTTCCCTTTAATATTTCCTTTTTAAAACCACATAAATACATCAGTTATTCTTGGATCTGTTGAAAGGTGGTTGATCCCTGAAAATGAAAGCAAAATAAAAGCTGCTTAACTGCTCAATCTCATACTAACATGTTGAAAATGTTCCTCAAAATACTTCATTAAAGTGTATTCCTGTGCGTATTTGACAAGCTTCTTCTCTGCGGACTGATCTTATGATTGATTTAGGGGACTGACAGTAAAAGAGCTGTTTTCCTGTCTGGAAGGGATGAAATCCGGGAGAATCCCAGGGACTGTTTTCTCATCTCTGGGATCTTATTATGGCCATTCGTGATTTTTCAAGTCTTATATTTGACTATGAAGATGATCTTCTTAGCTATACTGTAATTACAAACTCTCAGTTGTAAGATCTATATGAATGTGATGTCACTTCTGGTCCCAGGTGCATTGATTGTTTTCCATTGTTTACGTTCTGCTGGAATAAATGAACACCAAACCCTCCTTGTAAGTACCTTTTTAAAAGATTTTGATAGGAATGCGCAGAGATTCTTCCAGAACCAGTCCCATATGCAGCTTCCTACAGTATATTCCACCCATCTGGATGAGAGTTTGTTGAGCAGGTAATATTGCATTTCACTATCAGATCGCAAACACTTCCAAATTGACTGCAGGCTATACTCCCTGGTATCCTGTAATCCTCGGATCAAAATTATTCATTTATTTGTATGTTGGCAAGGTTTTATGTGACTAAGGCAATTCCTTTCTCTCGGGTTATGTGTTCTATCATGGTGAGAGTAGCAATGCTGAGTCATTGGTTTGCTCTTTTTTAAGATGCACAGATGATGTGCTTCATGATGATGATGTGCTTTATACGCTGATCGAGTTTCGTGGAACCCCTGTATTATCATAGGTGGGTCTCTTTAGTTATGATCTGCCATGCATTCATGTCTTTAGCATGCTCCGTTGATAAATTGGGTGTGCTGACACTTAACGCTCAAGTGCCTGAATCACACCTGCTTTAAGAGACACTAATGCAGGCACCCCAGCCCTTTCAGTGTTACTGTCTGCTGAAAGCTGGAATAACGCTTAATCACTTCTAAACTCTCTGTTTTTGGAGAATTGCTCACCAGGAATGGAGTTTCCACCGAGACACTGTTTACTTTAATAATGTGTTAGTGGCTCATATAGTGGTTCTCAACTGCTTTTGCTCCAAGAACCAGATTTTACATGTTTTTTTGTTTTTATTATTCAAAAATTAACCGAGATGTCCTTAAAATCCAATATGGAATTATAATAATTAATTAATATAGTAACTTTTATAAAATAGCTTTAAATAATAATAATACAAAATTAAATAGTTAATATAATATAAAATTATTCAAATATATATAATTATAATTTATATATAAAATTATAGTAAATTATATTATAAATAAACTATTTAAAATGTGTCCATATTAATTATGTGCTAAATACAGAGTTTGATTGGACAACTAAACAAACTGAAACAGGGTTTTCTCCTCCTTTTCTAATGCTAAAAATATATTTTGCTCCCCTAACACTCGATGTACGGCACTTCTTATATATAACCTTTTAGCGGTTCCCATCATTGAGAATTTTATGGATTTAGTTTTAATTAATTATTTAGTTTTGATTCATTTTTTATTTTAATTAAATTTGATGAATTAAGCAGATTTTAAACATACTTTATCACCAGAAAAAAATTAAATAACCCATTAAACATGAAAGTATTATTTAAGACATTTCACTTTTAGAACCTTTCTAGCATAAAGTTTTATTTTATTTTTTAAATAGAGTCAAGATACCTAGAGTTCTCTATAGAACCTCACTGAACTTTTTTGTTTTCCTAAGAGTGATACAATTATATATAGTTAAATGCATTTTACTTTAGTTAGCACCCATAGATTTTACCATGTAAACTGTTGGTGTTTGAATAGCTCAGGTGTGTTTTCAGTGTCAGGTGTGTTTTCAGTTTTCGACTACATAGCAAGTGTAGGTTTTGGTGACTCTGAGAGCATGGAAACGTGAGTGTCAGGCGATCACACGGGACACAGGAGTGCTGTGGTGTTAGGAAGAGTTATGGGCCGCGGTCACCGTGTGGCAGTCCACCGCTGGATAATTTATTACAGACTCCACTAATGAACAGCCTAGTTGTGCAATAATGAGAAACACCTTATCCGGGGTCAGAGCAGGGCAGAGGGACACTATGGGGCAGATTCTTACATAAAGTTCAATACTGTGGTTTTGTGTAGCCTAGTCTGGTGCACGATATACAGACGGGAAGAGACGTCTGACTGATGGGTGCGTTTGTTTAGGTTTATGGGGGGGGGGGGGGGGGGGAAGTAATAGACCATGATGGAGAAATTAACAAGTAATTGCACAGCAGAAAACAAACACAGAAAACACCAAAAGAAAATGTTTATAGACTCAAAAATGATGTCCATCTTAAGTTTTTGCTCATTATCAATTTACAGTTGCTACTAATTCGCCTTGAACAAAACCCATTATAAGATTGTATGCTACTAACCTGGAAAAAGTTGGGATTTCTGTGATTAATTCCTCCTCAAAACCTTGTAAACATGACTTGGTTTCCAGGAGGACTTATAAAAGAAACCTGCGTGTGTCCTTCAGTTCCTCCCAGAAGTCCGATAAAGTTAAGCTAGAGCTTTTCCAGGTATGTGTATGAGACACTAATGTGAAGAGGCCAATGTGAACGCAACAGCATTAAACACTCCTAGTGCATTCTGACTGGGATTTTTTTCCAAATTAAATGCATCAAATTATTCATTGCATATGTAAATGATAAAATGCATCTTAATTGTTTTTTGACAATCAGAGAATCAGGACCTCGGTTTAACATCTCATTCGAAGGATGAGGATATAAGGATGGATATATTGTTTTAGAAAGGAATGAGTTCAAAGCAGTTAAGAATCCATTGCATATTAATACTGACAATCTTAATCATTGTCAGTATTAATATGCAATGGATTCTTAACTGCTTTGAATTTGCTTTCTCAGTCATTCATTCCTTTCTAAAACAATATATCCATCCTTATATCCTCATCCTTCGAATGAGATGTTAAACCGAGGTCCTGATTCTCTGTGGTCATTAAAAATCCCATGGCACTTCTCGTAAAGAGTAGGGGTGTAACCCCCGGTGTCCTGGCCACATTCCCTCCTAATAATCCCCATCCACTGAACTGGCTCTATCCCTCTCTCTCCTCTCCACCAGCTTGTGTGTGTGTGTGTGTGTGTGTGTGTGTGTGTGTGTGTGTGTGTGTGTGTGTGTGTGTGTGTGTGTGTGTGTGTGTGTGTGTGTGTGTGTGTGTGTGTGTGTGTGTGTGTGTGTGTGTGTGTGTGTGTGTGTGTGTGTGCACTGGCGCCGTCGTACTCTGGCTGCTATCGCATCATCCCATTGGATGCTCACACTGGTGGTGGTTGAGGAGAGATCCCCTGATATGATTGTAAAGCGCTTTGGGTGTACAGTAGTATATGAAAGCACTATATAAATGCCTCATTCATTCATCCAAATGAGACTGCAGTTATTGTTTGTTTTGGACAACAATAAAAACAGACTTCCTTTCTCCTGAGAAAAATACCTCAATTATCTCACATGTAGGGTTTCAGACAGGAACTCAGATTTTAACTTAACACCAGTCATAATACTCATCAAAGTCTTCCAAGACCAAATTATCTGAGCTGCGTACACAATATTAATAATATTTATACTCTTTAAAGCAACTATTGACTCATTTAGTCTATTTTTATATATGTATTTCTCCTAATTTGAAGAAATAAAAAATGGATACTTTCATTAAAGTCGGCATGAATTAATCAATATAGTTCTTTTCTCAGCACTTAAAGTTACAAAAATAAAGTGGGTGAGCAGTCGAGAGCTGCAGACTGATAGAAACAGAAGCTGCACTAGTCTTTTCTTCCAATTGTGTGTGTCGTATACCCGAGTGAAACGGGTTCTCGAACAAGAACAAATGTGGGCGGGGCTTGATTTTGTCCATGAGGAATTGATTGGATGGTTGTGGTTTTCTATTGGCTGTTCTCATGTGAGTGACGGGTTGCCCCGCCCTCGTCATCAGAGAAGAGAAGAGATGATGCAAGAGGGAGAGGAAGTTATTCTGATTCAAGATTACGAGGCACAATAATGATGTGCACAGATAAATCATTTAGGTTCCACTTTATTTTAAGGTGTCATTGTTACAGTGTAATTATATATTGAAGTACTGAGTAATATTAATGAACTACATGTACTTACTATAGGGTTAGGATTTGGTTGAGGGTTAGTTGCATGTAATTATGCATAATTTACTGTTATTATTTACTATGGTAAGTACATGTAACGTGTAACAAGGACACTGTAAAATAAAGTGTTACCATCATTTATACCATAAAAAGCTAAATTTGTCGATTTTGATTTAATGGTGACTTTAACATATACTGAACTATGAAAGAGCAACATTTTATTGCAGTAAAATGTTCCTCTGGGTAAGCTCTGAACCAATATGCTGTGAACAGTGCTTGTATGTGTTTGTACGCAGAGTGAAAATGCATTGGGTTCAGTCAGCAAACTCAGCCATGTGGAATGTTCTGTATGTCATCTGGGTAAATAATACAAACACTTGTCAGAATACATCTCTTTCTCCCCTTCTCTGTCTGTCCTGTCACTTCAGTTGAGCTCTCAATATCAGTCTTCATTATTCCCAATAACACACGTTACCCACCCCAGTTTTCTCCTCTGGCTCCCATTTCTCCAGCTGACAGCTTGGACCCCACAGAGAAGGAACACACACTGCTGAGAAGTGTATCTGATTTGTTTCACACACACACATGCTGGATTTTATTATTTGCAAAATGTTATTGATTCATCATGTGAGCGAGCAGGTTCATTTATCTTAATGGAGCGGACAGATGTGTGTATCTGTATACACAAGGAGATGAGAGCTAGATGTGTGTGTGTGGACATCTGGTTCTCCACTGTCACGCTCACACAGAAGTTTCTCAGTAGAAAATCCAAACAGACGCCTCTTCATTTACAGAAACTGAAACGTGTTTAAATTCTGTCAAAACTGTCTTTCCAGAGCAGCTCATCTCTCTTAGTTCACAGACGGGCTTGTATAAAAATGTCCATCTCTGATCATCTCTCCGTCTGTCTTATTCACGATACTTCTGAGGACAGCTGACGCCCTGATGCAAGGCCATTGCTATGCAGTCGATACTAGCTCATTCTGGGAGGTTGCTAGGGTGTTCGGGGCAGTTGCTAGGTGGTTGGTGAAAGTGAAAAGAGTTCATCCTCGAGTTTTTGTGATATTCTGGTCTCTATGCCTTGGGTCTCTTCTCCAAGCAACAGTACGTCTATGGGATTTTCTTGTAGCGTTTTTAATGTTTATTTTAAGACGAAATAAACACACATCGATTTTTTTGAAAGAAAAAGCGCTGTCCCTGTCCCTTTCATGTGTGAAGCACAAACAGTGCAAGACGAGTGTTAGAAAGAAGTCTCTTCTGCTCACCAAGGTTGAATTTATTTGATCAGAAATACAGTAAAAACTATGATATTGTGAAATATTATTACAAATTAAAAGAACTACTTTTTTTTTTATATATATACTTTCATTTTTATTGGAGTTTTATGTCAACAACAAAAAACAAAACAAAAAGAAAGTAACATACATTGAACAAAATCAAAGGAGGCCAAGTAGGAGGTACCTAGTAGTACAATTGAAACAAAAATAAGTCTAGTTGTGATCCTCGGAATCACTGATCAATAATCCTTACATTTACAATAGTTCTACCATCTTTTGCACCAGTTTACCAGAAACCCACTCAATAGAATCTCACAAAATTAACACACAGTATACAGTTGTATTGGGAAGTACAATTATGTAGTTTCTAAGGCCAGAAAATGGGTCCATTTTCTCCATTTTTCCTTAAATTATGATTTTCTTAACCTTATAGTATAGGTTAATTTTTCCATTATAAAAATGCTTTGAATTAAACTTGTCCATTGCTGTAGATCTGGGATGTTCGATTTGAGCCAAAGACGAGTAATAGCCTTTCGGGCCGCAGATAATAAAATCTTGGATAAATAAAGGTCCTCCTTCCGCACGCTTTCTGTGATGTTTCCGAGAAACATAACTTTACATTCCTTTGGGATATTGTGTCCCAGCACCTTCTGTAACGTATTGTTAACGATAGTCCAAAATGGTTGAATTTTAGGACATGTCCAGAAGATGTGGGCGTGGTTTGCGTCCCTACTACCACAGTCCCTCCAACAATCCTGAGGTATCCCAAGTTGTTTACTCTTCAAATAAGGAGTGATGAAAAACCTCATAAAACACTTCCAATTAAATTCTCTCCACTGATGGGAGTTGGTGGAGGTCTGGAGTAGACAACATGTTTGATACCATTCCTCCTCCGTGAGGACAACCTTTAATTCACATTCCCATTTTGCTTTTACATAAAGTGTAGTGTTTTTCAAGTTCTCCATCAGACTCCGATAGAATTTAGACACAATCTTATTAGTCTTTTGTTGATAAGCGCCACACATTATTTCAATAAGAGGGTTTACCACGTCAGAAGAAAACCCCTTAATTTCTTTGCAGTAGTAATCTCTCAGCTGTAAGTATCTGAATAGATCCTGGTTATTTAGATCAAAACTATCCTTTAGCTCCTGAAAACTCTTCATCTTGTTGTTTTTGATAGCTATGCAGAAAGCTGTCAGGCCCTTACTCATCCAATCTTTAAAAGTACTGTCATAAATAGCCGGCTTAAATCTGTTATCCAGTGCGAAATAACTACTTTTTATTTCAGTTTATTTTAAAATGTAATTTATTCCTGTGATCAAAGCTGAATTTTCAGCATCATTACTCCAGTCTTCAGTGTCACATGATCCTTCAGAAATCATTCTAATATGATGATTTGCTGCTTAAGAAACATTTATGATTATTATCAATATATATTTCTGGAAACCATGATAATTTTTTCTTCAGGATTCTTTGATGAATAGAAAGTTCAAAAGAACAGCATTTAAAGTTAATCTTTTGTATAATTTGTAACATTATAAATGTCTTCACTTTAACCTTTTGATCAATTTAATGTATCCTTGCTCAAAAATATTAATTTCTTTGCAAAAAAAAAGAAAAAAGGTTGTGTATTTGTTCAAGATTTGCCTTTGGTTTTACATCTTACAAAATGAATACACCTGCTCCTTTACTTTAATGTCATGTTACATGTTTAGTGGCTAATTTATGCTGCGTTCCATTTGTCCTCGGAAGTGGGAAATTCCTAGTTCCGAGTGGGAGACTCGGGAGAACCACAACAATCCCGACTTCAGAACGCAGTAAAGCTGCTCAGTGCATCAACCGTAGTAAAACAGTGGTAATATATTGTTTATTAGCACTTGTGTTTATCTGTGTCTCAATAGACTCAGTGATGCACACAGTCCTATCCAACCTCTAATTGTGGACATGATACTTTTGCATTATCTGTGCAAAATATTGCTTTTTTTGTGTTTGTATTTCTGAAAGAGCAAGCACAACACAGGTTTGCCATCTTAGTTTTCTGACCTGTGTACTGGAATGCGGTTAACTCAGGTGTGATGTCATTTCCAGCACCAAACATTGGTCCTCCGAGATAAATGAATGCAGCATTATTGTTCCAGTCATTTCTATTGGAGGAATCTGATTGGCTGGCACGTGCAGCTCAGTGTGTCTGTTTGAAACCAGACACTATCATATCAGTTTCACTGTCTGTCTTTGTACATGTTCTGTTTGATGTATGCCAGGAGGATGTTGACTTAGGTTTCTTATCTTTTTAAAAGACACTGAGCCACATCAAAACCCTTATTGGTTTACTGCATGTTTTGACAACCGTCCGCAGTGATGAATGATGTTCTTTCTTAATTTGAACTTAAAGGAAGTTGCTCAACGGTGAATCATCTCAAACTTATTTACATCTTTCGATCGGGTGTAGGCGTGTGTGTTTGTGATTTGCTGCTTTGTCACAAATGTTTAGTTGTTGACCTTTCTTTTCTCTCTTCGGGTCATGAATTTTAAATTAGATAGATAGATAGATAGATAGATAGATAGATAGATAGATAGATAGATAGATAGATAGATAGATAGATAGATAGATAGATAGATAGATAGATAGATAGATAGATAGATAGATAGATAGATAGATAGATAGAAGCAACATGCATACACGCATGCATACACACATGCATACACACACGCATACATACACACATGCATACACACATGCATACACACATGCATACATACACGCATACATACACACATGCATACATACACGCATGCATACACACATGCATACACACATGCATACACGCATACATACACACATGCATACACACATGCATACATACACGCATACATACACACATGCATACATACACGCATACATATAGACGCATACATACCTTGGCATACACACATGCATACATACACGCATACATACATATACACATGCATACATACACGCATACATACACACATGCATACATACACGCATATATACACACATGCATACATACACGCACACATACACACATCATATGAACATAGATACATTACATGCATACATACATGCACACATACATACATAAATACATTACATACAGTACATACATACCTATGACCTTCTTAGAGGCCCCAGAAACTATTTAGACTCTGACTTGACACTTAAAAAGGTCTGAATGTCAATGCATTTGATGGTAAAGGGGGATAAACAAGTGTCTGCATCAAATACTGCAGGACGAATGCCACTTTTCTTCACTGTTTTCATGCAGTCTTTATATCAGCTGGTGTTTTTAGTGGATGTATGAAGTCAGCAGGTGGAGAGAATCACAATAACTATTGACATGTTCATGCTTCACAAACTCGAATTGACAAAATACTGTTTGTCTTCATTTTTTAAGTACTAGATCTAATTTTTTTTAAATCATTTAAATCCTTTAAAACATCGGCTCAACCGGTGGCGTGACATTGGGGCAGGATTATCTATTTGGTTATTTGGTGACATCAGTGTGCAGACATTACACACTTCAGCTTTAATTGTTGTATATGCTTGTAGTTTATAATTGAAGAGTGAGTGTTTTAAATCTTCTTCCAACTTTTGTGTCACTCATTTAACCGGCTAAACTCTGCAGACTGTGTCAGTGCACACACAACAGCTTGCAGCCTTCGGGTTATTCATAGCAGCAGAGTGCTGTAAAACAGATATTTAAGGCTGTGGATAAAACATCTCTCTAGGTCAGCTCTGAACTGTGTTGCGACTTACATCACATCGTGTTGTTTAATCGTTTAATAGCAGCAACCTTTAAATGTGTGCAGTTTCAGTGCAGCAGGAGAGCAGTTCACTCACTGTCTGCATGTTTATACATGTTGTCAAGGAAACGCTCTGAGCGATGTGATTAATGATGCTATAATGTGAATTTAGGCGGAATGCATGCAGACATGGTGCCGCACATTCAAGTGGTTTCCACGGCATTGCCAGGTGTACTGGGTAGTAGCTAGGGTGATGCTAGACGGTTGCTAAGGTGGTCTGTGTGGTTGCTAGGGTGTTGCTAGGTGAAAATTGTCCTATCGCTTAGCTAAGGAGTTTTCAGGAAACCCAAGGGCGTCGGCATAGAGCGTCTGCACAACATTTCAGGGAAAAGAAAGTGTAAAAAATGTTTAATGCGTGTATAAGCAGATTAATAATTATTTGCATATAATTTTTTTTTTTTTTTACTTTAGTAAAATGACTTAATAATAAAAAAAAGAATATATATACTATATATGGGTAACACTTCATTTTAAGGTGACAGTTACACGTTACTACAAGTAGTTGCTGTAGTCATAACAGTAAATTATGCATAATTACATGCAAATAACCCTAATCCTAATCGTAACGCTATAGTATACGTGTAGTTAAGTAATATTACTTAGTACTTAAAATACTTAGTAGAGTAAGTACAATGTAACTATTTCACCTTAAAGGGTTATTTTAAGGTGTCATTGTTACAGTGTGTAATTATATATTGAAGTACTGAGTAATAATAATTAACTACATGTGCTTACTAAAGGGTAATGGTTAGGATTAGGATTTGGTTGAGGGTTATTTACATGTAATTATGCATAATTTACTGTTTTTACTATGGTAAGTACATGTAACATATGTAATAAGGACACTAGAATAAAGTGTTACCAAATAAAGTGTAACCAAAATATTTATTAAAGTTGTTCTTTGCAAAGGAATCATCATATTTGATCTTTTTTTTTTTTTTTTTTTTTTTAAATTCCTGGATTAGTAGAAAAGTAATTTCTAAAGTCTCCACATTCGGCTCCATAGCACAAATTAGCATCTATACATCTATTTATAATATAATCTAATTGATATTATTTGTGTGTCTATATAAGTGTATCTATGCCTTTAGCAGAGGACAATTTAACAATATAGAAAATGGCTAAATAACTTAAATTTTGTGACACATTAACCCTCTGGTACTGTTCGCGTGTCATTTTTTTTATTTTGATGACTGTACTATATTTTAGTCAAATTTTTTTTTTTTTTTAATTAAGGGGATTTTATGGTACTAAATTATATTTATGCAGTAGTTATAATCCATTTCTTTTCTTTTTGAGCATAGACCTGAAAATGAAATTTACTAGTTAAACTGCCATAAATCTTGAATTTAGCGCAGACGTAAGTTTGGTCTCATTTTAAAGACGGTACTTGGCAGATTATTACTGAAGAGAAAAAAGGTTTTAAATATTTAGGTTAAAAAAAATTTTTTTATATGAAATATATATTTTCCAAAACACATTTTACTCTAAAACTGTGATAAAAATCAAAGCCATCAATCTAAACAAGCCGTGTTCCCAATTTTAGGTTGATCTCTCCAAAAAATGAGCTTTCAGTAAGATTTTGTTTGGGAGCAGTGCCAAGCGTTTCCAACAGATGAAATCAGTCTCCCATTTTTGACCACGAACAATACAAGTGTTTTGATTCATCATTCATTCATTCATCACCATCATGTCTGTCAAATATGCTGCTGTTTTTGGATAGCTCTTACACAGCTCTTTTCTGTACAAGCAGTGTTTACAGAGATCCTTCCACCAATGAAATCATATTCAGAAATGCAGAGTTGAACATTCATGTTGGCTGTAAAGAACTACTTCTTTAGGAATCGTGAATTATCTGATTTTAATTGATCTGTCGACTGGGAGAGGGTGTGGTCTAATCTAATCAAAATTTCAAAAAATTTGTCTCAATCATTTCAAAATCATCCATAGGGCATACATAACTCCTCACAAGAGGTTCAAAATGAAACAGCAATCAGCCATATCTGTAACACCTTATCATCAGGTACTTTTCTTCATATTCTTTGGGAGTGTCCAATTGTTCTCAACTTATGGACTAATGTAAACTTGGTTTTGTCCTCTTTACTACAAATTGATTATATGTCTAATCCAGGGTTATATCTTCTCTTCTCAATGATGATTCTGATCTCTGTATAAGTGCACTGCAGAAGAGAATGTTGTTTGCTGGGTTTACAGCTGCAAAGAAGACAATAATACAGAACTGGTTTACTCCACACGTGTGCAAAAACATATTGGATTCATAGCTTACATAAAATAGTGACTTGTGAATGTACAACAGCACGAATTAACACGGCTAAACCTAGTACCATTGATGCATGGCAATGTGTTTCTTCCAACATATTGGACTACATAAAGGAATGACTATATAAGGTGTATTTTTAATTTAATTTTTTATTCTTTTATTCTCACTCTTTCATATTGTTACATTATGGATGATATGTCTGTTGCTCCCCCTTCCCTGTCTGTCTGTGTGTTTGAATGGATGCTATTTCTAAAGACAATAAAAAGTTGATCCCAAAAAAAGGACTACTTCTTTAGTGCCGGTGTATTTTCATGCATATATATATAAAAAATTTTTTTAAATCTTTTCTTTTGCTTTCTAGATGGCAAAGGGTGGAGAAGTCCGGAGAATTGCATGGCCCGATGTCACCTGAGAAACTGGAAGGTGAGCATTCCTCAAATCATTAAATATGTAATAAATAAACACACACTTTGATGCTGTCTGACATAACATCTCGATCCCTGTTTGGTCTTGCTGTACTACATTACCAAGCGTGTCAGGAGCGTGTCAGATGGGAGTCGTTTGTGTGTCAAACGCGGTCCATTTTCACTCCAGCTTATCGGATCTCTTCAGTCAGACACTCCAGAGACACTCATTCATTAAAGCAAACCTTGAAATATTTACGACGGTGTTGGGTGTTTCTTAAGCAATTAAAGAGTCTGAAGTGTTGGCTGTGTTAGATCATTGGTCTGCTGTTCTTCAGGTTTGGGGGGTGGGAAGCGTATCCATGTGAATAAGCCGATCGGACATCACGGATCGGTTTACTCAGGGTTTATATAACACAGAGGAGTGCTGGACAGGTTGCGACAGCGCGGGGAGATTAACCTACTAGCGATTATTTCTTGTTTTTGTACGTGTTATTGGCTTTCTTTCAGTTCATACGAGCTGTGCCAGTTTTGATGCTGACTTCATCTGTTGTTCCTGTAGGTGATGCTGCTGGTGTTCGTGTGTTTTCTGGGTCTGGTTGATGGACATTTCCTGCAGAAGGAGACAGAAGAACCCCGTCCTAGCAAGCCGAGAACCTCTTCAAACCGTCCGGAACGTCCCGGCCTGCAGAAAGACCTGGATGAGAGGCAGAGCAGAGCACCATGGGCCGGACTGCACGGTCAGTACACTATAGACAGTGTGTGGGAAACCGGGGATAGTTGTCACGCTTTCTACTTAAAGGATTAGTTCACTTTAAATTAAAATTCTGTCATCATTTACTCACCCTCAAGTTGTTTCAAACCTGTTCAGCAGAAGAAAGAAACTCATAAGGGTTTGAAACAACTTGTGGGTGAGCAAATGATAACATAATTAAAATTTTTAAGGGAACTATTATATATTATATACAGGGTTTGAAATTAACACCTGTAACGCTCTCAAATCACTTGCCAATTTGGCGTGTTATTATGTTTACTCACTTTGCTGGGGAAGTTCGTACAAGCCAAATCTGTGCGGATTTAGCGCA
Source organism: Leuciscus leuciscus (assembly GCF_965113295.1). Taxonomy (NCBI): domain Eukaryota; kingdom Metazoa; phylum Chordata; class Actinopteri; order Cypriniformes; family Leuciscidae; genus Leuciscus; species Leuciscus leuciscus. The sequence goes on along the minus strand of NC_138738.1, from coordinate 37,639,182 downwards.
AATACTCAACTCGTGAGTCATCGTGATCTATTAAATACAGCGTATTGCGCAGAATCTGTGCATTTCTGGCTTACTTGAACACAGACGTCACTAAGCAACACATAACGGCGCGCTTGTTCACTTGCATTACAGCAATAGCAAAGATTAAAAAAAAATTGGCTATTTTCCAACATCCTACATGTTCTTTACATCATCCTACATGTTTCTCCACCTAAAACACATGTTTGGTAAAAAAAAGAAAGAAAAAAAAGAAAAGAGAATAAATGAGGAGAGGAGGAGATTGCTGGATGACAGGATTTTGTTTTAATATGAAATGAATGTATGAAAATATATAAAAGCTGTGACGTAGTTAATCTGGTTCATTTCTTCTTTTTTTGGGGGCTAGTAGAAGTTCTGAATGGCCGGTAAGCGGTAACTTAAATATTTAGTAGCCAAATTGGCCGGTGGGTTAAAATTTCAAACCCTGATTATATTATATTATGTATTATATAATATAGAATATATTATGATTATATTAAGTGGTAATCTTGCCCTTGGGGCGAAAATATATAATGTGTAATAATTACAAATATATGATGATACTGATAAATGCAAAAAGTCACATTATTTTTATTTACATTTATGCATTTAGCCGATGCTTTTAGCCACAGATACTTATATTGTTATAGCGACTTATTTATTAACTTTTTCCTCACCAGCGTTTTTGAAACAGGTTTCAGCCATTGCCAGCATTTTTGATCATTTTCACAAAAGTTTCATGGCCCCCAGAATATTTTGTTGTTTGAATATCTGAACATGCAATATATTAAGAGAAAGAACAGAACCTCTGCTTTTAAACAAAAAGCATTTTATATATATATATATATATATATATATATATATATATATATAAGCATGTTTTATTCTAGATTAATGCATTCCTTTTTTTAATCAACACTTGCATGTGGCAAAATGTAATTTAAAAAAAGCAAAGTTTTTAGCAATTTTTTTTTATTTTTGTCAAAGATTATTGGATCGGATTCAGAACGATGACCAAAACACAGATGTTGTAGATCGAGTCCATCAACACCCTTTATAGCTTCACAGTCCTATATCTCATCCTGGGTCGACATTTCATTCAGTAATATTAGGCAGTTTTGATTTATATGCTGTTTAATGTTGATCACGTTATTTTACTACGAAACATCGCTTGTTTCGGCTTTCTTCTTCGCGTGTCATTGCGCCCCGTACCGTATAACAGTGAAAACATGGAAAGCCAGCAAATTTCCGTCAATGGCGGGGAAAGAGTTAATATTCATAACGAACAATGCCAGGTTTACTTACTAGTTCTCATGCGATAGTGTCATTGCAGTTAAATCGATAATATTACTGAACATTGTCTTTTAAACCAAAGGACACAATTCACAAAGATGATCCTTATTTAGGAGCATTTTAAAGGACCGAATTTAACATACAAAACACTGTTAGAGAAAACAAACACAAGTAATGAACAGATATGACTCTTGTGACATCCTCCCCATTTTATCTACTTGAATTTACAAGCCTCATCCACCTCTGACGTTGTTGCAAAGCCTGTTATTAAAATTGGAGACTTTTGGTCCGTATCCACAGTAAAATTAAGCCATCAACTACACTTGGTGATGATAGATGTGAGCAATTTCAAAATTATACGTTGTCACGAAGTGTGTCGGCTGCTGATTCTCTAAAGCTCGTGGATGTTGCACTGAACGTAGATCAATCTTAATAAAACTTTGTCTCAGATGCTTCTCTTATAATTCCTTGGGAGAAATAGAAATAGTCACGAATGAGTAGTTGACATGCAGTGAGTGTATATAGATCTATCAAATTAATGTGGATAGCAGATAATTCAGCATTTGATGAGAAATGTTTGTGCTCATATTGAGATCTCTGACTTTTCATTCCAGACTTTGAGCACTAAAACAAAACTCTGAATTTTACTCTTATTGCTGGCTAGGAAAAACAACTGAGATTTCTTTTGTGCCTTTACTGTCGTATGGGAAGCCGTCTCGATTAGGTCGGTCTGAGAAGACTTGTTCTGTTTCATGTCTTCTCAGGCTTCTTACGGAGTTACTATTACACTGTCTGTCTAACCTGTCCGAGGACTGAATCCTTTGGGAAGTCTGGTTTACACTCTCTGTTGTCTGGAACACTTGGGCCAATCTCACGAAACCTGATCACACTTCATCCCAAATTCAAAAGAAAACGAAAAAAAAAACGTTTTGCTTAAACTCCTAGTTTATTTCACTGCATTGTGATTTATAGACGAATAAATAAAAAATAGATTTGACAGAGTTGTGATTTATAGACAAATAAATAAAAAATAGATTTGACTGCGTTGTGATTTATAGACAAATAAATAAAAAATAGATTAATATTTTGAACACAATAAGAAGTTAAACATTCAGACTTTGCATTACAGTAAGGAGAATTTGGAGATGAAATGTGCTTAAATGTGGTGATGTCGTCACAATGGTTAATATTTTAGTGGTCATAAATAGGCTTCATTTTCTTTATGCAAAATATGATTTCTTCTTTTATTTTGGGTGAAATGTGACATGGAAATGTTTATGTACACTGAAACACTTTATTTCAGTGGTCCACTTTAGACATTCTTCTAACTATGAGTAACTTTGCAACTACTCGTCAACTTATTCTACTAACCCAAACCTAACAGTCTAATGCTTTAATGAGAGTTAGCTGACATGTTGTTGCAAAGTTACTTATAGTTTATAGAAAGTCAAAAGTAGACCATTGAAATAAAGTGTAACCATGTACTCCTAATCCTGTGACCCTGACCCTAACGGCTCTCACCTTGCTTAAAGGCGAATTCCTTGCAAATTATTATATTTTTGTTTGTTTTCTTATGTTCAGTGTTGGGGGGGGGGGATCTGTGCCATAATAATGCAGAAACACGAGTGGAATGCAAACTTTACCGTGAGTGTCTCTTGTGAGGACATGCACTACACATACAGACCTAAATGAGATTGCCTGTTTTCTCTTTAATGAGCTCGAAGGATCTTCTGACAATTGATGCTGACATGTCCATGCTAACATGAAGACATTGTTTTGTGCAATATGATAAACATGATCAACATTGGTTGAGCCACAAGTTGACATGTTGGGCAAACAAACAGAGCAATGTTTTTATAGGGTCACAGTGTTTACACTGAGGAAATCAACCGTGATATTGTCCATTTCTCAGCCACTGAATTAAACCTTATTCTCCAACACCCGGCTCTCAGTGGATGCGGACTGGACACTAAAATACACACAAAAAAGCTAAAATTGTCTCTTCTGCTCACCAAGGCTGCATCTATTTAAAACAGTAATATTGTGAAATATTAGTACAATTTAAAAGAACTGTTTTCTATGTGAATATAAATATTAAAATGTAATTTATTCCTGTGATCAAAGCTGAATTTTCAGCATCATTACTCCAGTCTTCAGTGTCACATGATCCTTCAGAAATCATTCTAATATGATGATTTCTGAAGAAACATTTCTGATTATTATCAATGTTGAAAACAGGATTCATTTCAGGATTCTTTGATGACTAGAAAGTTCAAAAGAACAGCATTTATTTAAAATAAAAATCTTTTGTAACGTTATAAATGTCTTCACTGTCACTTTTGATCATTATAATGCATCCTTGCTGAATAAAAGTATAAAAAAAAAGTTTTTTAAATGTATTTAATGACCTAAACTTTTGAACAGTAGTGTAGAATTTTCTTTGGACATTTGTAATATTTAAAGGTATAGCGGAGGATGTTTTACTTCCTGGTGGGTAGTCTAAACTATTGGTCCTCCTAATTGTCAATCATTCTGGTGAATCAATCAAACTTTTCAAAAAGTGGAGAGGGCGGGTCTTATCTAAAATTTGGAAAGATCCTCCGCTATACCTTTAAATGGACATTTAACTAATGATTGGATAAGCATTATATACACTCAAACTTTTTCTTTTTTTTTGATTTATGAATATCAACTGTATAGTAAAATTCCATAAAATTGAACTGATTTCATATCAAATATCAAATTATTAATTAAGATTTTTAAATTAGTAAAAAAAAAAAAAAAAACTTTATAAAATATTTAGTATTTTATATCTTAATGGAAAAAGTTAATGGACCGTTTCAGTTTATATGATTCATATTCATACATTTAAACTTATGAATACGAGTCGCATAAACTGAAATGGTCCATTCCCTTGTTCCATTATGATTTATACAAAATGTTTTATTCAATTTGATGGAATTTTACTTTACAATTGAAATTCGTAAATCTTAAAAATGGGCTTAAATATTTGTTTGGAGTGTAATACAAATATTTGTTTGTAAGGTGTAAATAGGGCGTAAGATGTGTTTTGGTCAATTCATGAGTAGACGAGGGAGACAAATTCCCGTTTACCCCTGGTCTCTTTTGTCCTCTTTCAACCACTTCTGTCCTGATTTCTTTAAGGAGAGGGACTATGGGCGGGTAAATTAATAGTGTTTTTATCCGATTAACAGATATTTTGATCTAATGGACAAAGTAAACTCACGCAATTTACATATGAACGCGACCGGAGACGATGGAAAAACATACGGAGAGCATCAGCTTTAGTTTCTGCTCTGACACACACAAGACCAGCCGAACGCTGTGAGTGTGTGTTAGACATCAGGAATGGAGAGAGAACATTGTGCTTGGTATGTTTTTCATCTTCAACACAAACTTTAGTCTTCAGTCGACAAAGTTTAAACCCCGTCTGTCTAGTGCTCTTCCCATAATGTTTACGCATTAGTTCAGTAGACGGAGAGTAGACGGTCTTTTGTGGCTGTTTGAACACATTCGACCACATGAGCGTTTACACTACGAAAGCAATCCGGTCTAATGTGTTTGCAACTCCCTCTGGAAGTGTCTGAAAGTGGACAAGCTCAAAATATTTTAGACCCTGTTTACACCTGTACTTAGCCTCGTCCACTTGTGATCCGATCGACCAAAACACATCTTAATACAAGGTGTAAACAGAACCTAAGAAAACCCCTACTGGAAGTATCAATATCAATCAAGTAGTAGAGATATTTTCTGTCTGATTTACTTGGGATAAGAGAAAGTATTTTAATATCGCAAAAAATGACACACTTCACCTTTAAGAGGGAGGATTATTTCTTTATTGAGACACACAGATGTTGTATTTTATGTGTTTTCACACCCAGTACATTCGACATGTTTTCCCCAGCTCATGCATGCAATAGAATAATCTCAGCTCTCTCTCACTTATCAATTTTGTGTTCCACTTTAAATAATCCAAAGCTCCTCTGTGCAGGTTTTGACACAGCAAATCGCTCCCTTAGAAGCTAATTACGGCAATCTTCGCCTGGAGAAAGTTTGAATCATATTTCTAAGGTTCTCCTAATCTTTAAACAAAACTCTATAAACATGATGTGGCATGTCGTGGGATGTTTTCAATCCTGCATGAGTTACAGTACAACAATAGTCCAGAGCAGTGTCAGTAACAGCAGGAGGAATTTCACACTGTACGGTGATCTCGCCGGAGAGACGTGCGCCGTTACACAATCAGCTGTTGAGGTGTGAACCAGGGCAACTAGTGTTATCACCTTTTTAAATGCCAGTGTTACATTACAGTGGGCGGATATGCCTTGCGCTGCCAGGAATGGAGACTATTTTAATGCATCAGAGCCACGTGCCAGAAGCTGTATTCTCTGGAGAAATAGTTCACCTCAAAATCATTTACTCATGCCAGTGTCATTCCAAACCTGGATGACTTCTATTCAATTACTTTTGTTGAACACAAGATGATTGTGTGTGTGTGTGTGTGTGTGTGTGTGTGTGTGTGTGTGTGTGTGTGTGTGTGTGTGTGTGTGTGTGTGTGTGTGTGTGTGTGTGTGTGTGTGTGTGTGTGTGTGTGTGTGTGTGTGTGTGTGTGTGTGTGTGTGTGTGTGTGTGTGTGTGTGTGTGTGTGTGTGTGTAAAAGAAAAGACTAGCCACTGTGGTCCATATAATGAATGAGGACAGGTGCTGTCAAGTTCATAAAAAACACTGAAAGTATCATAAAGGTATGATAAGTAGTCAATGCAAACTTAATGCATGTGCAAGTGTATTTGATAATAGAACAGGAGCAGAAATGCATTGAAAATATTGCTCTCCACTGTAGATGTCAAATCCATTATGTTGCCATTAGTAAATTACATCAAACATCATTGGCTCTTGTGCATATAGTGACCAAATGTTACTTCCATTTAACTGGTTGAATGAATGATTCAATTTAGGGTGACCAAATTTTAGTTTTCAGAAAAGAGGACGGGGGCGTGGTGGATGGGCGGGGCGTGGTTTGGGGAGGTGTGGTTAAGGGGTGGGGGCGTGTTTGGGGGTGAATGCATCAAAAAATACTTGACAAATGCATTCACAACCTTGCAACTGTGTTATTGTACTTTAATAAATAAAGTAATACATCCTTTCCATTTAATGTTTGGCCCGCAACAATGGAATACTATAAAAAAAAAATGTTTACATGACACTATTTCTTTTCATGGCCATAGGTTAAAAATCTACTACTAAAATAAAAAATCTACTACACTATTTCAGTAAAAAAAAACAATTTCAATCCTCCTGATGTTCTCTTGTAGCCTATACTTTCTTTATGTGGGCTTCTAGGTCGCTAGCACCTTTATTTGACACTGACACGTACGTGCCAGCTTTGCAGTTCATGCATTCTGCTTTACACGGATCCCGACCGAAACGAAAACACGGGAATTTTCTCTGTAAATCATCTGTGAATTTACATTTGGGCTTTTTTTAACTATTTTTTTTAACTTTTAGCTACTTACATCTTATCTCGCACTTGACCGTAAACTGAAGTGCTGTCGAGTGTCGAGTCACGCTGCTAAAATTCTGTGAACGTAAAGTCCGCCTACTTTGATTTGATTGGTCATTTCAAAATATCTGACATTGACAGAGTAGTGACAGACCAATGAGGCTGAGATGAACACACACACACACACACACAGGCCTCTGTATTCTGACGTGATCTCTGCTTGCCGCTGTGGATTGAGGAACGCGCTGATTATAACAAGACGGGGCGAAGCCGAAGCCAGTTTCATTTGTTTTGTGTGCAAAGGCAAGCGTGTATTTAAAGTACACACTTAATGGCCCAATGAAAAATAATGAAAACCAGGACATTTTCATCACTTTATAAAAAACAGCCAGGACGGCCAGGACAGGACATGAAAACAGGACATGTCCTGGGAAAACAGGACGTTTGGTCACCTTAATTCAATTACTCATTCATAAAGACCGTCACTTTTCTGACGTTCCTGAATGAATCAGCATTTTTTTTATTGATTTGATTGAATTAATGATTCATGTCACCTGTCATTACCTATTGCACTTTTCTTTTCTTTTTTTTTTGTAGAGAAAACTCAAAAAATGTAGTTGACCATTTTGAGTGAACTCAGACTAAATGGCCTAATATTTGACTTTATTTCATTCTTGATGTAATGGCAACTTTTTCTACATTTGATAAGTTAAATCAACCTGCAAAATGAAAGTTGCAGAAAGAGCCAAACAGTCATGTTGGACTGTTATATTAGCACTCAGCTGCTCGACCAATCAGATTCAAGGACCAGAACTAAGTCTTGCATAATTAATGATATTTTCAATGGTGCTTTTTCATTTTTGAACTGACTAGACCCAATTTAGCAGCCAAAATATTCTAATAATGTCATTTTGTGTCACCCATGAAGAAAGAAATACATACGGGTTTGTAACAAAATAAGTAATGATGACAGAATCTTCATGTTTGGTCACACATGCTGTGGTTAGTTCTACTATCAGCTTGTGTTTTCTGTCTCCTTAGACACGTCTCTGGCCGAAGAAGGTGAGGGTCATCGAGTCCGCTGGCAATCCTCCTCTACAAACTCCTCCAGTTCACGGAAATCTCCTAAAAACCGCAAGGAACGTCGCAACCGCGCGCGAGGCCGGAGCAACCCGGACTGTCGTTTGGAGAAGAAGGAGATGAAGGTGCGTGATCTGGGCCTCGGTTACGACTCGGACGAGATCGTGATGTTTAAGTACTGCGTGGGGACATGCATGAGCGCCCGTAAGAACTACGACCTGGCCCTGAAAGTGCTCACGGATAACGGCAGCGTTTCAGGCCGTAAAGTGAGCACTCACCCCTGCTGCAGACCGACGCGCTTCGAGACTGTCTCTTTCATGGACGCCCAGACCAGCTGGCAAACCATCAAATGGCTTTCAGCGGCCAACTGTAGCTGTGTGGGATGAGAAGCCGAGGAAACACAGCCGGTAAAGTCAATCCAAAGCTCCGGTGTAGAAAGAGAGGAGAATTCCGGTGCAAGGAATCGGTGATGCACGAGCGCTTCAGCTGTGCGGTGCAAACGCGGAGAATCTGCCATCGTGAGCAGAGAAACCACATGAACCACAGGAATAAAGCACGTCCTGCAGGGTTAAGGGACAGAAAGCCTAGAGGTCTGTATATCTTCTGACCCCGGAGAGATAAAAACTCCCTGTGATGAAGCGGGTCCTCAGATACAGGATCTGCTCCAGATCCACATGGAAAGTTCGTGAAAAGTAACTTGAAGGCCTACATTTCACATCATCTGCCTCTAGGCGTTATGAGATTAAGTGGTAACACACACTTTAGAATACTGTTCCTTACTGGAATACTGGTAACTCTCGCCAAAATGCAACCTAGGCTCTTTTTGTTAATCTACCCGAGGCAAACTTTCATTTAAAAGCATAATTAGGATGGAAACGCCACTTTTAAGTTTGACCGTATTTTCGTTTTCGGTCAAATTGCCTTTTGAATGGGAGTGATGGGGCACGACTATGATAGCATCAAAATCGCTATTTTTAAAACACTAAGAAGGCTCGACACAACATGAAACTGTGCTGGAAGTGTCACCAGGAGCTCTACACATAAACTCCAGCATTGAGAACAGTGTTTGTGTTCACAGAGTTTACTAAAGAGAAAGATTTTGAACAACTCACTGTCGCTGTGTCCGCCAGCATTTGGACAGTAAAGAGGGAAAGCTCCTAAAGCTTAGTTCCATATAAATTCACGGATAATTTGTGGTTTTGTCGTTAGAGAAAATCAGTATTGACCTTATTTGAAAAAGGATCGTCATATAAGAAGCAATACTAAAATTCAGAGTCAGTTAATTCACACTCGGAGATCGACTATTTTTGACTGTTTTAAGCGAAAGTTCGCCTCGGGTAGATTAACAAAAGGTAGATTGCATATTGGCGAGAATTGCCCTTTAATGAATAAATAACTACACAGGAACAAATGAGTAACGCACTATTAATATTTTAGTATCTACTATTAACTAACAAGAAACTCTGATTAACGAATTAGTAAGTAATAGCGCTCAGATGAATGTGGTAGTTCACTATTAGCTAATCAATAACTACTATTTTTTTCATTCCTCCCAGAGAACTTCTATATTCAGGTTCATAATTAATAATAATAATGCATAATGTATAATATAAGGAAATGGTAACCCATTAGTAATGATGACTCAAGTGTTACTACATCCTTCTAATGAAACTACTAATTATTTGGATCAGAATTCTAAAGTGAAGATCATGGAAACACACTAGTAATGACTGAAGTGTTACCAAGTCCATCAGAAGTTATTACTATTCAAAATCCTATAAACATCTCAAAACCTTACAGTGACTTCAGTCAATATTATAGTTATCATGTTTTTCACTTCAGAATACTGATCCAAATAATTAGTAGTTCCTTTAGAAGGATGTAGTAACACTTGAGTCATCATTACTAGTGGGTTACCATTACCTTTTATTATAAATTATGCATTATTCATATTAATTATGAACCAGAATATAGTAGTTCTCTGGGAGGAATGAAAAAAAAAATAGTTATTGATTAGCTAATAGTGAACTACCACATTCTACTGAGCGCTATTACTTACTAATTTGTTAATCAGAGTTTCTTGTTAGTTAATAGTAGATACTAGAATGTTAATTGTGCGACATTAATTACATTAATGAAGGAACAGTATTCGAGAGTGTTACCGATTGAGTATTCAGTGTGTTTTAAGAATACCATGAAGGTTCACTTCGACAGAACAGAAGGTGCTTTAACTCACTTACCAGCTTAGCGTGTGTTTATTATACACACACTTTCCTTAAGCCAAGAGCACACTGCAAGACCGAAGCGTGTCACCTTATGTTTGCGAGTCGTGTATGATAACTTCCAAACATTCGTGCTGAACGCAGTTAACATGCAGCACTTCCCCGTTTTGCAGGCCGGTTCTGATATATATATATATATATATGATGAGATCGTGCTCGATTACACGGCATGTCTGGATGAATGCCCGCTTATAACGCTCTCCTCCATCATCTGATCATCATTAGATGAATTACTGCCATGATCGCTTGGAAATGTACACAAACTATTTTTAACTCTTATAAACAAAATTCCGCATGCTTTCCATATGCAGGACAAGCTCAACGTTTTATTCTATAAAAAGCTTGTTTCACATATAAATGAACCGTGCTTGCATTTATAAGAATGACGATGATCTGATTTACAATACTGTTCAAAAGTTTGGGATCAGTAAGAAATGTATACTTTTATTCAGGAAAACATTTATTAAAACGTTCTGTAAAGAAACAAAAGATTTCTATTTCAAATATATGCTGTTCTTTTGAACTTTCTATTCATCAAAGAATCATGAAGAATAAAATTTATCATGGTTTTCACAACATTTCAACAATGATAATAATCAGAAATGTTTCTTGAGCAGCAAATCATCATATTAGAATGATTTCTGAAGGATCATGTGACACTGAAGACTGGAGTAATGATGCTGAAAATTCAGCTTTGATCACAGGAATACATTACATTTTAAAATAAATTCACGTAGAAAATTTTGGAAACTTGTTTGCACCACAAAACAAAAACAAAAAATGCGAAAAATTGTTAGAATTGTGAGATAAAAAGTCGCAATTAAATTATTATTTTTTTATTCAGTGGCGGAAACAAGCTTCCATAGAAAGTAGGTATTTTAATTTGTAATAGTATTTCACAATATCACTGTTTTACTGTATTTTTCAGCAAATAAACGCAGCCTTGTTGAGCAAAAGGGAAAAAAAACTTCAAAGCTCTTCCCGACCCTAAACCTTTGAACACTAGTGTATACTGATGCTGTAGCAGCGCACATTCATCTGGATTGCGATTGGTTAGTGAATATGATGCATGTTTTTGCAAGCAAACCCGTGTCCCCTGAGTGTTTGAACTGCTCAGGTCGGTGTGTGACCGTCTTGTAATGTGCCCTTGGCGTTACACACTTGCACAAACACAACCAACCTCACAGACAGCCTGATGCCACATTCACAAACCTCCTCAAGAAATACCTCTTTAATTGATCATTACTTTTTGCAACGCAATGATCAGCATTGTTATTATTTTTGTTTCTCTGTTGGAGTGAATGTCTGTTTATATGTGCATGTTCTGTTATGGGCTGGATCTTTGTCAGGGGGGATGCCAGATTTCACTGGATGGACGTACAGTCTGTTCGTGAGGTACTTCTGTCTTCAGCTCTTGGGTCATGTCTAACCCTGGCTCAGGTTCATCGCACACAAGACTATACCGGTTTACCAAATTGTATTTAAATTGAGACATTTCACATTTTTGTTCTGTTTTTGGGTATTGACTTATTGTATGCAAGCCAAGGTGAATGATCTACCAAAGCAATAGACAGACAGAGGATGGATGGATGGATGGATGGATGGATGGATGGATGGATGGATGGATGGATGGATGGATAGATAGATAGATAGATAGATAGATAGATAGATAGATAGATAGATAGATAGATAGATAGATAGATAGATAGATAGATGGATAAATGATGGCTAGATGGATGGATGGATGGATAGATGGATGGATGGATGGATGGATGGATGGATGGCTAGATGGATGGATAGATAGATAGATAGATAGATAGATAGATAGATAGATAGATAGATAGATAGATAGATAGATAGATAGATAGATAGATAGATAGATAGATAGATAGATAGATAGATAGATAGATAGATAGATAGATAGATAGAAAGATGGATGGATGGATGGATGGATGGATGGATGGATGGATGGATGGATAGATAGGTGGATAGATAGATGGATAGAGAGATGGTGGATGGATGGATAGATAGATAGATAGATAGATAGATAGATAGATAGATAGATAGATAGATAGATAGATAGATAGATAGATAGATAGATAGATAGATAGATAGATAGATAGATGGATGGATGGATGGATGGATGGACAGATAGATAGATAGATAGAGCGATGCACCTCTTTAATCGACAGTCACACGCTTCTATTCCACTTCTCACAGTTACTGTATTAATATCATGGTTTACTTTAACTTTTACTTGTATATCACTTGTAATGTTTTCAAAGACACTATAACTTCCTGTGAATCTCACGAAACCCGTCAAGAACACGTCTGGATCATGTTTCACCTGGAATTCAACAGAAATGCTATACAGGAATTTGTTTTCTGAAACCATACAAATTTAAAATAAATAAAATATAAAAAAGTTGTAATTTTTTTTTTTCAGCTTTTGTTTCACTTGCAATTTTCATTTAGTTTACCTTGATTAACTAAAAATAAAACTGAAATAAAAATGACTAAAACTATGTTATCTAAACTAATAAAAATGACAAAAAAATTACTAAAACTTCAACTGAAATTAAAATGAAAACTGAAAATATAAAAAATATTAATTAAAAACTATAATAGTAGGCTATCTCAATTATAATAAAATAACACCGGTATTCATACATTGTGGCAGTATTTATTGTACATGCTTTTTGATTGTATTACATATTAAAATCTAATCAATATATTTCCGCATGATTTCTTTCCTTTTCTTCTGTTTTCTGCTTGATTTTGTGGTTAAATGTGACCAGGACGTGTCCTCATGAGATTCACCCTGATCCTGAAGACATTTATCTCTATGAAAAAACGAAATCACAAATTCCATTATTGTTACTGCCTTTGAATGTAACAGGGATTTTATCAAATGTTTTGTATTGATATTATTAGAAAACCTCATACAACTGACATCAGTTTAATAACCTTATGTTGTGTTCGATTCCTGGCAGTGTTTTGGCCTTGTTTGTTTCTGCATTTCTGTTTTTGACTCATAGATCATAGATCTCATAGATTATCTACTATTTTTTTCCCAGCATTTGAAAGATGTCAGATTGGGCGACGCTTTAATGTTCTCCACAATAATCTGGGACGTTTTGAGTTTTGATCCTCTGAGATCTGAGGAAAGCTGTGTTTTATAGTCTTGAACTGCTCATCCTGTTTCCCAGCAGCGCAGTCCATTCTTTTCCTTAAGGATGACATCATTTTTCCCTTTGGATGCTGTGCATCCCCTGCTTTATTTAAGGGAAATTACTGCTATTGTTTGATGTATTTATTGTAGTTTTTTGTGTACATGTTATCATAATTATATTTTTATTATTTATAAAGTGTATATACCTGGAATTTATTGCTCAGATTTTTATACAGATGATGCATTTAAAGAGAAATATACATTTTACCTTTGTGTCGTACGTGTTTCATTTAGTGTTTTTGCTTTGCACCAACATTTACATTATAGATTCCCTCTGCTCTCCATAGAGTTCTAATGAAACTGTTTTCCGCAGTTTGACTTCTGACCCCTATATAAACTACCCGACTGCGCCATCTAGTGGACAGTCATTGGAAGTTCAATTAAAAGATGCTCGAAACATTCAGAAGCAGCGTTGGGAAGTTACTCTAAAAAGTAATTAATTAGCTACTAATTACTTCTTAAACAGTGTAATTAGATTACTGTTCTCTTAAAAAAGTATTGCTACACGTATTACTAATTAATAAAGAAATCCCATATCAACATTGATGCACAATACAAAGATTTATAGGAAATTGCTTTTTTAGTCTTTTTTGGAATAAATAATATGAAAACAAACAAAAAAATAATATGAAATTGCATAAATTATTCTTGAACTGACAAGGGAGAAGTTTACATTAAAATGTAGGCTATATTTTATCGTTAGACGTAAAAGTTTGATGTTAAATCCACTATATATATATATATATATATATATATATATATATATATATATATATATATATATATATTTGTTCTATAGTTTATACAGTATTTTATGCAATTACATCAGAAGTAACTGAAATTGAATAACAGAAAAAATAAGACTAATCCCTTAGTCTTTTCAAGGGAAAAGTAATTAAATGACAGTAATTAGCCCAATTATTTAGTAATGCATTACACCCAACACTGGTTAGAATTTAACAAGAATAGAAACTATAAATGCAAATTAATCAAAGTAAAAATACCTACAGTGCATAAGCCTACATTGATAATATGATTAAACACATTATTAGCTGTTATCAACAAACAAACAAAAAACCTTAGAATTGAGTAAAATACAATCATCAAGACATTATAACTCTATATATTTGCGTTTTGATGCCATTTGCATACTTATTCCCTAATGACAAATCCTATCATGTAGCCTAATGGAAAATTATAACAATTTAAATCTATATTGTATATATTTATATTATCTTAATATAAATATAAAACGTATAAATGTATGTTATACTTTTTTTTTTTATTAACTGTTTAAATCAGAAGTGATGTACATGTACATTTTATATTTTTATTATATTATGCTATTTTCGTTCTGTTTCTGTCACAGCCTGAGTTCGCAGAAGCATTTATTTTCGAAACGCATGTCAAGCCAAGTTTGTCCCTTTCCGTTTGCCGTAGAGTGTGAAGTGTGCATTGCGCGGGACTCTCAAACATGCCAGTATTTAACAACAACAACAACAACGACTTCATTTTCAGTTCTAACTAATATGTCAGTGTTAATTTCTTATTAAATACTATATTCGTTGTTGTTGTTGAAAACGATGGTGTGGGAATTTCGTTAAACGGATCAGTTAAGTTATTTATTTAAAGCCTGAGGCATTTTCGCCTCAGAAAAAAAAAAAAAAAGACTTGGGGAAAAAGAAAATGCATATTTATTTGAATGAATTTATTTAAGATGGATTAAATTCCTGATTCAGAATGGTAAGTTGCTATATTAATCCTTTAATTTGATGTCGATTCGTGTATGTTTAGATACCGGTGAGCTTTGTGTGCTAACGTTATAGCCTACGTTTAGTGTAAGTTCTGTTTGTTGTTATTGATTCGTGTTGAGATAATTCAGTAAAATCTACTTATGTTATTAATAACCTCAGAGGAGAAGTCTAGCACCCAGTCAGATGGCCAAGAGGAAACAAGGGCCGGATTCAGACGATGAGGACTGGGAGCCTGAAGTCGTGAGTGGGACACAACTAAAGCTCTTGATTGACACACACACACACACACACACTGAATTATAAATTGTTCATATTTATATTAGTGTATGTATGTATGTGTGTGTTTGTGTTTTCTGGATTCACTGTAAACATTAGAAATGCTTAATTGGCAATACATTGTAACATTTGTCATGCCAATAAAGCACACTTTGAATTGATTTGACTTGTGTCACTCCCACAGGGATCACAGAGTAAGAGAAACTGTCGAGAAAACTTAATCTCTCCCTTCAGAAAACCCCTGACGCCGCTCACCAACACACCCTTCTGCGCAGATGGCAATGTGCATGTGAGTTGTTTTTAAAATTAAAATTAAATACAGAGAGGCACATTCACTTAGACTTGTTTGTAACACATTGGAAATCTAACAAACCTTACAAAATGGTAAAAAAAAATGAAATCCTTTGGGTGTAAGTGTGTGAGTACAGCCTTTTTTTTTTTTTTTAAACTGCAGTGATTCTTTTACATTTAAAGCTGGAATGACTTCTGTCCTCACATCAAGATGTCAGTCACGTCATCCTAACAGACAGTTAAGGCCATTTTTGGGATGATGCATTATATTTTTTGGGATAGATTTAACAGAAAGTTGCATTAGACCCTGAAATCACCTTTATTTATACAGCACATTATACAATACAGATTGTTTCAAAGCAGCTTCACAGTGATTAACTAATGATTAAATCATACAAACTTCATTAAATGTGAGACTAATTGAAATTCTGCTCTATAAAAGACAGAAGTGACATCATTATTCAGCTCAAGTCCCTTACGAAAATCAACCATGGTTTATTATAGTAAAAGTGTAGTAACCATAGTTTTCTGGCAGATTGAGTTCCAGTTTTACATGGTTTAACTATGGTTAGTGTTGCAGAAACGTGGTTAATTTGTAGTTACCATGGTTTAACTATAATAAGCATGTTTTTTTTTTGTAGTAAAACCATGGTTAAAGTCAGTTCAGTGTTGATGTTCAGTTCAATAGAGTGGTGCCGGTATGACGTCAGAACCTGGAGGACTAAAATCTTGATGGAACCGGCGGCGAATAAGACTTTCGGGTTCTGAGGTCATACTTGCACCACTCTATTGCGGTGTAAAGTTCATCACAACTTGGACATGAGTTCAAATCATTCAATAACTGAGTCCAATAAGCAGCTCTATCCACCTTATTCCTGACGAGCTTAAAGAGTTTTTTGAATTATGTGTGGCACTTCCGGTTTGGGGAACTTCCATTCAAAAAGGCTGAAACGAATCATTTCAAATCATAAGGTTGCGCT
Source organism: Leuciscus leuciscus (assembly GCF_965113295.1). Classification (NCBI taxonomy): domain Eukaryota; kingdom Metazoa; phylum Chordata; class Actinopteri; order Cypriniformes; family Leuciscidae; genus Leuciscus; species Leuciscus leuciscus. The sequence goes on along the minus strand of NC_138738.1, from coordinate 37,622,455 downwards.
ACAAATAAAGCGGATCCGTCAGTTTGACTGGATGAGCTGTCAATTTTCCTTCATGATGTATTTTCAGACATCATGAGAATAACATTATACTTGGTATTTTAACATGACATGTTATATTTACATTTACATTTATTCATTTAGCTGACGCTTTTATCCAAAGCGACTTACAATTGCTATATATGTCAGAGGTCGCACGCCTCTGGAGCAACTAGGGGTTAAGTGTCTTGCTCAGGGACACATTGGTGTCTCACAGTGGATTCGAACCCGGGTCTCTCACACCAAAGGCATGTGTCTTATCCATTGCGCCACACCACCCCTGCGGTGCGCCACTACCATTATATCTATGGCTTGAGCTCTTTTCAGTCGCTGCTTTCTTTTCCTCATGATTATTTTCTTTTTTCCCTTTGCAATCCGCTGTAAAAGTATGAAAAAGGACAACATATGCTGCACATTTGTGGTCTGTTCTCCCGAATTTAATTAACGATATATTCCATTAATAATTCACTGGAATGCACGAAGAATCTCTCATTATTCTTCTCAAATCCTCACGTCTCTTTCCAGGTTTGTTTTCACAGGTAAATTAAATTTATTATCAGTCAAAATGACGGAAATCACTTGGAAATAGTATCACATAATTCTGAAGTTAATGAACATTTTTGATTAAGGCAACATAAGTTACATAATACAGATATATATATATATATTACTACAGTGATATTTAACCCGTCCGTTATTGCTGTGAAAGACGCGCTTTTGGGGTTATTTGGTCTGTTGAAAGTACCTTGTTGATGCTTTTACACTTTTAAATTTCCTTTTAATGTTCGATGGTTGAAGGGTGAGTAGATTAATGTCATCTCATTGTGACACTTGTATAGCGTTCATAGAGCGAGCGTTTCACTGATTGTTTACAGCTTAACGGAAGTTACACCCATAATTCGCGCAAAGCGTCATGGGGTGCAGGAATAAGGTGGATAGAAGAAATTAGTGTCATTATTTGCTTTGAGTCTTCAATCCAGCTCAATTCCGTTCGAGTTTTGTTCTCATCCAATAGTGTCAGTGCAGTCAAGCAGGATAAAATATCATTTTATCTTATAAATGTACAAGGCTGTTGGTAAATTCTTGAACACAGAGAATATCATTTAGATATAGGCCCGGTTTCACAGACAGTGCTTAGATTAAGCCTTAGTTCATTCATTCAGGACATTTAAATAGCTTTTATAAACGTGCTTTAGAAAACAACATTGCTGCTGTGCATCTCGGGACAAAACAAAAGCACTGACATATTTTAAGATGCATCAATGCAAGTTGCATTCAGTTAAAATGGCTCAAACATGCATTTCAGTCGAGGACTAGAATAAGCCTTGTCTATGACACCGGGCGATAATGAGCTATAATTACTATAATTAACTGACTATTTTCATTTCTTTTACAGGAAGACTTTATTCGCAAGATCTTATCAAAGCCGTTTAAAGTCCCCATTCAGAATTATACAGGTAAGTCTGTACTCATAGCTCGTTTATGTATTTGTTTATGAAGTAATTAGTGTGATGCTAAGCGAGTTGTAGAGGTTCAGAGGGTCTTGTGTTGCTCTGATCAGGCCCGTTGGGTCTGCGCGCTCTGGGACTGAAGCGGGCCGGTGTGAGGAAGGCCCTACACGACCCGTTTGAAGACGGAGCTCTGGTTCTGTACGAGCCGCCTGCCATCAGCGCTCACGAGCTCATCAAAGCAGACAAGTCAGTCATATCTGTTGATTATCAGATTATCATTCTTATGTTGCAGCTCCTCACCAATGACATGATCCACTTTGTGATTGCTTGTTTTGTAGGGAGAAGTTACCAGTGCATGTGGTTGTAGATCCAGTGCTCACTAAAGTACTTCGGCCCCATCAGCGAGAGGTATGATTTGCTATATAGAAGAATATAGGGGTGCAGTGAGTGGATTGTTACAGAAGAACCTCAAAAGGTCTCAAATATCAGTCAGATATTTTCACCATAATTATAACCAGGGCTTGACATTAACGCCCGTCAAATGCGGGTGTATTTCAGCAGTGGCGTGTAATGCTGTCACTCCTACTTGCCACTTTGGTGGGTTGAATTGTATATATAATATTTTCAATTGTAGTCTTTTAAAAAGGCATTTCTGAAATAATAAACTAAGTCCTATGTAATGTTGTCAAAAATATAGATTTTTCTAAACGTATCGATGCTGAAATAAGCGAGGGTGCCGCCATCTTTAAAATATTGTCTTTTAACTTCCGTTTTTGCAGTCGCTCTGTATATTTCTATGGCGCTGCTGTCCAGGAGTAATTAGCTTTTGAAGTGGATTTACTTAATGTAAAATTAACAAAAGTTATCATGAGGACTGTGATGTTTAAAGCAGATGACTTAACAAATTTCAGTCGACCGGGAAGATTTTAAAACGAGCCGTTCATTAATAAACACGCAAGATCGCTGTGAAAATACAGACCGGAAGACAAAAGACAACGAGCGCAGCGCTGAAAAGGGGCGGAGCTACACAAGGTCTATTGATACACGATACAATCGGTGCTTTCTCTCTCTCTCATCTCTCTGACAGCGAGTGACACACAAACCCTCTTCCTCTCACTCTCTCATTTAATTTGCTCTGGATCAATATTGTTGCATTTACAGGGCTTGAATTTCGCTGTGTTATTGCGTGTATTGCTCATATTTGTACTCATTCCTGCAGATTTTGTGCTCATACCCTAAGTGTGTGAACATAAAGCCGCCTCACAGTACTGAATTGAGCTCTTTTTCGCTGCTTATTGGGCTTAAATTGTCAAATACACACAAAATAATGTCAAAATGCCAGTGAGTATTCACATAAACACAGTCAGTTATGTTTTATGTGAATGTAAACCGTTGAGAACGAAAACTCATGTGTAACAGTATAATGGATCCATGCGTCAGGTCTTAAAGTGACAGCAGATAATAATAATTATGAGATAATAATAAACATATCTGTATGGCAGTTTTTCCCATTGGTATCGGTCAAAATTGTGGCTAGTAACTTTTGAAAACCACTAGCCACTGAGGCTGGTGAGCAAAATAGTTAATGTCAAGCCCTGATTATAACCCTTTCTCTTCTATAAATCTTTATCCCATATTTTTGGGAAAGACCTCTCAGATAATCCCTATAATTTTCTTCCGTAGGGTGTGAAGTTCCTGTGGGACTGTGTGACAGGAAGGCGGATTGAAAACTCATACGGCTGTATTATGGCGGATGAGATGGGGCTGGGAAAGACTCTGCAGTGCATCGCTCTCATGTGGACTTTACTTAAACAGAGTCCTGATTTCAAACCTGAGATCGACAAGGTCATCGTAGTGTCCCCTTCCAGCCTCGTGCGAAACTGGTACAATGAAGTGGCCAAATGGCTGGGTGGACGCGTGCAGCCTGTCGCCATCGATGGCGGCTCCAAGGATGAGATAGATCGCAAACTTGGTATTCTTCTTCTCATTCTTTTGATACAACAGGAGTTATTTATAGGCTTTAAGACAAGACAATTTCACTTCAGATGCAAAACTGATCAAGAAGACTTTCCTGAGAATATATCTTGAATTCATTGTTTCTCTTACTCCATTGTTTTATTATTTTATGCATAAGCCTCACTAACTCGTGTTAAATTTGCACCTAAAACAATTACATTTCCTATGCACATTTATAATTTTTTATTTATTTTTTACTTGAAAACGAGACAAAATTAGTGTTTTAAATGTTTAATTTTAGTCATTTAAAAACCCCATATTGGCTGGTCACTATACTTCATCTTCTGTTTTGAAGGACTCTGTTATTCAGCTTCACTACATGAATCACTCACGTTCATGTCATCGCATGTGTTGTTTCAGAGAACTTCATCTCCCAGCATGGCATAAGAGTGCCAACTCCTATTTTAATAATATCCTATGAAACATTCCGCCTCCACACTGAAGTCCTGCACAAAGGCAAAGTTGGACTGGTTATCTGTGACGAGGTAAGTGTACAATAATAATTTTAAGAAGTACATAATAATGAAAACGATACGTCGAAAGCCTAAAAATATTAGGGAATTAAAATTGTTATTTTCAGACCTTAAAAGGTAAGATAAATATACACTACCGTTCAAAAGTTTGGGGTCAGTAAGATTTTTTTAATGTTTTTAAAAGAAGTATCTTCTGCTCACCAAGGCTGCATTTATTTGATAAAAATAAATAAAAACAGTAATATTGTGAAATATTATGACAATTTAAAATGACTGTTTTCTATTTTAATATATTTTAAACTGTAATTTATTCCTGTGATCAAAGCTGAATTTTCAGCATCATTACTCCTGTCTTCAGTGTCACATGATCCTTCAGAAATCACTCTAATATGATGATTTGATGCTCAAGAAACATTCATTATTATTATCAATGTTGAAAACAGTTGTGCACAAATTTTTTTTTTCAAAATTCTTTGATGAATAGAAAGTTCAAAAGAACAGCATTTATTTAAAATAGAATATTTTCTAACATTATAAATGTCTTTACTGTAACTTTTGATCAGTTTAACTCATCCTTGATGAATAAAAGTATTGATATTAAAATTCTTACTGACCCCAAACTTTTGAACGGTAGTGTTTAATGTTACAAAAGCTTTAGATTTCAGATAAATGCTGTTCTTTTGAACTTTCTATTCATCATAGCATCATGAAATAAAAATGTAAAAAACTGTTTTCAACATTGATAATAATCATAAATGTTTCTTGAGCAGCAAATCATCATATTAGAATGATTTCTGAAGGATCATGTGACACTGAAGACTGGAGTAATGATGCTGAAAATTCAGCTTTGATCACAGGAATAAATTACACTTTACTGTATATTCACATAGAAAACAGCTGTTTTAAATTTGAATAATATTTCACAATATTACTGTTTTTGTTTGTATTTTTAATCAAATAAATTCAGCCTTGGTGAGCAGAAGATACTTCTTTTAAAAACATAAAAAAATCTTATTGACCCCAAACTTTTGAAGGGTAGTATATATAAAAAATGTTAAAGTCATGGACATTTTCTCAAGTGAATACCATTTAATAAAAGAATACTTTGATTCAGCAAAGATGCCTTAAATTGATCAAAAGTTAAAGTAAATACATTTATGATGTTATAAAAGGTTCTAATTCAAATAAATGCTGTAGAAAAATATATTTAAAAAAATGTATCATGGTTTACACAAAAATAAACTCTTTTCAACATTAATAATAATGTTTCTTGAGAACCAAGTCAGCATATTATTAGAATGATTAATATATCAATGTAGACAGCATTTATTTTATTTTGTATTAATATTTCATAATAATACTGATTTTACTGTATTTTTGTTCAGATAAATGTGGCTTTGATGAGAATAAAAGCCTCTTCACACCAAGGGCGATACATATAACGATAAAGATATAGTTCTAAAAAGCATTGTAAAAGAATAGCAGAGTTCACACCACAACTATAACAATATGACACAGAGAAACAATGTCATTGGAATTACTTTCGGAACAATTTTTTCCTGCTGATGAACTATAGAAACCTTGAGACTTTTTCTTAATTAAAAAAATCGTACTAACCCCAAACTTTTTGAACGTAGTGTATCATGGGGTTTCCATCCAGTATGACTGTACCCGTGTTGTTTGTTTAGGGTCACAGGCTGAAAAACTCAGACAATCAGACGTACCAGGCGCTGAACTCCATGAACGCTCAAAGGAGAGTGCTGATATCTGGAACACCCATTCAGAACGACCTACTGGAATATTTCAGTTTGGTGCACTTCGTAAATTCTGGTATCCTTGGTAAGAGACTCTTGATCATTTCACTTGTACATGATCCTGTGGAGAACTTTACTCAATCAATATTTATTGTGTGTGCTTCAATAATCATCCATCTCTCTTCTAAAGCCCTATTCGGACGGGACTAGTTTAACATGGAGAGGTGGGGTAAAGTAATAATTACCAGAGCTTCTCTGTGATTTTAGTCCCGTCTGAATGTGCATCTCAGTGATCATCACGGACAATGTCAGTAAAGATTACGGCGACTTTTACCTTCAGTAAAAAGGTCTGGAAAATGACCTCAGGTGATACTAATCCCGTGCGAATAGACCCGCTGTAAATATGTACGTAAATATTTCATCATTTCCTGTTTAAAAATAGTTTCCCGCGGTTTTTCAAGTATGGAGACGCTTGAAGAAGCATTCAGTCGCGTTCTAGATGCTGGGATGAGTCTGTGGCAAAACTCAAGTGTTTTCCACATTCAGATCAGAGAGAAGATCGAAAGCACTTGTTAGAGCCACGAAACATCTTTTAGCGTTAGCTAAGTGCCTATTACCAGCACAATCCAATCTGAAGTTAATTAAGGCGAGACACTACAGGTGAATAGGGTAAAAATTTTAACTAGCAGATATCACCATGAAACTTTCCCAGTTGATTATAAATTATTTTTTCATTGTGTTCAGATATTAGATGGGAAAAAAATTACAGAGGGATTTATGGATATCTACTTTTGTTATCCTGTAAATCAGAATATACTGTCTGTATAAAAATTATTTTCGCCATGTTTTTTGGAATAAAATGTTATATAAATCAGGCTAGGAATAATATATTTACAAATCCCTCTGTAAATGTCTTCATAATATAACTAGGTACAAGACTGGCGAGTTTGGTGTATATAGAGGTGCTACTGAAGTGGAGATTTCAGACTTGGGAGTATGAGAGAAAAATCATTTTGAGAAAACAGGCTTTAAAGATTTATCATCAGCCAATGAGATTGCGCATTCAGCCCTTTTACTTTCACGATTGGTTGCTGATAAAAAGGAAATTACCATATTTGGATCCGACAGGATTGTACAGAAGAGAGAGAGCTTTCCAGCGGTGCATGTGATGACAGGGAGCAGACAGAGATCGCGGAGCAGCGGGAGGATTAAGAACGCCAACTTTTGTTGAATTTATGAGAAATCTACTGACGCAAACAGACAAAGTGTAGTAAAATAAAGACCTAAATGTGTATTTCTGACTTTTTTTCACCACAAGTCTGAAAGAAGACATGCTATTGAAGACAATTATCCAAAAATCTCAAAATTGACCAGTAAAAAAAAAAACGATGTTTTTGCCTGCCGTATCTCGCCTTAATACATCATTCGACTGGACATAACTGTTTTATATGTATAGGTCATATGTTTGCGCTCGTGATTTCAGGAAGCAACGTAATACACACTAGAGCTGTAATCGGGCCTTAAAAGTTCGGCCCGAAAAGGCCCGAGCCCGACAGAGTTTGGCCCGAGCCCGACAAGTACATTTTGATTGACAGCTTTTTAAAAGCCCGAACCCGTTTACAGCCCGACTGTCCAAAAGGCCGTCTATCAGCAGTGATAAGAGTGTCGGAGAATAGCGCGGACACGCGCTTCACACCGCGAGCCGGCACACGCACCACTCGGCGGAAAAGGGAAAGAAAGAAAAAAAAGAGACTGCGCCGCACGCACACAGCACCTGTCTTTCGTAAAAAAAGGAGTAATTTATACATTTTTTAACATCATTTATTCATGACTAATGGAGGCTAGAGGCCACTTGGAAGTTGGAACAAAGAAATAAAATAAGTCCTCCAGAGACCAGCCTCCATTTCACCTCCTCAAGATCCATTTTCACGCTAATCTAAACACATCACCTGACCGCTCATTTACCACGCAACCCGAAGCGCGAGCCCGAGCCCGTGTAAAATAATAGAAATTAAGACCGAACCCGACCAAACCCGTCGGGTCCCATCGGGTCCCGTCGGGTTCGGGCAAAGATCTTCAGCTCTAATACACACATGATGACAGGAGGGTGACGGCGATGTGCAAATCGAGTTAACGTCACTGCTGCTAGTTTTACTGAGATCTCTTATCCCGTGCGAATTGGCCATTAATATTACAGACGTCCTGTGGTAAAATTACATCACTCCATCTACCCTTGTAAAGTTAATCCCGTCCGAATAGGACTTATATGTATGTGCTTCTTCAATCGTCTCTTCTCTCAGGCACAGCTCAGGAGTTTAAGAAACGTTTTGAGATTCCAATCCTGAAGGGTCGTGACGCAGACGCCAGTGATAAAGACAGAGCTGCCGGAGAGGAGAAACTCCAGCAACTCATCAGCATTGTAAACAGGTGAGCATGAGAGAAAACGGCCCGGCCACTCCATCACACCATTCAAATCGTTTCAATTAAACCTTGTGTTTGCTTTGTTTAAGGTGTTTGATTCGAAGAACCTCAGATATTCTTTCCAAGTATCTGCCTGTGAAGATCGAACAAGTCGTCTGCTGCAAGTAAGAGATCAGTTGATAGTCATATTCCCTACTTTCTGTAATAGCAAGGCTCGAAATAACACATCCAGTGTTTAATACAGGGATTAGTAACCTCATGCATGTGTGCCATCATTAGCACTTACACAGTAAGTTTAACTTTATTTTGCCTTAAAGGAAGCAATAAAGAATAATAATTGTGTTTTTTCAGTCTTACTCCTCTCCAGAAAGAGCTGTACAAGTTATTCCTGAAGCAGTCCAAACCTGTCGAGAGTCTGCAGACCGGCAAGATCACGGTGTCTTCTCTGTCGTCCATCACCTCGCTGAAGAAGCTCTGCAACCGTGAGTGTGGACCAGGACCTCTTCACCTCGGACATAATCGGCCCTTTTTTCATTTCCCGTTACATTAAAACTGCAAAAAATTGTTTTGTTCTCTGTTAGATCCTGCCTTGATTTATGAGAAGTGTCTGGCAGGAGAAGAGGGTTTTGATGGAGCAATGGACCTCTTCCCACAAAATTATTCAACTAAAGCAGTAGAACCACAGCTCTCAGGTCAGTTCGGACTTACACTGCCGTTCAAAAGTTGTTGTTAAAAAAAAAAAAATGCTGTTCTTTTAAACTTTGTTCAGAATCCTCAAAATATGAAGCAGATCAACTGTTTTCAACATTGATGATAATCAGAAATGTTTATTGAGCAACAAATCATCATATTAGAATGATTTCTGAAGGATCATGTGACACTGAAGACTGGAGTAATGATGCTGAAAATTCAGCTTTGATCACAGGAATAAATTACGTTTTAAATTATATTCGATAACACTTTACTTCATTACTTAACTACATTAGTTAGCATGAACTAATAATGAACTGCACGTATCGTATTACAGCATTTATTAATCTTTGTTAATGTTCATTTCAACATTTTCTAGTACTTTATTAAAATCTTGTTAACATTAGCTAATGCACTGTGAACTAACATGAACAGCTGTATTTTTATTAACTAACATTAACAAAGATTAACAAATACAGTAATAAATGTATTGCTTTGTTAGGTACATTAACTAATGTTACTAATGAACCTTATGTAAAGTGTTACCATATGTTCGAATAGAATATTTCTGTTTTTATTGTTTTTGATCAAATTAATGCAACCTTGTTAAACATTAGACTTCAAAAAAGTCTTACCGACCCTAAACTTTGGTAATATTTAACGAGTGTCAGAAATAATTTTTTTAAATGCGTTGACGATATTTGTGGCATTTGTTTTTAACCTTCATAACTGCATTTTTCTGAACAATGTAAAATCAAATCCCTTTTATTTGTAACATCAATTTAATCTGTTATTTAAAATATTAATATTAAATATTAATCTGAACCTATGTAATTCAATCAATCAACATCAAATAAAACCAAATGTAAAACAACAGGGTACAAGTCTTGCTAGGTTATATTTTAAATTGGCCAAACCCCCTAATGTGTGGCATTTAAGCCGTGATTTATTAATGTCTGAGCGTGATCTATGACTGCCTTGTTTTCAGGGAAGATGCTGGTACTGGATTATATCCTGGCGATGACCAGAACAACAACGAGTGATAAAGTGGTTCTGGTCTCTAACTACACACAGACTTTGGACCTTTTTGAAAAGCTGTGTCGAACCCGAAGGTGAGGATTTCAGATCATATAAATGCAACTTCAGTGTAGAGCGCAAGCGGCCTTGATCTGGAAGTATTCTCCCCCTCTGCCTCCCTATTGATGTACACAACATTATCTACAATTTTTAGCCATGATCCAAAATATTACCATTCAGCCTTATGATCAGAGCGGTCGCATAGACTGTGCGAACTGTGCAACCGCACAGGGCCTCGCGCCACTAGGGGGCCTCGCAATCCTGCTGGGGTTTTTTTTTCACCACTTTTTAAAACATCTCGCATGTAACAATTCTACAAATAAATAAAACATCTCCAGTTAACCGGCAGAGCATTCATTTTGTTCGTTTTTTTAAATAAGAGACGATCTAGCGCTGAAATGTGTTTTTTTATCAAGTGATCAAAGTGCTCGTTGCCGCTGCGATCAGTGGCGCGGATACTGTGTTTTCTCGCGTGGCTCGCGCACACGCCACACTGTCTTCCTTTGGACGCGCGCTTCAATTGCGGATACTCTAACATAATGCACACAAATGTGTCCCTGCTTGATATACAACCACTGATGAACATAATCGGTAAAAAAAAAAAACTAAAGTTATACGAGAAAAAAATAATATATATATATATACGAGTGCGGATTCGAACCCAGAACCTCTGACACGTTTGGCGAAAGTTCTACCATTGGACAATTAAGATATACGTTGGTTAAGTAGGCGGATCTATGTAGTCTATGTATTCGGACAAATTCTCGAGCTGACTTGATGTAAAGGACTTGTTGCACAGTTGATTTTTTTCCCCTCTGAAATAAATAGCAAAAAGTCATAGCTGAGACTATGTGCATGATTATGCTGTATTATTCTACTTAATAAAAACGTATTGCAGCGAGATTATGCGTGCAATAGAACTAGAACAGCTACGTCCGTGTGACTGTTATTCATGCGCAATTGAGCATCCACATCAAAGAGCAGGGCCTCGCATTTCAAGTTCGCACAGGGCCTGAATGCAACCCCACCTGCGACGGCACTGCTTATGATGGTTTAATAATATATTTTTCTTCATGAATAGATACCTTTACGTTAGACTGGATGGGACAATGTCCATCAAGAAGAGAGCAAAGGTTGTGGAGAGATTCAACACCCCCTCTGTAAGTCTGTTTCCATTTCATACTCTAATAAGACTTCAAATGACAGGTTGAACACAGTGTTATTTTAGTTCTATTTATATACTATTATAGTAAAAAATATATCATTTCATTTTGTGCTTTTCTTTTTTTTAATCACTATTTAGGTTTATTTTTATTTCAGCTTGTTTTAGATTTTAGGTAAATTTAAATTTTCAGTTAGAAATTTTAGTGCTTCAACTTTAAAACTTAAAACTAATTAATTAACTAATTAATTTTTTTTAATTACCTCTTTTATATACATTCAGTTTTCAGTTTTTTTAGTTTTTTTTTAGTTTTTTATTTCAGTTTTAATTTTAGTGCTTCAACTTAAAACAGAAATGTTGCCTTGTGAGCTAACTGAAATAAGTTTGCTTTTCATCTAATATTTATAGTTTATTTTATTATTTATTTTTTATATAATATTATTATTTTATTTCAGCTTTAGCACTTTAATTCCTCTCTTCCAGAGTCCAGAGTTCATCTTCATGCTGAGCAGCAAGGCTGGAGGCTGTGGGCTGAATCTGATTGGTGCAAATCGCCTGGTGATGTTCGACCCTGACTGGAATCCAGCCAATGACGAGCAGGCGATGGCCAGAGTGTGGCGAGACGGACAGAAGAAGACCTGCTTCATCTACAGACTGCTGTCGGTGAGTTCAGAGAGATGTTTTCCCAATTAAATAACTAAAATAAATGTCACTTGAGTCTTGTACAAGATGCTCATCATTGGATCATTAGCCAGCTTGTTTCTTGTCCCCTCTCTGTTAGACTGGAACGATAGAGGAAAAGATCTTACAGAGACAGGCTCATAAGAAAGCTTTGAGTAGTTGTGTAGTAGATGAAGAACAGGATGTGGAAAGACATTTCTCTCTTGGAGAGCTGCGAGAACTCTTCTTACTCAACGAGAACACAGTCAGCGACACACATGACAGGTAAACGCTTCATCACTGACGTTCTCACCTTTGTACAAGTGTGGATTTAGCACCTACTAGCATAAAGAACAAATATAGACGACACAGACTGTGCATAGAGATCGATTTAAGACTTGGTTCGTACATTCCTTGCGAGTTCTTGATTTTAATGTTGTTCATTATATTATACAAGCAAGGATGCAATTTTTCTTAAATATCTACACGAATGCAAATGTGGCATTGATTTTACCAAAACATTTATATCTCTCTATTGAACTTTTTTTTTTTCTCTGCTAATTATTACTTTACCCCACCTCTCCATGTTAAACTAGTCCTGTCCGGATAGGGCTTTAGTCTACTCAGTTGCTTACTCATGACACATAGCAACACAGCTAAAAGTATTCCTAATGTATTGGACCTTTTATTGAAATTAGCCTACTTTTACCTGTTAAGACCCTTAACTGTGTTTGAGTTGGGAGGTGCGACACAAAAGTGGTGTTTGCAAGTTTGTGTAAATCCACTGTGTGCCCCTAGGGTTGCAGAAACTGCATACTTCACCTCTAACACCTAATGCTGTATTGTTTGACTAAATTCATTCATAGATCTCAAAATGCATTTCTAATAATACGATTATCAAAAGAGGCATTTGTATTTAAATCCCTTTTTTGTGTGTGTGTGTGTGTGTCAGGTTTCGCTGCCGGCGCTGTATAAACAACCGTCAGGTGCGTCCTCCGCCGGATGATTCGGACTGCACCAGTGATCTGTCCAACTGGCAGCACTGTTCAGATAAAAGAGGTCTGAAGGACCCGGTGCTGCAGGCGTCCTGGGACGCCGCCGTCTCCTTCGTCTTTCACCAGCGCTCGCATGAGGACCAGAGAGGACTCGTCTGAGCATCATGAAGACACGCGTCAGATCATACAGGCTGAACACTGTGCAACTGATATCAGCTGATCTGGGAACCGTAGGAGATTCTGACACTGTAATTCAAATTCTCTTCCTTCTACTCTCCTTTTATTTATTCTGTGCATTTATAAACAAATCCAACGTTTGTCCCTATCAACGTCATTAAACGTGCACTATATCCAAGGTGTTTGTGCTGGTCGTTTCTCACTCACATCTGCAGGATTTTGTTCAAAAGGCAGCTAAAGAGTTCGTCACATCACACTGATGTGATCTGCCATGGTGGACCTGGAGTCCCAGTCATCCGTTAATATGTTACAGTACGGAATGAGCTTTCGCAGAGCTTGACCTTTGACCTCAGGGTCACGATCCAGTGGATTAAAGCGCAGGTCTAGTGTCAGTCGCTGAACTGGCCTGCATGTTTCCAGCAGCTGTGCAAACTCCAGAAGTTCAGCAGGAAGAATGAAGTTTGAGCTGTGTGAAAGAACACATTGTGTTTATTGTGTAAACAAACATGTGTGGAAGATGCATGCAAACAAAACCAGTATTACCTAAGGTCCAATTTTGTGATTTTGCTGGGACGGCATCCTGAGAATAGGTTGGCTATCTCTATGACACCTGATGCTGGAAAAAGAAAAACAAGTTTGGTCATATTTTTCCCCGTATTATTTCACAAAGCACAAATTTGTTAAAGGGATGATTCGGCGTAAAATCAACCTAGGGTCCTTTGCACCATGACCTCGAGCCAAACACCCCCCAGAAGCCTTTTTCCCTTGGTCGAACATTATTAAAGTTAGAGCTTATTTAGAGATATCAGCCGAATGGTTTAGTGCAGGCGCTAATGGATCCAAGTTTGTATCTCGTAAATTACCCCACTAATAATGCCCAGAATGGTACCAAACTTCTACAGTAGTACAAATAGGTTCTGTACTCATAAAACAAGGCATTGGAAAGTTTGTAAGTACATCAGGAGTTTATTTAAATAACACTTGCCTGATGGCTAATGCTACCGCTAACCCGGACGTCGACGTCACTTCCGTGATTTGGGAAAAGCCAGTAAAAGTCCTTTGCAAAACTCACAAGTGTAAGGGAAAAGCTAGTGAATTTAACACTCCATGAAAATTGATTGATAACTGGATATTCAAAATACTTTAAGAGTTGATCTGAAAATACAAGCATTTATAACACTTTCAAAATTCAGCGAAACGTTTTTATACTCTCGCGTGAGTTTTGCAAAGGACTTTTCCCAAATCACTGAAGTGACGTCGACGTCCGGGTTAGCGGTAGCATGAGCCGTCAGGCAAGTGTTATTTAAATAAACTCCTGATGTACTTACAAACTTCCCAATGCCTCGTTTTATGAGTACAGAACCTATTTGTACTACTGTAGAAGTTTGGTACCATTCCGGGCATTATTAGTGGGGTAATTTACGAGATACAAACTTGGAGTCATTAGCGCCTGCACTAAACCATCCGGCTGATATCTCTAAATAAGCTCTAACTTTAATAATGTTCGACCAAGGGAAAAAGGCTTCTGGGGGGTGTTTGGCTCGAGGTGATGGTGCAAAGGACCCTAGGTTGATTTTACTCCGAACCATCCCTTTAATAACTTCTTAGACAATCAACATATTTTAGTCTGTTGCTCACACAAAGCTGCATATTAGATTGATCCTCCAGAAATCATGCTGATTTGCTGCTTAAGAAACATTTCCCATTATTAGCCATGTTGTAACCAGTGGTGCGGCTTCAGATATTTGTGGAAACTGATACATTTCTTTCAGGATTCTTTGATGTATAGAATCTTTTGTAACGTTACAAATCCCTTAACTGTCACTTTTGATCCATTTAACGCATCCTTGCTGAATAAAAGTATTCAATACAAATAACAGCGACGCCGTACGGAGCGAGTTTGAGTCTTACCCAGTCGGTTCTGGGCCAGCGTCAGGCTCTGGAGGGACGAGACGCCTTTCAGCGCTTCGACGAACGGCAGCAGGAAGTCCTTCTTCACGGCACACTTATCCAGCAGCCGACAGTCTTTCAAGGACAGATCTGAGAGCCAATCCACAGCACAAGCATTAGGCATTCGTTTCAAGACTCCGGCTAGCTTTTTTAATGTATCTCATTGCTCTTTGGGTGTTGGGATGGTTTCACTCCGAAGAAAAAACAATCCAAGGCACTCGAGTAATTGGTTTAATTTTAGAAAAATATTCTTTCATGGCTTCGATTTCAACGGCACACGATGTCGCTTGTCACCTAAATCTAAGCCATGAAAGAATAAAGACTTTTTACTTGGATTGTTTTTTCTTATGAGCTTTTTTTATGCATTATTGCTGTACCTTCTAGCACAGAATATTCCAGAAAATGAAGAATCTCCCGGTGATAGTCAGCTAGGTTTACGTCTTCCAGGTTTAACACTTTGAGTAAAGGATTAGATTCTATGAGGGGGAAAAAAAGAGACATATATCATGTTAACATATGAATCAACTGTGTTTGTATAAAACAAAACTAGTTTGTAGCTTATTAGCATTTAGTCGGGAAAAACATTTTGTAATACGACACTGACATGATTCATTTTCAAACATTACAAGTCAAACTAAAGAAGTTGCTAGAATCAGGTAAGGCAAGTATTTCTACATTATTATGACATTTTTTTCAACATTACGTCAGAAATACATTTGTTTGGCCTCTGCTTTTGTGTAAAAGAAGTGCGCTTAATTGTATTGAATGTGCACTTGTACTTCAATTCTTAAGAGTATATTCCTGAAAAAAAAAACTACTATAATATCAGTGAAATAAAAGGCCACTTTTAAGCAACTATTAAGTACACGTCTAAAAAATGCACTTTGCAATAATGTCAAATAAGGTTTTGCTTTAAAGAACATTTTAAATCATGTTTAAAATGTAAAAGTACACTTATTTTATACACTTTATTATTAATTAAGTGTCACCGGCCGACCGGTGGGCCCAAAGCCATTACATATTTAAAACATTAATATCCTATACTAAACCTAAACTAATCTTGACAAACTGTATATCATTTGAAAGCTTACAATCTCTAGTTTTCATATTTGGTGACTGATTCTCAAAATAAATTACAGAGGAGCCGTAATAAATCAATTTGCAACAAGAATATTTTCATATTCCTATGGCATGTTCAGACCTTTATTTTGAAATAGCAATGAACATCAAAAATCATGAAAGAATGGTACAATCCTCAGTTTGTTTTTATGCCAAGAGTCCAAAAGATAACATCCATTGAATTATTTTAGAAAAAAAAGGTCTGAAAATGTTTTAAATATAAAGAAAAAATATATAGATTCACCATTTGTGATGTGGCAGCGAGCTATAGCGCACATACGTGTTCTTTTATGCACATACGAGTGTTTCTCAGAGGTTGAATTCATATCAAAATCTGCCAAACTTCCCATACTACTTCTGAATAGAATGTCTACTTCATAAATTGTATGAAAATTGTGGAAATAATGGTTCAGATCACTCAAACCACATAAGGAAATGGAGGCGCCCTTATATGGGCAGTAATGGAGTCTGGTTGTCACCTAGTGGAAATGTTTGGTACTGCGCCCAAACAAAATCTTACTGAAAGCTCATTTTTTGAGATATCAACCTAAAATTTGAAACACAACTTTTTCAGATTTTTGGCTTTGATTTTTTTTTTGCAGTTTTAGAGTTGCCCAGGTTTTAAAAATATATATTTTATATAAAATATGAATTATTAAATTTTTTACATTGTACATTTTCATAAACTCAAACTTCTATAACTTTGTTTCTGTTTCACTTTCTTCATTTATTTCACTTCTACAGAAATCTGCCAAATGTCTTCTTTAAAACAAGACCAATTTTACGTCTATACTCCAAAGCATTCTTTAATTACAACCATTTAAGTTCGAAATGTGCATTCAAAAAAAGGGGGGTGACACTTAAAGGGTTAAGAAAAGAGCACACATCACACCCGTTTTAGCAGCACTTCACTGGTTACC
This sequence comes from Leuciscus leuciscus, assembly GCF_965113295.1. NCBI lineage: Eukaryota > Metazoa > Chordata > Actinopteri > Cypriniformes > Leuciscidae > Leuciscus > Leuciscus leuciscus. The sequence goes on along the minus strand of NC_138738.1, from coordinate 37,605,554 downwards.
AGTCCAGTACAGAAATCAATTAAAAAATCCTTACTTTCAGAGCCCTGCATGGTCAAGTTCCTACCTACATCACTGCCTTGATACAGCTTCACACTCCCACCCGGAGTCTCAGGTCATTAGATCAGAGGCTATTACTGGTTCCCAGCACTCATTTTAAAACTAGAGGGGACCCATCCTTCCAGGCAGTGGCTCCTAGGCTCTCTTTCTGCGTTGTGCGAACTCTGTTGATTCTTTTAAAAAGCAATTGAAGACTCTGCTCTTCAAGCAGGCTTTTAGTTAGTCAAGGTTTTTTGTTTTTTTTTATGGTTGTTTGTTATGTTTTCTATTTGTATTTAATATTCTTGTATTTTGAATTTGTTACTGTATTATATTTTATTGTGAAGCACTTTGTGATTTTTATCTGTGAAAAGTGATACATTTTACTTACTTTTACTACAAGACTACATTGGTTAACATGAACTAACAGTGAAAACACTTCTAAAACAAGTCAGATTCATCTTAGTTCATAGTTCATGTTAATTTCAACATTTACAAAAAAAAAAAAATATTTAACTCAAAAGTTGTATCTGTTAATATTATTTATGAACCCGAGCTGACATGAACTAACAATGAACGGTTATTAACTAACATTACTACAACAAATGTATTGCTCATTGTTAGTAAATGTTAATGCATTATCTAATGTTAAGAAACAAGAGCTATTTGTAAAACTGTTACCATTTAAACTCTAATACATTTTCATTTACAGTTTTTCTCAGTCGCTTTGGTGCATTTCTCACATCACTATTTACATTTGCACAACAGTTAGTTCAACCTCCACAACATTTAGTCATTTGTGCACATCATAGTAGCAGTTTCTCATTCCTTCTAACAAATTGCAAATGCTTTTGGAGATGCATCAATTGCTTTCATACAACTCTCTGCTGTTTTATAACATTATCATTTGCTTATGTCATGTCAGTCAAAATTAACTATACTTGTGAATGCTGAATAGTCATTCCACATAAAACTAATAGTCCTCATTTCATTGCTTGAGTCATTACATACACAAATGTTGAACTAGTTGTCAAAATCTGTGAAGCAAATTTTATAAAAAAAAATTTAAAACAATTTTTCCTGAAAATGTCTCCTAAATTGAACAATTTCTCTCAGGTGAATCTCAGCTTTCACTGATGACTGAGAAGGGGTGTGTGAAGCATTCGTTGCAACCAATGATCTGGATGTGCATGAATGATTACAGTACTATGTATGTTGTATGTTCAGTTCCAATATGTACTGCAATATTGTCTCCAGTTGTGCACAGCTCTACCCAAAGGGAGTTTATGTTTGTTGTAAATAAGGGTGTATTTGTTCTTTTGCACAATGCTGTGAACAAATTAGAATAGCAAAGAGCATATGCAGTAAAAATGTGAAACATACATATTCAGTGTCTTGTACTCAGTTACCTCACTAAATACAGTAATGTGTCACTTTACTGTATTTTTCAGATGGCTGTGCAAATAGTATACAGTGCTGTCTTGAGCATTTTCAGGTATGTCACCAAGATCTGACTTTTTTGCATTGGAAAACATTTACAGAGTAAACTGTCATAATGAAAACATGACAAAGCCATTTGACTATCTTGTTCATAAACAATGGTGTCAGGACTTTTCATCTTGATGACACTGACACTTTCATTGACATGAATACTTGCTTTTGAGGAATGAGCGATCTCCATTTTGAGCAAGTGACACGCTTTTGCAGGTTATCAACTAGGTTTTGCAGTTTGTACTAATTGTTTTGAGAACTGCATTAACTGTTGTGCAAATGTAAACAGTGATGTGAGAAATGCACCAAAGCGCCTGAGAAAAACTGTAATTGCAATTAACATGCATCAGTGTCTGAAAACATTGCATTCAGTTCACAATTAAGTATATTCTTTGAACATTATTTCTGTAGTATTTTAGAGTTCTGCATGTTAATTAAAGGGTGCCGGAAGGACGTTGAGGTCGTGTGTAAATGTCTGTACCTGCTAACGTGTGGAAAAAGCGTGAAGACATGTGTACTCCTGTGAGATGAAGGCTGGTGAGTTTGTGAGCACACGTCAGCGCCGGAAGAAAACACTTGACTGACATCGGGCCGGTGGATTTGACCAACAGCTTCTCCAGGCACAGCTCTGTGGATCAACACTCAATCATCAATCTCAAACTTACAGACCCAATTAAACATATCTTCAGTTACAATCAGTTAACAGTGATGACACTGGCAGTGTTATTTTAATATAATTGAGATATTTATATTGGTTTTATTAGTATTATGAATCTTTTTTTTTATTTTACATTCAAATTTTTGTTAAAGGAACCGTATGTACGATTGTGGCCAAAACTGGTACTGCAATCACTTTCAAATGACTGTAGAGCGGTGTATCCCCTCCCCCTCCCCCCTGACTCGAGGTTGCCAGATAGGCGGCAGGATCCAGCAGGAACGCAAGTGACGAGTCCTACACAGTACGGTTTTTTCCGGACTTTGTCACGACGTATTTCGGATTCATAACGAGATCTTTTAGGTTTCGTAACGTTAGACATTTTTTATCCGACAAGTTTGTATCTGCAGCTGTGGTAACTAGAGCAGATCTGGCAACCCGGATGCCGAAACACTACTGACTTCGTGATTGGTAGATAGGTGGAGGGTGGAGCATCAGGCCAAAACACAACATGACAACATCAACATCAGTCGAGGGCTGCAACTTCACTTTTATAATGACAATATCCTGGCCGGACTACTGTTGTCAGTGATATAAGTATTTGAAATGAACATGATTTCTTAATGTCTAGTGACATATCAGGGCCATTTTATGATTAATTGAAATACATTTCTTACATACGGTTCCTTTAAAGTTTGTTGGTTTTTGTCCTTTTTAAGAATTGTTAAAAATATGTCTTAATAGTAATTTCCCCCCTTTTTCTATTATTGTTAATCTTATTTTAGTAAATCAAATTATACAAATAAAAATAAGAAAAAAGTGTGCCTTGGCAATTAAATGAAAACTATATATATATATATATATATATATATATATATATATATATATATATATATATATATATATATATATATATATATGTATTTATGTACATATATATTATTATTATTTTTATTTAATTTTTTAGTTAACATTTATTTTATTTCAAGTAACAAAAAATTTATTTTTATGGTTTTAGTTTTCAATAATAACCCTGCACTGATTCAGCTCCTGCTCAGTAACATTTTACTGTCTGACAAAACAAAGCATTGATCATTTATTTTGTAAGAAATTCTGGGCAAAAAAAAAATTTATATAAAAGCCTTTGATCGGATTTAGGGAGAAAAAAAACCTGCCTTTTAAATAGCAAATCATATGTGGCCAAATCTGAGTATTTTATTTTATTTTATTGTTGTTGTTGGTTTTTTGGATTTCCAATTTCTTTCTTCTGCCATCCAATATTTTGATGCCATTGATTTTATATAATATCTACTCCACCTCTAGATTGTTGGCTAAAAGTTAACATCAACTAGCGATGTTCAATCTATCTATGCATGAACACTGGAGCATATCCACATCTCCTCCATCTGTATTAGTTTGACTCACCTTTGCTTTGAGAGAAATGCGTCTGCTGGCCGTGAGTGTTTCTGTCGGCAGGAGGGCAGATCTCCAGAGAAAGGCTCAGGAGAGTCGGACACGCTCTCAGCACGCTGATCACGTGTGTGTGACCGCAAACGTGACTGACACTGAGATCTGTGAGAGAGCAGCCGGGGTTCAGGAACAAGCGTCTGAGAGACTGCACCAACACTGACATCTCCTCCTCCTGAATGAGCCCTGCACAGACACACACAGAGCGACTGCTTTACCTCACACCATCCTGCAGAGACGGACAGATTAGGGCCAGACTAGGGCAAAAGAGAGAGAAAAAAGAAAATCTATATATACATATGTGACCCTGGACCACAAAACCAGTCACATGGGTCAATTTTATGAAATACCGAGATACAACTATTTGAAAATCTGGAATCTGAGGGTGCAAAAAAATCGAAACATTGAGAAAAGTTGTTCAATTATGTTCACGATTGTGCTGCATTCACTCACAAAAATAAATGTTTTATATATTTACAGTAGGAAATTTACAAAATATCCTCATGGAACATGATCTTTACTTAATATCCTAATGATTTTTGGCATAAAAAAAAAATTTAAAAATGTTGACCCATATAATATTCACTGCAATAATGATTCAATCATAGACTCTTAAACATTTGCCTCTTTAAATCCAAACAGCAACTTTTTTTCTTTTCTTTTTTGCCGGAAAGTGTATTTAAAGGTTTGGGGATAGTAGGATTTTAAATGCATTTGAAAGAAGTCTCTTCTGCTCACCAAAAATTATTTGATAAAAAAAAAAAAAAAAAAATGTGTAAAAATTTTTAATGAATTGTTTTCTATTTGAATATATTTTAAAGTGTGATTTATTCCTGTAATCAAAGCTGAATTTTCAGCATCATTACTCCAGTCTTCAGTGTCACATGATCCTCCAGAAATCATTCTAATATGATGATTTGATGCTCAAGAAACATTTCTGATTATTATCAATGTTGAAAACAGTTGTGATGCTTAATATACTGTATCAGAATCAGAATCAGAATCAGAATCAGAAAGAGCTTTATCAGGATTGGGATTGGGACAGGAATCAGGATTGATCTGATTCTGTATGTGGAAACCATGATACATTTTTCCCAAGATTTTTCCAAAGAACATTTAAAGCAGAACTCGGCAACTCTAGCGAACTCTAGTCACTTCTTCACTGATTTTCCCTTTTGTTGTCGCATGTTTTCCCCCCAGCTCCCCCTACAGCTGTGGGGGGGCGTATATTTCACAACAAGGTCGTAAAAACTCACTTGCGGCGGCCTCCTCCCCCTCTCTACCGCTGCTCATGTGCGTTTGTTTTGATCGGAGCAAGCCAACTGTATCGCGTCGAGCTATGTCTACCGAGGTGGGTCATCTGGTGATACATCATACGTGCGTGTGTGTTTATGTCGAATTGCCGTAAAGCAATTCGTGTTTGGCGCTCGTTCTCGTTCTAGTTCTCGCTTCTCACGAGACTTCCAATTTCTATCTTGCCGGGACGGTAGTCCCCAAGTTGCAAGGTTGGTTTTCCGCCTGGGAACGCTGGGGGGAGCTGGGAAAGTCACCAATATCACCAGAACAGGTTGTTTAACCATCCAAATGATTTCTAGACAGTTTTATTAAGTTAAAAAAGTTACCAAGTTCTCCTTTAAGCAGTTGTGTATACATATATTAGGGCTGCACAATATTGAAGAAAAATGCAATATGCGATAACTCATTAAATAATGCGATATTCGATATGCGATACGATAAATGCTTAAAAGTGTGTAAAATAAACTTAAATTATCTTTCAAATATATTTAAAATTATATAACTTACATACGTGTTTCACATTCTTTTTGTGACAAGAAAACATCCCTACAACTTCTGAAAGTGAACAGCAGTGTTTTACTGAAACATAAGAAGTGTTATTTTAACATCAGTGTAAACCACGGGGTTCAGGGGTTCAGGTTATCCTACATTAGGTTTATTTAACAACAGAAACTGAATTATCAAATGTAAAAATAAAACACTTCTTAGTTTTCACTGTATGAATTATATATATACTGATTGTGTTCATGACCCCAGTTATTGCAAGCTGTTGCGATATGCATATCATACATTTGCGATATTTCGATAATTTCGATATATTGTGCAGCCCAAATATACAGTATATATATATATATATTTCCACCTGACTAGTCCATATGTGTAGATGTTTAGGAAAAACTAGATATCATATTTAAGTATCAGGATGTACTTACAGTCACTGTGAAGATGTAGTGTGTGAAGACACACCCATGTAGGAAGGATATGCGACACCGTGGTCAGGATTTCACATTTGGACACTTCAAAATCAAGCGACTGGATCTGGCCTTTGGGGCAGTGGTCAGCAGGGCTGCTAAAGGACGAAAACTCACTGCACAAAACCTCTGGATGTTCCTCCACGTCTAAAGCGAGACGTTTGGCTGCGGGTTCCTCCAGCTCTCCATCATGTTCTACTGAACAATGGCCGTCGGCGTGGGAAGTCTCTGATGACCCCTGAGGACCCCTGTGCCTGGACATGAGCCAGCGCAGAAAAGATGAATCTGGGTTTCTTCTCAGAACCACTTCTCTGACAGAGCCGTGGTCCAGGAGCCGGTGGAGGATAAACAACACGTGTTTCCGCCCGTGTTTGAACAGAGCGTTGGCATCCAGTAACCTGAGGGACGTCACTCCCGTTTCAAGGGCGCTCAGGATGGGCCGCAGGTCACCGGATGCGAGCCTGCAGATGTTTTTGGATGAGGTGTTTAGAGAGAGGACTCTGACGTGCTTCACGGTCATGGAGAGGATGGAGGAGTCGCTGAGGTTGGAAAGGTACGATCCTGCTCGTCTGACCTGGGTGAACATGAGCATGTGAAAGAGCCTTTCCAAACATCGCTGCTTCCAGTCCTGAGTGAGCGGCGCTGACTGAAAAACACAGAATCACATTTCAGGTTTAGCGCACTTGCTCATAACACGGGTCTCATGGGGACCGAGGGTTGAATAAAATTAAATTAAAAGCTCTATATAAGAAAAAAAATTAATCCATAATAAAAAAAGTAAAAAATCATACACATTTTTTTTTATAAAATAACAAATTATTGGCCATGTAAGTTGCACTTATAAGGAACTTGACTTGGTAGTTTGCTCTAAAAATTTAACAAAAAGGTCCACATACAGATTTTGACTTCCAGTCAAAAATCCAGAATAAAATAAAATAAAATAAAAATAATACACAAATAAAATAAAAGAATAAATAAATAAAAGGTTTATTGGCCATGTAAGTTGCACTTGGTAGTTTGCTCTAAAAAATAATAATAAAATATTACACAACAAAATAAAATAAAATAAAAATGTCTAACATAAGGAATTTGACTGTAGTTTGCTCTACAAATCCAGAATAAAAATAAAGCAATACACACACAAAAAACTACATAAAATACAATGTTTATTGCCCATGTACATTGCAATTGAATAGAATTTGACTTGGTAGTTTGCTCTAAAAACTCTCTCTCTATATATAAAATTTACATTTTAAAAGTTTAATGGCCATGTAAGTTATACTTGTAAGGAACTTGACATCACACATGATGCCAGCCAGGATTTAGTCTAGCAGAGATGATCATATGAAGAACAAACCTTCGATCTCCAGCGCCACGTCTGATCCAGATCTCTCCATATTTTTGCCCAAATTACAGAGGTGGAGATTCCTGAAATGAGCATCAGCGTTTAGCATTAAATATAACACTCTAACTTTATTTCATTAACATGGCCTGTATTAGAACATTTTAATTCAAAGGAATCCATTTTCTACACTATTACATATCATACACATAGCATGCATCATACTCATACACACACACACACACACACACACACACACACACACACACACACACATACATATATACAGTATATATACAGTTGATGTGTGTGTGTGTGTGTGTGTGTGTGTGTGTGTGTGTGTGTGTGTGTGTGTGTGTGTGTGTGTGTGTGTGTGAAGAGAACACACTGGGATTCATCAGATGCTCTTCATTCATATGTATGTATGAATGAATGATTGTACCTTTAGTGGCAGCGGCAGTTTCAATCCTGTCCAGATAGTAAATGTTTAGATGTGGCAGCAAGTCTTTCAGGAGAGAGACAGGCAGATCTAGATCAAGAAAAATAGAAACAATATTATAAATGTCAAACTGGTCACGTAAGTTACATATTAAGTCTTGAATAGGGATTGACAAGTCAATAATTGTTGCTATAAGTAAAACTCACTCAAAACCTTTCTTTCTAATAGATCGATGTTTTGAGCAACTTTCACGATGCACATTTGCACCAACGAACTTCCATCTGAAACTCCCATTTTTGCACAAAGATTGTTTTCTTATAACCGAGCGCGTGCTCGATACATTTCTACTGTTTTGCTTCCGTCATGTGTTTCCATAGACAGAATGTGTGTTTCGGAAATAAAAATGTATTGGAAGGAAATCTGGGACTGAAGGCTAATGTTCCTCCAGGGGGAGCTCGGCTGCTCAAAACCCGGATTTTTCAATAAACTGCATTTAATCTTAATCTTTCCCGCCGCGTATTTGTGATATTTATACACTTCAAAGTATAATCTTTTAAATTTATTTATTCAAATAATTAATAGCTGATATGCAAATGTAAAGTCGCTGCCATAAAGCTCTATACAATAATATATATTTTTAAACCTTCTTCAGTAATAACCCATCACACACGACTGCGATTGGGCCGAATTGCCAAGCGCTGAGAAAAGTAACAGTTACCACGTGACAACATATTTTTTATAGTTTACATAATGAATATTATTCTAACAAGTTACATCTGAATATTATCTTTATATCCATCAAACTAAAAAACTCTCAGTAAAGACACGTTTGGGCTGCTAAGTCCCGCCAGTTAAAACAACGTAATTTCATGTTGAATTCCATTCTAGTCGCTCAAATTCTATGCAAAGAACGCGTCGACTCCTAACTTCCGGGCGCTGCTGTAGCCAATGAAACGCGCTGTATGGAACACGTGGTACAGGTCCCGCCCAGTCCAACACTCCAGCTCATAGATTTACATAATAAAGGCCTTTATTATGTATTTCTATGCTCCAGCTCATGAAAGGTTCTCCAAAAGCAATAAATCACTGATTACATAAAACAAAAAAGTTGTAATTTCTTCATTAAAATTGTCCCATTATATATGTCCCTTTGAATAAACATAGCAACCTTTCTATTTTATTCCTGTGAAAAGTTGCATCTTATTGTATTCTATATACACTTCGCTATTGTTTTTCTAAATAAATTAGTAAGATTCTTCAAAAGCACAAGAGAGCACGAGAAGACATGACAAGCACCAGCACATTATTTTGAACACGTATGACTACTCGAGTTCATTTATAATGTTCCTTGATGCTTACCTGTTTTCATTTTCATCAGGTCTACTGTTGATGCTTCTTTGCTGCGGCGCTCCTTACACCGAAACACATTTGTTCCCAAAAAACAATAAAGTGGCAATAAAGTATTGCATACAGCAGTTGTTTTTAGATCTTTATTGTTTTCTGTTATTTGACATTAGCAACAAACCCAAATTCTGTGTGAGCATCACCTCTTTACTGATCTCAACAACAGAGGACACATTATTTCATATGAGAGAAGAAAAAAGAGAATAGCTATTAATACTTCAGTCACAACTCGGCAATATGGAATCGGTTACAGGGAAATATTGAATCTGGGTCAAAAATCACATTACATAAATAACCGAGCACTGTATTTCTATAAGCAGACAACCATCTATAAACAGCTCCATTTATTTGACTGACTGGAAGACCTTGTGGGCCACCTGTAGAAAACAAGAACAGAACAACATGTTATATGTAATTATGTTCACAAATTATTTTAAACAGTTCATTTAAGAGCAAAAATTCTGTCAGACAAAAGAAGATTTTGAGAATTTTCTCTAAATAATGATAGATTTAGCATTTTTGGTAGGTGTGAATGAAGGTGTGAGACTGTCATTTGAAAAGAAAAGACTCTTCCTAAAATGCTAAGTACATCATCTAAACCTCTCTACCAATCATTAGCTATGTTTCCACCCACAGTTGTGATTTTAAAGGGATAGTTCTTCCAAAATGTTCTTTTTGTACTCGCCCTCAAACCATCCTATGTGTATACCCGTCGCATGGCGAGTGACCTTTGACCTTTGACCTGACGTAGGATGTAGGAGTTAGGCTTTGACGCTTCTCACGGTTCAAACAAATAGAGCTGGGAACAAATTCAAGCTCCTCCCACATTTATCTTTAAAACTCTCGATTCTCTATCCTCTGTGCTTCCACGTTCGTCATTACTTCATGCGTCGGGTCAAAGGTCACTCTCCCACCGGAACTCCGGTAGCCAGTGATTCTAGTTTATAGAGTAATGAATATGGATATTTTTCTTACAATAACGTATCGCTTTGCGACTTTTATAATGGATTGATGCGGAATCTCAGGTTTCATTCACTCCCATTATAAAGCTTGGAAGAGCCAGGATATTTTTTTTAATATGACATATACACCTAGGACAGCTTGAGGGGGAGTAAATGATGGGATAATTTGAATTTTTGGGTGAACTATCCCTTTAAAATACGTGCAAAATTGGAGCATCACATAAAACATTTATGAATAAAGCAGCGTTTCAATCCCATGTGTTCAAGAGAACAAAATCGTCACTTCCTGGGAAATCGGCGCAAACTATCAGTAAAAGAAAATGGTTGCTGCAATTGAGGAAGAACCTGTGGCTCTTTTTTCCTCCATGATAAATGAGTTCGTCTCAGAACGTCAGACGAAACACAATAAACACTGTCATGTTCTCTTGCGTTCGGATGCTGGTGTTTGAGGAAACAATCTTGTAAGACGGAGGGAATTAAACCCAATCATTCTGATGACAGACTTTAGTTTCAGAGCCACCAAAACAACATCTGAGATGCTGTGATGCGATTGGACCGCAGGTTAGTCCAGTTATCCAATCACAGCCTCTGCTGAGGCAAAGTCACCTGAGTTTATATTTATTTAGTAAATGTGTTTCCATTGTAGATTATGCTTGTGTCTTCTTATCGACATTTTTTTTTTTTTGGCCTCGATTTATGAGAGTTTTTAGAATTTATGCACATCTTAGTGTTTCCATCCAGCGTTGTTTTAATGTGATATCCCAAAATGCACATAAAAGTAGGTGGACGGAAGCATAGCTAATGGCATCTAACAGCCACGAGCACCCTTACACAGTGGTCACGAGCGTGTAGGAAGTCGAAGAGCTCCTCTGTACAGTCTTCTGTGGTCTCTGAGCGTGAGCCGACCCGGGACTCGCACGCCTCCAGACGCTCGCGTGCGTGAACACAATGCTCCGACTGCTCACACTTCTCCCTCACGACCTCTAGAGGGTCCTGCAGAGCACATATCAAACAACATTCTTCATCAAACCTGGTGCATGGACTAACTGAGACTTGTTACAGCACTTGTATACTGTCCAATTGTATCCTCATTGGTAAGTCGTTTTGGATAAAAGCGTCTGCTAAATGATTAAATGTAAATTGTGCATATCATCCAGACACAAGCCTAAAGGGATGACTGATATAAGATATGAGACAATGTTCTGGAACTTGGGACTTCAATATCCAAAGTGAATAGGATTTGGTATGCAAGAACACGAAGGATACATGTCAAATTTGTTTCAGTTACGATAGAGGGCGCTATAACCTCAACACCCTCAACACCGCACAGCTGAGATCCAGGAAATTCACACAAAATCAAAGGCATCCACAGGATCTACTTTTTGTTTTTTATTTATTTATTTAGATTTTAGCCATGTTTTCCACACACATTGTGGACTCTTGTAGTTATATTTTGATTTTGAGGTGAAATTACCTGGACATAACTTGTTTTCATGAGATTCACCTTAATTACATTTTAAAAATTCCAAATAATAATTTCACTCTTTTAAAAATTATTAATTAAATTACTGTATTTAATAATAGTTTACTCATTCAAAAGTGGTTTACAGTACACTCATTTACTGAGATAACCTGAGGTCTTGATCAAGGGCACAATAGTGAAAGTTTATGGAATTGACCCATTCACCACTTTAAAGCAATTGGTAAATATTTGTTAAATTCATATGGATTGATTTGGACATAATGTGGGAATATAATATTGGTCAGAAAATGTTGATATAATACATAAGAGACATACCACCATGTCCTCCTCCTCTTCTTCTTCCTCCTCCTGAACACAACAAAGTATATTAATAGGTTACATGTTCATTCATATATATACACACATGAATAGTATGAAAATAAAAGTAATACATGGGATACCTAGGATGAGTGTGTTTACACGTAAAAGACTAAGGCAAAATCTCACGCAACAGTTTAGACAGCAGAAGCATGCAATAATAGTATATATGTACATAATAATCAACCTATAGATCAGGCTCGGCCACATAAACCAGAACGTTTCGACATAAAGCGACTCCTTTGCCCCCTAAATTACATTTAAACCGCTCAGCAAAACACTATATGCTAATATACCTCCTCTGGCTCTCCGTTCATGATCATTTTGTCTTCGAAAACCATGATTTTAGCTCAGTTTTCCAGAAGTGACCCTCTGTAGACTGTAATTATCGCCGATGGAGGACAGCGTGACACTTTCCGGAAGTTGTAAGAGTTTAAAGACGTTCATGCAAAGAGAGACGTCCACCTCTGCCAACTTCCGGTTCACCGCGTTCATGCCATGCAAACACCAATATTTGTGTATAATTGTGTATGCGACAGTAATATTGAATAAAGTGTAGTTTTTAGCGAGAGACGTATGTAAAATATGACATATTTCCACATTTAAATACGACTAGCGTTGATCTGCGTTACATTGTGAATGCTTTGCTGCCACCTGTTGGCTCGGAGAATCATTAAAAGGTAGAATATTATCATCCAAAACTGAAGGGTCATCAGGTTTAGTGTTTACAGCTCTTGTATTAGATGTTCCACAATCAGTCATAATAGAAGTGGATACTATTTTGTTTAATTTCATAATTTCATAACCATTTTGTTGTGAATATATTTATGGAATATTTTCGCTGAATAGATTTTTGAAAAAAAAAAAAAAAAAAAAAATTTTTTTTATTTAATTTTGATATAAATAAGGTTCCGGTAAAGCTTTCTTGTTTTCATTGTTTTTTTTATTGTTTTTTTTAAATTGTTTTTTTATTATTATTATTACAGATGCTTATTTTTAAACATAACTTTTCTCCACAACAAATATATTACGTTTAAAAACAAGTCCTTATTCTAATCTACAGTATGATAATGGTATAATATTGGTGAGACAGTTAGTCTATTTAAGATTAATAGGCATCTATTTAATTACTGTGAATTCCTTAATTATTATAAGATCCCTGTAATTGCTAAAGAGTTTGCAATAATATTTGATGCCATTCCTAGTTGCCTTATTCAACTTTAATTAGGTCATATATCCTCTGAGTCTATCTCCCTATGATCAGTTAAGTATTAACAGTGTGAAGATTAAAGATAAAACATTTTTTTTATAGCTTTTATATAAAAACATTATGCAGAAAAATATCACGGCCTAAATGCAAACCATTTGGGAATTCAATGTATAACCAGATTGAATGGAAAGAATTTATGGAAATTACATATAAAGTTATTAATTTGATTTACCCATTGAGACATGGAGACTGTACATGTGTCTTTTGTAGGCTATAGAAGAAGAATCCATATCTGATGTTTAAACTCACAAAATGAAAGATTCAGCTATTTGGTAAAGATATATTTTTATTGTATAAGAGTAAGAGTTTGGAGCAAAATTTGGTGATTAATTTAATAATTATGTATGGAAAATACCATATACATAAACAAAAATGGACAAATAATAAACCTGCATCGTATGTTTTTTAAAACTGAGGCCCTAAAAGGAAAACGGATATTTATAATTTTTGAATCCTTTTCTCTTGGTAATTTCTTGTATAATTAGTGTTTCCCCCTTTTTTTCTCTTTTTGTTGTTTCCTTAATGCTATTATGAATATAATAGTTGAATACATTGTGAAGTGTATATTATGTTAATGTTCTTATTAATGCAATAAAAAAGTTAAATATAGACTGTTTAAATGCACGTTATGGCAATAATTATATGTATAATAATAATAATAAGGCACATTTTTACTAGGAAGGTGAGATCAGCATGGCCTAATTAATATTCATGAGTTATAGACATGGAGATAAAAATAAAGGTGAAGAAAAAAGGATTTCTTAGCGAACAATTGAAATAATGGCAATTCCTTAATCTTTTTATTGGCAATACACTTGTGTTTTGCATGTAAACGTAGCCTTTGCCTTCCATTCAAATGAACAGCCTTTCTCCCAGTCAGGATCGGCCATTTTGAGCGCAGTTTGTAGTCTCCCTCTTTATCGAAGGGCTCTGATCTCCATTCGCACAGGAAATCGGTTAAAAGTTGTAACATTGGGCGTTCATTTGTTGTGGTTAACACTACTAGAGTTCTTAAAGACCCAGAGACAGACTACACACACAACACATTGAGCAACAGTTATGGAGAGTTTTAATTTGCAACAACTTACCTCAGATATGAATATTAACTGGACGCCGGTGTTTGCAGCCACAGTTTGCGGTACAGGTGCGTTAATTCTCTTCTGGAAATGGAGAAATAACCAGAAGATTCAGAAGAAAATACTAAACGCACGGAAGAGACGTGATAAATCACTTCAACAGGCTGAACAAGCGGTGCAACAATTTAAAATACAGGTAATAAAAATCTAACATGCATCAGTTATTAATGCAATATGCATTATGTATAGTCTCCTGAGACCCAGAAAAAAAAAGTTTTTTTTACTTTAGTTTTTTTCCATGTCATCACACTGTTTAGAGCACAATAAACAAATGGTAAAAAAAAACATTTTTTGAAAAATAATATTTTATTCATACATTATGCTATGTCCTCTGTAGTGGACGCCAGGACTAAGTTGTTTAAAAAATAAAATGACAAGAAATTATATGTATAGGCAAAAACAATGGGATTTTTTTTTTCAATCACCAATACATTTTGGGGTTTCAGGATTTTTTCAACCAAAATTTGTATAAAGATTATTCTCAACTATGTTATGAAAGAAATAACGGAATGAATTGATACACCATTTTACTTTATGCAATATGTGGGTAAAATGGCCGTAAATTACTATTCCCATTCAATGCAATGTATCTATACACTGTATCTAATTTACACATTAAAGTGTTCTTGGAACAACATTTAATGAAAAAATAAGTGTAATAATTGGAGTAATAATTGGCAACATTTTAATAATAATATCTAATATTTCATAGGAATATTGATGTATAATTTATTTCCATATTCACTTGTTGTGTCTCCTAAAATGCCTGATAAAGACGATTTAAGTCCTGATGTCATTTACAGTGGACACGTTTGAAATCAATCATTGTTCTGTAACAGAAAGTATTTTTTTTTATTTGAAACCCCATAACATTTTCCTGAGATGTTGTTTTATGAAATACAATTTGAAAAGTTGTCCAATTTAAATTATAATTACAATATATTATCATATTTCCATAAGAATGCTACATTTGATCACTAAATTAATGTCAGACATTTTTAAAGACCAAGGAGAAGTTGTTTTCATGGTGAAACCTCCAAACATTTGGTATCTCTGAAAAGCCCTGAATGTGCTCTTTACAGGACACCCAGGTTGTGTCATGTGACATGTATGATGTCAGAGAAATTCACTAAAATATAATGTCCACTACAGTGGACAAAAGTCTATTCTTGGGTCCCAGGAGGATAGAGTAAGTGGTTATGAATATGCATGTCATGCATTTAGATCAAGGGAAGTCATGGTTCTCACGGCTATTGAAACTCTGAAATGATCATGTTGTCACTATATCGTGTAAGTTGTCACAGCTGAACCTGCCACTGCTGAATATCATTTTTTAGCTAAATTTATGTTACTGTAAAAGGGGAGGTGGTAACAAAAATCCATAGTTTTTTTTTTTCTATTATAAAATAATGAATCAATTTAAAGCAAATTAAATACAATTAAATAATTTATTAAATTAAGTAATCAATCCATACATTTTTCATAAATTAATAAAATTAAAACTTTCCCCCATCTGACTTTTATGGAAAACAACCCTCAATTTATCTTCACTATATTGTTGACTTTTGACCTAATGTATGTGAGTGTGGTGTTCATCTTAACAGATATTATATTACAAAAAATATTATGATACTGGAAAACTTCCCCTATACAGTGGGGAGAACAAGTATTTGATACACTGCCGATTTTGCAGGTTTTCCTATACATATACAAAAGAA
Source organism: Leuciscus leuciscus (assembly GCF_965113295.1). NCBI lineage: Eukaryota > Metazoa > Chordata > Actinopteri > Cypriniformes > Leuciscidae > Leuciscus > Leuciscus leuciscus. Next base: position 37,589,527 of record NC_138738.1, on the reverse strand, counting down.
AGAATGTGAGAGAGCTCTCATTCCAAGTCACAGGTCTTTATACTAACACCTATGGTGAGTTAATTAGGGATTAAATACACCTGTTGCCCAACTAACGTCTGCACTGTGTAGCAGAGCCAGCAGGGGGGTAAACAGGCAGGCGTAACAGTACTCTTCAACTATGAGTGACGGAATCTAGAACAAAAATCCAGAAAATCACATTGATTGATTTTTAAGTAATTAATTAGCATTTTCTTGCATGACATAAGTATTTGATACATCAGAAAAGCAGAACTTAATATTTGGTACGGAAACCTTTGTTTGCAATTACAGAGATCATACGTTTCCTGTAGTTCTTGACCAGGTTTGCACACACTGCAGGAGGGATTTTGGCCCACTCCTCCATACAGACCTTCTCCAGATCCTTCAGGTTTTGGGGCTGTCGCTGGGCAATACGGACTTTCATCTCCCTCCAAAGATTCTCTATTGGGTTCAGGTCTGGAGACTGGCTAGGCCACTCCAGGACCTTGAGATGCTTCTTATGGAGCCACTCCTTAAGCCTTGTTCACACGGGACGATTTAAAAATTGTCGGCCGATTTTCCAAACCTGAGAGACCCCACACACGGGGATAAAAAATCACGGGTCTAACAGTTTTGGTCGTACAGTGTGTGGTGCACAGCCACACGGGAAAATCAACACATCACACACGAACCGATTTGACTCCCGAGCATTCCCAGATCAGACGGGAAATCGCGCAAAATACCTCGAGATCAAACGTGACTTCAGAGTAAAAAATCATGGCAGACGAAGAGGATGCAGTGGCAATAGTTTGTAGTTTGTTTTTAACCGGAAAAAAAACGTTATCAAAAGAAAAGGCGATGATCTCTGACGTCCACCGGACTTTCTGGTGCGCCATGCCGCCGGCTGTTTTGATTATATTTCCCGGTGTTTCCTCGCCGCCTCGTCACCTCGCTTTCTGATTGGCTACACTCCACAGTCCACAGGCTGCGTGCTCGGGGGACACCACACACGGGAAGAAATCGGGCCAAATAAATCCAACATGTTGGATATCCCCGATTTGAGATCGGAGCGGTCCCGACTTCCTTCTGAGCAGACGAGAGCAGCCTTAACACACCACTCACGGCAGGAATATCTGATCAGATTATTTTACGATAATCGGAACATCCTTAAGATTGTCGGAAGGGGTGAATCGGGGCTAAAATCGGCCTAATTATCCTGCCGTGTGAACCAGGCTTTAGTTGCCCTGGCTGTGTGTTTCGGGTTGTTGTCAGGCTGGAAGACCCAGCCATGACCCATCTTCAATGCTCTTACTGAGGGAAGGAGGTTGTTGGCCAAGATCTCACGATACATGGCCCCATCCATCCTCCCCTCAATACGGTGCAGTCGTCCTGTCCCCTTTGCAGAAAAGCATCCCCAAAGAATGATGTTTCCACCTCCATGCTTCACGGTTGGGATGGTGTTCTTGGGGTTGTACTCATCCTTCTTCTTCCTCCAAACACGGCGAGTGGAGTTTAGACCAAAAAGCTCTATTTTTGTCTCATCAGACCACATGACCTTCTCCCATTCCTCCTCTGGATCATCCAGATGGTCATTGGCAAACTTCAGACGGGCCTGGACATGTGCTGGCTTGAGCAGGGGGACCTTGCGTGCGCTGCAGGATTTTAATCCATGACGGCGTAGTGAGACTTTTCTTTGAGACTGTGGTCCCAGCTCTCTTCAGGTCATTGACCAGGTCCTGCCGTGTAGTTCTGGGCTGATCCCTCACCTTCCTCATGATCATTGATGCCCCACGAGGTGAGATCTTGCATGGTGCCCCAGACCGAAGGAGATTGACCGTCATCTTGAACTTCTTCCATTTTCTAATAATTGCGGCAACAGTTGTTGCCTTCTCACCAAGCTGCTTGCCTATTGTCCTGTAGCCCATCCCAGCCTTGTGCAGGTCTACAATTTTATCCCTGATGTCCTTACACAGCTCTCTGGTTTTGGCCATTGTGGAGAAGTTGGAGTCTGTTTGATTGAGTGTGGACAGGTGTCTTTTATACAGGTAACAAGTTCAAACAGGTGCAGTTAATACAGGTAATGAGTGGAGAACAGGAGGGCTTCTTAAAGAAAAACTAACAGGTCTGTGAGAGCCGGAATTCTTACTGGTTGGTAGGTGATCAAATACTTATGTCATGCAATAAAATGCAAATTAATTATTTAAAAATCATACAATGTGATTTTCTGGATTTTTGTTTTAGATTCCGTCACTCACAGTTGAAGAGTACCTATGATAAAAATTACAGACTTCTACATGCTTTGTAAGTGGGAAAACCTGCAAAATCGGCAGTGTATAAAATACTTGTTCTCTCCACTGTATATTTTTAACTAAATGTTTGGAAACCAGCATAGAAAACCACCTCTAGACAATATAAGCATTTGTGTAACTGGATTTTTTTCCTCAAGTTAGTGAGATCAAGCCACTGTGACAACTAGCCCCAGTCTCCCCTAGGTGAATATGTAAACATCTGATGTTTGTTTCTTGCATCTTTCCAGAACCCAGACTTTGAGAGCAGTTCAATAGTATCTCTGTCTTTGTCGGAGCTCACTGGGAAACTCCAGGACGGCTCCCTGCAGCCGGATGCTGTTCTACATGCTTACATGGAAAAGGTTGTGACTGCAGCCATATTTTACCTGTCCATAACTCTTTATGGGATTTATGAGTTTATACCCAGCTTCAGAGGTTTACAAATCACTTTTATTGTAAATCTTTTTAAACATTGATCCATCTTTTGCTGTCTTTTCTAGATGCCATTTACTAATAGTTTACATTTTTACTCATATTATAAATCTCATTAAATAAGTAATAAATATGTCTCTTCTTCAAGAAAGAAAAGCTATCATTTCTAAAAATGTAACATTGCAGTTATGGTATTATGGAAAATAATTCATTTGAATTGATCTGGTCATAATTTGGGAAATCAAACCAACATTAGGCATTCTGAGTTGATGCATTTAAGAAAAATAGACATGCAGCGCAACATAGTAATAATTAACAGAAAAAAGATAAGAGCGTGTATCCGTCGTGTAAAAAATACAAAACTTTTGCCTGGATCATATGAACGATCTGCCCATACAGTACCCTGGAAATCCAGAGTTCTCACAAGAGCACAAGTTGAATTTGCTCAGCGAGTTACTCTGGCGTCGAGTAATGATGCTCATTAAATATGCCCTTGTATCCGAGCTGCACCAATCACATCGGGTTATCTGATATAGGCGGGCCAGAGGCGAGATGATGACACCGCTGCGACGTCGAAGTCATTAGTAAACATTGCAAGATGGCCTTGGATGAACACAAGTTGTTTGAAACGGCTTTGGCCGCTACAATGAACGAGTTAGACTTGGCTATTTATCTAAAAGAGGAACAGAAGATGGCGCTCTAATTGTTCCTTTGCAAGAAGGGCGTTTTTGCTGTTTTGCCGACCGGATACAGCAAGAGTCTAATAAAAAAGAGCCAGTTAGCTCCGCTGGTAGCTAAGCGTATGGGGCTTGTTGTGATTGGTCGTAGTGTTATCCAATTGCGTGCAGTGAGATTTTCAAATGCATGCTTGGTGCCGCCCCTCGAGCTGGCCGAATTTTCATTAGTCGACGCCAGACCATTAATCTTTTAGATTTAGGTCTGGATTTCTAGGCTACCCATACAGGCTATTTTGAACAAATATGCATAAATCACAGGCTATGAAGACGCTTGTAAATTACAGTCTCTATAAATAAAAAGAACATAGCCAAATATGAGCCTTCACTGTCATGTAATAGGCTATCGGGGATATTTTAGCAGATTCACTCTACATTTAAATGCGGTTGTCTCTCCTGCAACTCTGCAGTGTGTATGTGGCCGTTGGTCCTCTTAGCAGCATGAAAAATAAAACTTTTATTCAAATTATGATTAGATTATATACAGAAAGTGAGCAAAGTGAGCGCGATCGGCTACAATTCTCATCTCTGCAAATCACGTTGTAATTAGAAACCTTTGACGGTCTTCAGACTAACAGAGAGTGTGAGCACAAACCAGCACGGGACCGTTGGACAGCAGCTGCTTATAAGAGGGTACCGGATTGAGTTGAAACAGTCAGAGCTATTGGACCCGCAGTCCGCCGTGCCTGTTGATTCCCGGCCCGCTCCTGCACCGCAAATGACAATGCAAATATGAATCTACCCGTTACATCAAATATTAGCGGTTGCCCGCGTGCAGGACTCTATCTCTGCTGATTCTGCAGCCAATGAGATTGCTTGCTCAACATTTAAATAGCCTGGTTCAGTGTTTGCTGTAGGCTAGTCCTGAGAGTTTTCTGAACCCCTCCACCTCCCCAGCTCCACCTGCCCAGATCTGCTATGGGATTGGTGTATGACTGCTTGTCTGTGTATCTATTATAAGTAGCAAGTCCATACTTACTGTTCAGCAGCCGCAATACCAGCAGGAGAATCGAGTCCGCCAAGACCAAATACATTAACATTGCCATATTCAGTAGCATGCGAGAGTTTTCATGATTGCAATCATATATCTACGTGCATATATACTTATGTGGTAAAAAAAAAAAAAAAAGAATATATATAGAATATATGGAAGCTTGTTTCCACCACAGAATAAAAAATTTAAAAACGTAATTGCATCTTTTTTTCTCAAAATTCTGACTTTTTTTCTCTCACTGTTGCGTGATATAGTCGCAATTTTGAGTTATAAAGTCAGAATTGTGAGAATGTAGCAAGATTGTGGGCATCAATTTCCCCTCTCTCTCCCACATCTACTCCAACAGAGTGGCAAAGAAGACCCAATCTATTGCAGCTGACCCTAGCCATCCCTTGTCCTGCCAGTTTAAGCTACTTCCCTCAGGCCGTTGGTACTCCATGCCCAGATGCAGGTCCAATAGACTCAAAAACTCTCTTATCCCGACTTCTATTTTGATTTTTAAACAATTTGTTTTAAATATTTCTTTACTATTGTGTTTCAGAGACTGGCTATTTTATGTTTTGCTGTATTGCTGTGTGTTTTGTCCTTGTGTTTTTCTGCTGGCTGGACAAATAATTGCCCCTCGGGGACAATAAAGTGACCTTGACCTTGACCTTGAGATATAAAGTCGCAATTGCGTGTTATAAAGTCGCAAAAAAAAGAGGGTATTTTTTTCCTTAGAACTGGACTTTATAACTCGCAATTGCAAGTTTATATCTCACAATTTTGACTTTATATCTCGCAATTCTGAGAAATAAAGTCAGATTTGCGAGTTTACATCTCTATTGGGAGATAAAAAGTCACAATTATCTTTTAAAATGTTTTATTATGTGGCGGAAACAAGCTTCCATAAGAATATATATATTTATTACTATATATATGTATTTATTTATTTTTTACTTTGGGATGATAGAAAAAAGTGCAGAAAAGCAGCAGAAAAAAATATGCAAACAATAAGCAATTATCAGCGCTTATTGCTGAGGCGTGTTTGAATGAAACCACTTGGTATCACAAACTGAGATGTGTAATGTCACACTTCAAAGGCTCTGGAAGTGAACAAGAATCTGAACTGCAGCACTGAGATCTTAATGGAGTCTGTGGAGCAACTGACCGAAATCAACACTCAATCAAAGAAAGGTCTTCTGTATGGAGTGCCGATCAGCATCAAGGACAACGTTGGATATAAGGTCAATATAAGAGAACAGAGGATTACGCAGGTGAAGAGAGGTGACTTCCTGTTTGTGGTGTACGTAACTTCCTGTTTGCGTGTGCAGGGTCATGATTCTTCATGTGGTGTTGTGGGTCATTTGGATCAGCCTGCGGTCATGGACAGTGTGGTGGTTACAGTGCTAAAGAAACAGGGCGCCATCCCGTTCATCAAGACCAACATACCACAAGGCCTTCTCAGGTGAGTAAACACTGCACATCATTCCTGTGGGAAAAAACCTGCTGATATCAGATGATTTGCAGAGCAAGACGAGCCATGGGAATGAATCTTAAGCCAATGAGAGAGTATGAAGGCTGAATACGTGCAGTTAGCAGCTCTTTTACTGGAGCTTAGTCAATAAAGTTAATATGTATTTTTCTGACATTATTAATGACAGTAAGCACCTTTATCCTCCAGTTGTTAATGTGAAAACGTATTTTCATTACAATGGGAAAATAAATATATTACTTAAATTGTAAAGTACAGTTGTTAGTTTAAAATGTCGGTGTTTGTTGTACTGAATTTAATTTAGCTTTTTTTAGTAAAATAAAAATAAAACATTGTGAGAATTTGGGGGGAAATGTGCATGTTACATCATTGTCACAATGCAACAAATAATAATAATAATAATAATAATAATAATGTTCCTAAAGCTGAGGTTTTTTTCATTTTGCAGTGACCTTTCTTCATGAAATTGAACTTTTCACCTCGCAAAGCAATTTATTTGGTACTATTTTCTATAGAATAGAGACATGCAAGCCTGTTCAGCCTGTTTTTTCTTTCTTTTTTTTAAAAAAGCTAGTATGCTGTTTCTAAAAGGACTAGTCTAATATACTAGTACTTCATTTCTCTCCTGCAGACCTCAGTATTCATAACAGAGACTTCACAAAAGAGCTCTTCAAATGACAGGTCTTATTAGCATCTGTTAAAATGATGGTATTATGGCTTTATGGGCTGCTATTACATGGGAAATGTGTGATATGAAAGGCTTAACTTGTGCTGAGCCATGATTTTCAAGATAAGACCTTTGTACTGAAAAATAAGTTCAAGAGTGGTTTAACTTCAGTCATAAACACCTGGGGCTCCACAATCATTAAACATTTTATGAGAGTTGAAATTAGACAAAAGTCAAGTTTCAGGGGTCAGCTAGAGTAGTACAGAAACTAGAGCAGAAGTGAGAATGTTGTTTCTTGAAGGTTGTGATGGTCTCAGGAAATCAGGTAGAGGCTGAAAGCTCGTTCTACCACAGAGGAACTGAGAGAGTGAAGGTTCTGGAAAGCGATTTTGTACCTTTGTATCCATTGAGACTTTTTCAATTAATTCAATTGAAGGGGTGTAATGATACCCTCATATCACGATATTATATTATTGCGATACTCCCAAGACATGAGGTAAAAGGTTAACAAAAATATTATAACAAAATATAACAAAAATGCTAAATTTGGTTATACAGTACATTGGGGGTGGAAATGAATAGGCTTGGACTTGGTGCTGATAACCCAATGCACAGGACAATAGTGACACCAGAATAAAAATATTCATGATTCTGAAGCTGAAAATTAGAATTATTTTAGACGAATATGCTTGCACTCTGTCACTGACTAGATATATCAAAAATAATAGTTTTTACTGGTAACATACGATATTTGGCATTTTTAGGACCCACACCTGTTCCTCCATTGCATTATTATACATTATATTCAACATTATATATAGTAGTTTATTGTAGTACTGACACTAAAACTCTGTAAACTTTAATTTTTTTCTCACATAGTAATTTTCATTTTGGGTGAACTATACACAATACTTATTGTCACTATCCACGATACATATTGTTGCATTTTTGTATTGCGATATATTGTGACGCGATGTATTGTTATGTAACCAACCCCTGTATTTGTATTTGTATCTACTGTAGTTATGAGTGCAGTAACCCCATTTATGGGCAAACCTTGAACCCCTGCAACCTCAAGAAGACGCCTGGGGGTTCATCTGGAGGAGAGGGAGCTCTGATACGAGGAGGCGGATCTATCCTGGGCATTGGCACTGATATTGGAGGGAGCATTCGTATCCCAGCAGCCTTCTGTGGGATTTGTGGATTTAAGCCCACATCGAAGAGGCTAAGGTTCGTATGTGCCTTTGGTCACATTTGTTTCATTTTCCAAAGCAAAGGGTTCATAGCAGTTCTTGCTACAATAAATCACAATATAGCTTTTAAAGATTCTGTCAGACAAATAAGTGTTTTATAAAATGCCTTTTGCCACCTCAAGGTAAATTAATGTATGTTGAGATTTTGCCATGTTTAAACGGTGACAGGGTTGATGTTTCATGATGTTGAGCCATTACTAGCCTTGTGCTCAAGATCACGACACTATGGTGTTTATTAGAAATATAATTGAATGCCCATTTGCCATATTGTTTACTATAGAAAGTCAAGGCAACAGAGTTGATCATTTAAGAGACAAATCTAACAACATTTGAAAAAACATGTCAACACATTTACATTTTACAGGTGTCACTTCATAGTGATGGTGATCATAATTTGATCATAATGGTCATCATAATTTTTTGTGTGTAAATTCTGATTAAGAACACATAATCTCATAATCAAGAGTATGATTATGGTCATTAAAGGGATAGTTCACTTTGAAATAAATTTTTGGTATGTTTTAGCTTACCTCAAGGCCATCCAAGACGTCCAAATTAAACAATTCCCCATCGTAAGTACACATTGATGGCCTAAGACACGAAACGAGCGGTTTGTGTGAGAAAACGAACAGTATTTATATAGTTTTTACCGCTTATACACAGCCATGTCCAAGTGATCTGATCTGACATGTACGCAGACTGGTGCATAGATATATACACTAGATGTCGCCTTAAAGACATTCGTTCCAATGAACTGCCATAGACAAGGCGACATCTAGTGTATATATCTATGCACCAGTCTGCGTACATGTCAGATCAGATCACTTGGACATGGCTGTGTATAAGCGGTAAAAACTATATAAATACTGTTCGTTTTCTCACACAAACCGCTCGTTTCGTGTCTTAGGCCATCAATGTGTACTTACGATGGGGAATTGTTTAATTTGGACGACGGGGAATTGTTTTAATTTGGACTCTGTGCATGCTCTTTGAGACAGTGACCATCAACCTGCATTATATGACTGACAGACAAGAACGGTTTGACCTAAAAATATCAAAATTGAAACTACTGCAGAAAAAAAGACACCTACATCTTGGATGCCCTTGAGGTAAGCTAAAACATACCAAAAATTAATTTCAAAGTGAACTATCCCTTTAAGGGATAGTTATAATGGCAACAGGGTGGATGCATAACATGCATAACAAAACAACTTCAAGTATTTGAATAATGCATTATATCTATTAATATCTTTTAAAAAATACAAAAAGAAAGAAAAAATACTAGAATTTGCTTGCATATGTTTTTTTTTATAATTAAAATTAGCATATTTACTAATATAAAAAGGGGAATTTGGTAACACAGGGCCTATAATGCCTATAATAACATATCTGTAAACGTTTATATGTTAAAGAGGGACACAAAAGTCACAGTAAATGTGCTAAATTTCTTTTAATCATAATAGAATTTCTTATTTCTTTCTTTTGATTTTAGATTGACATTTTTTGTGAGATTCACCTGTAGCTCTTTTGTTGAGATGTTGTGCATATAATCTACTTGTTTTTTCTTGTTCTTTGATTTGCTTTATTTTTTTATATCATCCTTGTTTAGTGGTCAAGAAATCAGTTCTTGTGTCAAAGGCCAGAAGTCAGGTAAGATCAGGTTTATCAAACTGCTGGTCTAGTTTTGAACTGTAAATAAACCGAAATATAATATGTGCTATGTGCTGGATTACAGTGTTGTCCTCTATTGGCCCTTTGGCAAGAGATGTCGAGAGCGTGGCTCTGTTTATGCAGGCACTGCTTTGCCAAGACATGTTCACTTTGGATCCCAATGTTCCTCCAATACCATTCAACCAAAAGGTCCTGTATAAATATAGCACATCAAATGCTTATTTATAGGTCAATTATAGGTGAAAGCAGAATCTATGATACTTTCCTCTTATGAAACAGGTGTATGAAAGCTCAGAGCCCCTGAGGATTGGGTATTATGAGAACGATGGTTTCCAGCAGCCATCTCCAAGCATGGCCAGGGCCTTCAGGGAGACTAAAGCCCTGCTGGAGAGTGCGGGACACACGGTACACAACTACATTACATTAATAGTTGTTATATTAGCCATCGGCAGTTTGTTGGCAAGCAAAGGATATGCCCTTTTCAAACCATTAAACCGCAACAAATAGTTATGTATTTGTAAAATATAGATCACCCATTTTTTACTGGATGTAACATCATTATAATGGCTTTTAAGATCTAAAATAAAGAATAAAAATAAAAAAGATATGTAGTTTTCATATTCTACATGTAACACCAGTAATTGTATTTTTATGAGAGCAGGGACTATTGTTGTAGTGTGAATGTAATAATTAATAACTATGTTCAAATGAGTAAATGTGTGTGTATATTTGGTTTTATATCCATTATATATCACACATTGTTTGGAGGACAACATATACAATGTGACATTTTTATTTATTTTTAAATAATGGGTTAAAATTAATATTAAAAAAATATTAATTATAAATGTTACTAAATTCCTTGTACAAGTTAGCTTTTTTTTTTTTTTTTTTTTTTGCTTTTGTTTATCATTTTTAATTTAGTCATTTTAATTTCTGTTTAAAAGTGGGAATCTGTAACGCAGACTCGGGCGAGCTTGGGTTGAGATCCATGTGAAGCTTTATTAGTGAAGACAGTAGAATAAAACAAACAGTCAAGGGTCGGCAACCAGCAGAAGACATCAACGAGGGCCGGACAATAATCGTAGTCGAGCAGGACAGGCAGCAAACTATCAGGAACAGAGAGTGACAGCAAACAGAGGAAGGTCAACAAGCAGTCATAAACAGATAACAGTCCGCGCGGCACAACACAGAAATGATAAACTGGGAAAATAAATGCTCAGAAATGTCCACTAAGGCAAAACAAGACTTCACACAGATAATAGAAATTAATTAAAAAACATTCATCCGATTAATCGAAGCAATAATTAAATATTATCAAAATAATCGTTATTTACCGCCCCAGTGGACCCAATATATCTGAGGTTTAAACCACAGACTAAAAAATATGGACGTAGTGTTTTTGACGTCAAGCCCAAAGTGGGCGGAGCCGGCCGACGCCATCTTGACTTGGCAGTGCATCACTCCCGTCAAAGAGTATAGAGACAGAGCGCAACGCGTCATAATCTGAAGACCACGCCCACCAAGGGGGAAAACAAACCAACTGTCTCCATTGACTTTGCATTGCGAGAGGCTGCCTCCTTGTCATTTCTTGCTTCTAAGAAAAGACAGAATAATGCCTAAAAGCTGCTATGTGACAAGGTGTACAGCAAACAAGCTAAGAAACCCAGAAATAAGTTTTCATAAGCTGTCGACCCCAAAAAATGAGCGTTTGAGGACATAAAAGTGGATACAGGCTGGAACGAATGGGTCAATTGCGGGATCCTGACACTCAGTATGCACTAAAAATACACTACGTGTGCAGTAAGTTAAACATTTGGTCACTGGTGAGTCAAATATCCAAATGTCAGTTTTATATATTATATTTCTTTAAGATAAACTATCCTGTGTTGCCGATTACAGTCTCCTCCGGCGGGCGTACGTTAGTTCTCAGAGTAATGAGACACGTGACGCTCTGTCTCAACTGCCTGGATCCACTTTTATGTCCTTAAACACTCGTTTTTTGGGGTCGAGAGCTAATAAAAACTTATTTCTGGGTTTTTTAGCTTCTTTGCTGTACACCTTGTCACACAGCAGCTTTTAGGCATTTTTCTGTCTTTTGTTAGAAGCAAGGAATGACAAGGAGGCAGCCTCTCGCAATGCAAAGTCAATGGGGACGGTTGGTTTGTTTTCCCCCTGGGTGTGGGCGTGGCCTAAATACGCTCTGTCTCTATAGAAGCCCAAGAGGCGAAACTCAATAGAACGCTCCATAGCAACAGCTGCCCCCATGACGTGACGGCGCGGCCGCCATTATGGACTGAAAACTGAAGGAAAACGCCAAAAAATAATGGGAGTCAATGGCACTGAACCAACTTAACATAACAAAACGTAATTTTTTCTGGCCGTCATATATAAACAATTCGTTTAGATATGATTGTTAAAAGTCATTTTAACAACAAATTGTTAAAAGTCATATTTTAAACAATTTAAAATACATTAATGAGGATGACCGACGTTAAATGACAGAAAATGTTGGTTATGGTTGGTTATGCATGGCCTAATTACCCTTAGGAAAATAGTATTTTGGGACAAAATATTACTATAGAAGTACTATAAAACTAGGCCTACTATAGAAATACTATAGCGGCTCTAGGATATTATAGAGGTGTTACAGAACATAACATACTTCTGTGATGCACAGAAATTCATACTTCTGTGATGTTCTGTATAATATTTTAAAGCTGCTATAGTATTTCTATAGTAGTCTTATCGTACTTCTATAGTATGTCCCAAATTACTATAGTAGTCCTATAAGATTACTATAATATTTTGTCCCAAAATACTATAAGATTCCTATAGTACTTTTTCGTAAGGGTATGTCCCCCACCGAATCGGCTTCATTAGCCTGCCACTTATGGTTTGCAAAGATACATACAATTATAAAATTACTGCAAACCTTTAATCTATCAATATTTATGTTCTATTATGCATTTTCCTTGTTATATGAATAACAGAAATTCATTAAATAATATATAGGCAGACACACAGTAATAAGATATTTATTCAAATGTTGATTTTGAAATTAGTGAACATCACCATAATATGATTTGGAAAAATAAATAAATAAATACAATTATAAATGAACATTTCTAAAGACAGTTAATCTTTTACATAAAATATCACAAAAATATTAACAACTTGTTTTTTCAACATCTTCAGTGAAAGTGCACACAGTGAACGTTTCAATGGCAAGAACAAAAACAATCTGTGAATGTCCTATTACAGGCAGAAAGGTACAAAAAAGATGTGCAATCTAGCAAGTGCACACATGAACTATAAACAGTACTAAAATGGAAGTGGTGCCAAGATCTCAGTAATTAATCAGACACCACCATCTATTACCGCTAACGATTTCAGCAGCTTTCATTCCATAATGGCGGACGCGCCTCCGCAGCGCCATCTACAGACTGTTACCCATAACACAACAGAGTTTCGCCTCTTGGGCTTCTATACTCTTTGCTCCCGTATAAACGAAAATGGACAAAGAGACGGGATTAGCTGAGGTAATAGACAGCAGACAAACGGCTATAGAGACAGAGCGTATTTAGGCCACGCCCACACCCAGGGGGAAAACAAACCAACCGTCCCCATTGACTTTGCATTGCGAGAGGCTGCCTCCTTGTCATTTCTTGCTTCTAACAAAAGACAGACAAATGCCTAAAAGCTGCTGTGTGACAAGGTGTACAGCAAAGAAGCTAAAAAAACCAGAAATAAGTTTTTATTAGCTCTCGACCCCAAAAAACGAGTGTTTTGGACATAAAAGTGGATCCAGGCAGTTGAGACAGAGCGTCACGTGTCTCATTACTCTGAGAACTAACGTACGTCCGCTGGAGGAGACCGTAATCGGCAACACAGGATGGTTTATCTCACAGAAATATAATATATAAAACTGACATTTGGATATTTGGCTCACCAGTGACCAAATGTTTAACTCACTGCACACGTAGTGTATTTTTAGTGCATACTGAGTGTCAGGATCCCGCAATTGACCCATTCGTTCCAGCCTGTATCCACTTTTATGTCCTCAAACGCTCGTTTTTTGGGGTCGACAGCTTATGAAAACTTATTTCTGGGTTTCTTAGCTTGTTTGCTGTACATCTTGTCACATAGCAGCTTTTAGGCATTATTCTGTCTTTTCTTAGAAGCAAGAAATGACAAGGAGGCAGCCTCTCGCAATGCAAAGTCAGTGGAATGGTTTGTTTTCCCCCTTGGTGGGCGTGGTCTTCAGATTATGACGCGTTGCGCTCTGTCTCTATAGTGACAGCAGTGGCAATACACCTGTCACTCAAGTGGCCCTGCCCTTAATTATGCAAAACTTTAAGGCTTAATATAATTTAAACGGATTTAAATTATATTATTTAAAGTTATAAAAAAAATCCCCCCCCCCTCACAGTTGTCATGAAGGGCAAAATTAGCTATATAGACCAAAACCACTTTTTATACCAGGCTGTAAACATATTTTTTCTGCCGTAAAGTTGGGCATATTAACATGGGAGGTCTATGGGATTGACTCTCTTTGTCTCTAGCGGCCAGTCGATTAATTTTAACAGTTTAAGTCACATGCGTGTTGGATTCAAGAGAGAGACCGGAAAGGTTGCCGCTTTGGTTTAAACACTATACATTATACAGAACATGTGTGATAAGTTGAGATCTGCAGACTTGAAAAGCAGGTCTGATGTTCTGGTCTGGTGTGTTGTTCACATTCCAGCTTGTTCCTTTCCCACCTCTACGGCTCTACGAAGTCTTCTTTGAGTTTGCTTTTAAAGGGGTCCTGGCTGATGGAGGCAGTACGCTCTACAGTCATCTGTACGTCTGGTATCAGCACATTCACACGTCATGATTGATATCCATTAGAACTATCTCAGTGTTTCTGGCCTCATTAAAGACGCTGTAGTCATCTTTGATTCATAGTAATCACACATTATGTTTGTATTCATATGTGTGTGATTTCAGGAAGTCAGGCCCCATTGACCCGTGTCTCCGGGATCAGGCCGCCCTGTTGCGGATCCCAGGCTTCATAAAGAATTTACTCTCTGTTGTTCTGAAGCCTGTTGTGAGTTCTGTAAATGTTGTTTCTGTTTCTCGTTTGCATCTAATTAAGCAATCTGTTTTATTCAAGCTAATATGTTTTATAACTCTATATGTATAATAACTCTTATGTTTGGATTACTTTCTCCAGTCTCCACGGTTGTCTGCAAGCCTGAAAGCAGGTATTGGAGTTGGGTAAGCTACAGATATTTTTTGTTAATATTAATTTGCATAATGAATATAATTATACTGATAAGTCTTGTGTTCTTGAGTGTAATTTAAGTTACGATTAAACAGTAAAGACAGTAAAGACCTCTACATTATTACAAACTGTGAATTTTTTTACTTTCTATGCATTAAAGAATCCTGACAAAAATCTATCATGTTTTCTACAATAATATGAAGCAGAACAACTATTTTCAACATTGATGATAATCATAAATGTTTCTTGAGCAGCAAATCATCATATTAGAATGATTTCTGAAGGATCATGTGACACTGAAGACTGGAGCAATGATGCTGAAAATTCAGCTTTGATCACAGGAATAAATTACATTTTAACAAATATTCACGTAGAAAACAGTCATTTTAAATTGTAATAATATTTCACAATAGAACTGAGCAGAATTGAAATGATACCATTCCTTTAATATCTTTTTTTTTCTCTTGCAAGGTCTATAGCAGAATTATGGAGACATCATGTAAATATTGAGGTAGAATTTTATTATTTTTATTTTATTATTAATATTACGTGGTCTTCTACAACTTTCATCAACACCACTGAGATTGTAGAAATGATTATCACAGGCCTATGGTTCTCTCTGGTCATTGCTGTAGCACATTAAATCACGTGAAGCATCACATTATGCACATTGTTTCTTCATTTTCATTCCTGGAACCATTTATAATCCCTGCTAGGAAACATTTAAATGCCATCCTGACAAAAAAAAGAAAGAAAAAAAAGATTATTATGTGTCCTCATTTCAGTGTATTATTGTGACCGGTGTTGGGGAAAGTTACTTTTAAAAGTAATACAATATTGTGTTACTCCCTAAAAAAGTAACTAATTGCATAAATTGGGAATGCAAATTCACGTCTGTACAGCAACTCAAACAAACCTTTCAGCTGTGCTGAGATTCTGGACCTGGAAGAAGAAGAAAGTTCATCCCTCTTACTTCAGCATTAAAAACAAAAAAGAAGCACAAATATCATGTTTATGACGGAATACCACAATACTTAAAGGTGTTTAACAGTGATGTTGTCAGGCTTACTGCGAAGTAAGCTAACTGCCTGCACAGTGCACAGAATATGATGCCATTATAATATAACAATATAATATGTAACGATAAAATTTACAGTGGCTTCATAAATTAATTACAAACATAAAAAAGCAAAACACCTGATGCACATTTATGTTCATCATTGAAGTAGAGTTTAAGAACCTTGCTGTGTTTTTGTGTAATTAATTAAGAGAAAATACACCGCCATCTTACTCCGACGAAAGTGACTTGAACGCACATACCGTCGTAAACACGACTTCCCATCTCATAAATACGAACTTCCCAGGAGGACTTGAACGCACCATAATCCCGGGGCTTTTGAGCTGTCAGTCAATACATGGGAAAACAAAGAAACCTGTTACTTATTTGAAAAAGTAACTCAGATATTTTGTTGTAAAATTAAAAGTAATTCGTTACTTAAAAAAAGTAATCCGATTACGTAACTCGCGTTACTTCTAATTCGTTACCCCCAACATTGATTGACAGTGCCTCCCTGCAGTTGAGCAAGTTAATCTTCCTGGCACATACTGTGTATAAAAGTGATTCTTATTCTGACATGATTGTATGTATTTTGAGAATGTGTGAAAGGTTTTTCATTTTTCTCATCTGTAGGAATACATTGATGAGGTGATAGCAGAGTGGAGGAGACTGAATGTGGACGTTTTGTTGTGTCCTATGATCGGACCAGCCTACAATTTACATTACAGCGGCCGTATCACCAGTACTTACCTCACATTTACATTACTATTACATTATCTTTGTGCCTGTAAACCTGGGGATGGCAACCTTTTTGTCATGTAGTGCAATTTTTTAATTTGTCTTGTTAATCACTGTGCCACATCCCACGTCTCATTGCTTTTAGCTTTCAATTCCCTTATTATTACTAGTTAATTTAATTGTGACTAGTGTACATATGTGTATACAAACTTACTGACACCTCGTGTTGAATTCAGGTCTGCTCTTTATTATCAACATTCACATGTGCTTTATTTCCGCACCTGCGCTCTCTAACTTTTCCAGAGCTCCTACGTCATCTTCTACGTCATTAACATAATCTACATCCCCCTTCTTAATGATGGGTATATATATATATATAGTAACAGTTAGCCCTAACCTTTTCTGCTATATAAGTGCAGTAGAACTGGAAGCAGTGTATGACCTGACACTCAAAATAAGGTAAAACATTTAACATTGCAAAACAGAATACAACATTGTTCCAAACGGCTAATTTTTATTGTATTTATTTTAGCCACACAGAACAGGGCTGCTGCAACAGAGGAAAGGGACCTCTCTAAACTTATGTAGTGTAGTCTTTGTACCGGGGGTTGGGCTTTGATATTCTTCCTGAACGGGTGACAACTACGGGTGGTTCCTGCACCTGTTCTGATTGCGGCTGTTCGCCATTAGGCTGGTGTTCTGGCAGAGGTTCGCTGTTGGTGCTGAGTGAGGCCTCTGCTGTTGTGGGAGGGGTGTATTGTTCGGGAGGGGTGTATTGCTCAGGTGTGTGTAGTAGATGGCGCCTGTTTCTCACATATGTGGCATCTCCGGACCGAACCTGGTAGCTGTTTGGCTGCTGTGCTCTTCCTATTACCGTCACCAATCTGTCATATCCCCTGTTCGTCTGCATTCTCACTGTCTGCCCTGCTTGCAATGAAGCCAAAGGTCTGGCTGATCTGTCGTAATGTTTCTTTCCTCTCTGTCTGGTCCGTGTCAGAGCTGCCAGGACCTGTGTTTCTACCTTTGGTACATGCATAACCTTGGTCATGGGAATGAGAGTCTTAGTGCGCCGAGAAAGCAGGCACTGGGCTGATGAGGGCAGCCCATCCCTTGGTATATTACGTAAATTGAGCAGTGCTGCATATACATCCGTACCATCACGTGCACACTTTTCCAGCAGGTGTTTGGCTGAGCGTACAGCCCTCTCAGCTAGCCCATTTGATTGAGGGTAGTGGGGGCTGCTGGTGACATGGCAAAAGTCCCATATGTGGGCAAATTCTTGGAACTCCCTGCTTGTGAAATATGCTGCGTTGTCAGTCATTAGCTGTTGAGGAGCTCCATGGGAGGCAAAGTGGCGCTTTAGCCTGGTTATAATGGTCGCGCTGGTCACGTTTGGTAGTTGGTCTATTTCAAACCAGCCGGAGTAAGAGTCGACGAGCACCAGGTGTTCTTTCCCCTCCCACTCAAAAACGTCCGCTGCTGTGAGAGCCCATGGCAAGTCTGGTATATCATGCAGTTGAAGGGGCTCCTTTGTTTGGTGTGGTCTGAGGGCATTAAAAGGAGCACATCTGTAAGTAAGTAAGTAAGTAAAGTTTATTTCTAAAGCGCTTTTCACAGATAAAATCACAAAGTGCTGTACACGAGAAAGGTAAAACAAAACAATATACTGTAAAAATGTATATACATATGTAAAATCAAAGTGACACTAGTGAAAACCCATCAACCAAAAGCTTTCTTAAATAAACAAGTCTTCAGATCTTTTTTAAAAGAGTCAACAGAGTCTGCCAGACGCAGAGACAGGGGCGCAGTCTGGGGGCAACAGACTGAAAAGACAGGTCCCCTCGGGTCTTATAACGAGTCTTGGGGACCATAAGCAGGTTCTGGCCAGAGGACCGAAGAGTGCGGCTAGAGGAGTATGGGCTCAAAAGGTCCTTGATGTACTGTGGGGCCTGACTGTTTAAGGCCCTGAAAGTCAGCACTAAAATCTTAAAATCAATCCTGAATTTTACAGGGAGCCAATGGAGAGCCAACAAAACGGGAGTAATATGAGACCTTCTGGGGGCACCAGTTAGAAGTCTAGCAGCAGAATTTTGAACCATCTCTGGAGCCAAAACATGGTTTCTCTGGCCCTGCGTTTTGTTGCTTCTAGGCCCGGGTGACCCTGATGCTGCTGTCTGATATAATAGTGTTGCAGTGTGTGGGGAGTGATGAAACGCTGACCACGGAGCAATAGGCCATTATCAACTGTGAGTTCATCTCTTATGGCATAGAACTGCCTGAGGTCATGTGGCAGCTTCTTTGAGTCAGGCCAGCCTTCGGCAACGACCTCAGATAGGCGCCTGCACAGATAGTTTGCCTGTGTTTCCTGTCTCAACTCCACCATTCTCCTCGAGGAGAGAACTTCCACTGTCATCACATCGTAATCCTCACTAGTTTCAGCCCAGTCAGTGGAGGGCAGGTGTGCACGCGAGAGCGCGTCTGCTAGGTATAGCTCTTTGCCTCTCTTGTAAATTACGTTGAGGTTATAGCGCTGCAGCTTAAGCATCATCCTCTGAAGGCGTGCAGAGGCTGAGTGCAGTGGGGTTTTTTTAATCGTGATGAGAGGCTGATGATCAGTTTCGACAGTCACTGGACGGCCATATATGTAGTCGTGGAATTTCTGACAAGCATAGACAAGGGCCAGCATCTCTTTCTCTATCTGAGCGTAGCGTGACTCAGTCTCTGTAAGTGCTCTTGAGGCAAACACCACCGGTTTGTTTTTTTGGAGGCAGACAGCACCCAGGCCATGCTGCGAGGCATCTGCAGATAATACCACCGGCTGATGCACGTCAAAGTACTGAAGTACAGGAGGACTCGTGAGTAGCTCCTTAAGTCTGGTGAATGCTGCCATGTGGTGCTCCTGCCAGCACCACTCTAGCAGGGTTGCTGTAGTTTCACTATTGCCTGGGATGAATTTTGACAAATAGTTTGTCATGCCCAAGAACCTTTGGACTCCATGCTTGTCTTCTGGGGTTGGCATAGAACGGACTGCATCTGTCTTTGTAGGGTCAGGCTTTATGCCCTGGTCAGTTAGAAGGTGACCCACATACAACACCTCAGACACCCGAAAACGGCACTTGTCAGGGTTAAGCTTAAGGTTTACGGCACGTATTCTGTCCATGACCTGGCGGAGGCGCTGGTCATGCTCTTCTCTTGTGCTGCCCCAGACGAGGATGTCGTCAACGACGATCGCACATGGTTGTCCTTCAAAGAGCTGCTCCATACACCTTTGGAAGACTTCACTACCCGTGGATATCCCATAGGGCAGGGGTCGGCAAGTAACTTTGGCCGCGGGCCAATATTTTTTTTAGCCAGTAGATGGCGGGCCAGCTACACGGAGTAGGCCTATGGATACAAATTAAATACTCTTATATAGGCCTATAATTGTGGAATATGATGTGTCCGTCACCGTCCGTGGATCATTCATTCAATCTTTTTTTTTTCAAATTAAAACCAAAAATAAAAAGATGAAAAATGACTTGTTTTTCCATTATTTATTTCCTGAACTGAAATGAAAAAAAACAATAAGGACGGGTTTTCTGTCCACCTCAACAAGGCCCTCCTCAGGCCACATCATTCCATGAAAACAGTGGAACAGGTGATCGCTGACATGCCAGGAGCCAAGGTGTTCAGCATCCTTGATGCTAAGTGTGGGTTCTGGCAGGTGCCACTCAGTGAGGAATCATCAAAGCTGACAACCTTCATGACCCCAGTGGGCCGATATGCCTTCCTGCGCATGCACAAAAATATTGGCCCGCGGCCAAAGTTACTTGCCGACCCCTGCCCTATGGGATATCCACGGGTAGTGAAGTCTTCCAAAGGTGTATGGAGCAGCTCTTTGAAGGACAACCATGTGCGATCGTCGTTGACGACATCCTCGTCTGGGGCAGCACAAGAGAAGAGCATGACCAGCGCCTCCGCCAGGTCATGGACAGAATACGTGCCGTAAACCTTAAGCTTAACCCTGACAAGTGCCGTTTTCGGGTGTCTGAGGTGTTGTATGTGGGTCACCTTCTAACTGACCAGGGCATAAAGCCGCGACTACGGCATCTAGCATGCAGCATTTAGGACTACCAAAATAATCCGGCGGGCCAGAAAATATTGCTGGCGGGCCAGTTTTGGCCCGCGGGCCGCCAGTTGCCGTTCCCTGCCATAGGGCATGCGCAGGAAGGCATATCGGCCCACTGGGGTCATGAAGGTTGTCAGCTTTGATGATTCCTCACTGAGTGGCACCTGCCAGAACCCACACTTAGCATCAAGGATGCTGAACACCTTGGCTCCTGGCATGTCAGCGATCACCTGTTCCACTGTTTTCATGGAATGATGTGGCCTGAGGAGAGCCTTGTTGAGGTGGACAGGGTCAATACACAGTCTTACGGCACCGTCTTTCTTACGTGCAGCCAGCCACCATAGATGAGACCCACTCAATGGGCTCCTGAACTGACTTAATGACAGTTCAGTCATTCTATTGAGTTCATTGATCATTTTGTCCTTCATTGCCAATGGCACTCGTCTGGGAGCACATATTGTAGGGTGCACAGGGGGGTCCAAGCGCATGTGATACATTACCGGTAGTTTGCCTATGGTGCTGCAGTCAAAGAGATCTTTATACTCTGTGAGCTCAGGGTCCCCTTGTTGGAGATCATGCACATTCGGGCCAAGTTGCACAAAGCCTAATTTGATGCTGTCTCTGAGGCCCAATAGAGGTTTTACATCATTGTCGACAACATGGAACTGTAGTGTCCCGCATGTGAAGTTTACATTAGTGACACCTAGAGTCCTTATGATCTGACCGCGAAAGGCCACAAGGTTGACTTACATGGCTGTGGTCGACATGAGCGCCTGGGTCGATGTGCTGGAGAACACCTCTGGACAGTACATTGCACCGGGCTCCAGTGTCAATCTTCACCTCAAGTTGCTTCCCTGTGTTGGAAGTGGACAGGATGGTAAATATCTCTCCCTTATCAACTGGCACCTCTACACTTTCACAGTAGAACAGATATGCGGGTTCATATGCAATTTGTGCATCTAGTTCACTAATTCTATGTGTCTGTCCTCCTCTGCGTATCGTGTGGGGTGCTCTGTTTGACTGAGATGAACCTTGTTCTGATCCTTTGTAGATGCGGGTTTTGCTCGATCTTCAGCATTTAGAAAAGTGGTTCCATTTCCCACACGCATTACAGCGGTTGTTGAAGGCTGGACAGCTGCTGAGGTCAGATGAGTGCTGGCCACCACAGTTAGAACACGTAAAATATTGCACTGCACAAACTTCACTTTCCTTCTTTAGCTCTTTGGTACCTGCTTCTTTTTTTATTTCTTTGTTTCCTTTTTCAGACTGCTCATGTAGCATGCATATTTCAATAGCTGAGTTTAAAGTAAAAAAAATTTATTTCAGCAGCTGTGTGCGGATGTTGTCATTGTGAATGCCACATACCAATCGATCTCTAATCAGTTTGTCGTGCAACGTGCCAAATTCGCATTTTCTGGCTAGTGTTTTTAACGTTGCAACGTAGGACTAGATTGTTTCGTGCGGCATCTGGTTCGTTGTATTAAATGCATGTCTGTCCATAATTACATTATTTACAGGCCGGCAGATTTCTTCAAATTTCTTTACCAGTAATTTTGAATCCTCCGGATCTTCCTCCTCCTCGAAAGTGAACGTGTCATATTTATCTTGGGCATCGGGACCAGCGAGGTTTAGAAATGTGTATGCTCGCACTTTTTCGGTTGCTGCGGAAAGACCGGCGTTGCTGTATATGCGCCATTCGCGCTTAAACGTAGTCCAATTGTCCGCAATGTTCTCGTCAAAGATGAGGGGGTCAATCTTACGAAGTCCTTGTGCCATAGTCACTTTAGGCTAACTTCTGACACCATGTACATATGTGTATACAAACTTACTGACACCTCGTGTAGAACTCAGGTCTGCTCTTTATTATCAACATTCACATGTGCTTTATTTCCGCACCTGCGCTCTCTAACTTTTCCAGAGCTCCTACGTCATCTTCTACGTCATCAACATAATCTACAACTAGCAAAAATGTGTTTCCTGTTTCATGATTTACTTAAAGTCAGCCTGAAACAAGTTTTGATGCACTTTTCTTCCCTATTGTGTCGTATACCCGAGTGAAACGGCTTCTGGAACAAGAACAAATGTGGGCGGGGCTTGATTTTGTCCGTGAGGAATTGATTGGATGGTTGTGATTTGCTATTGGCTGATCTCATGTGAGTGACAGGTTGCCCCGCCCTCATCATCAGAGAAGAGAAGAGATCCTGCAAGAGGAAGGGAAAGTCATTTTGGTTAAAGTCCCCCTGTAGTCAATAATTGTATCCCTTAAAACTCATCTTTGATCACCAAAATGACACATTTAAAGGTTTTTTTTCCTTGAAAAAAAATTCTTCATGCCTTAAAATAGCTTGAATGTAACTCGACACCCTTGCCTCAGTAAGTATACACTGTTCTATGAATATGCAAATTAGCCCCGCCTCCACTCACTCACAGCAGCTCAGAGATCCACTCGTTGACGATCACGCTTTGATCTGATTGGTTACAAGGTAGTTTGTGACGTCAGAAACACCAGCGATTTCAAACCGTGTTTTTGAGACTGTCTTTGGTTCACTGCAGTTTTAAGGAGAAAATACTCAGCAATGGTGTTGACTTATGAATGTGCACATGGCTTGTCTTAAAGCATATTAAAAACACTACATAGACACATAAACAACATTAAAAGCTTGATTTTCACCTAATTATGTAGACAGATGTATCATTTATAACAAATACTGCAATATTCCATTAGAAATAAGAATGGTCTATTTTGATTTCATGGTGACTTTAACAAAAAGGCTGATGTAGATTGTTTGATATTATGCAGTAGGTGTCTGCGGTTTAAAGTTACTTATTAAAGCTGCCGTCGGCAAGTCTGGCAGATTGGGTCGATTAGCCAAAATGTTTAATGTTTACAACTCTCATGCCCCTCCCCACTACCAGCGAGCACCCTCCCATCGAGGTCGTGCTCGTCAGTGCGTCACTGTGCGTGTGTACCTGATTTTCTGTGAACGCGTCCATCTCTTCAGCATCTATCAACACCATGGACTCGGAGATAGGCTGCCCTGGCTAATCTATCCATAGATAGCAATAACCGAGGAATTGGAAGCTTGTTAGTAGATTTTCTCTCCGCCATCACGCTTCATGCAATCTCCAGGCGAACTTCAGGCGTGGCGTGTGCATGTGATATTAACGTGCGCGAGTGAGGGGGGATCTGTGGCGTGTGCACGACCTGTGATTGACAGTCAGATCTCACACCCCCCTGCGCTGATTGGACCTGATGAAGCGGGAGCGCTGGATTTTTGCAAAACAAATAACACGCTCCAGGTGGAGTTAGAAGCTCGGGTTTTTTTCTAAAACCACCTTATTTATGTTGTTCTGTCGGATTATAGTGTCGATTACACTGAATATGATCAAAAAAATGTTGCCGACGGCAGCTTTAACTCGACAGTCATGATTTCAGCATTACATAAGGCCTTCAACAGTCACCTAGATGCAGTAATTTTTCTCCACTCCTGAAGGTGCTCTCAGCTACACATCCCTGTACAACCTGCTGAACTTCCCAGCCGGGACCGTGACCGTGTCTACAGTGACGGAAGAGGACGAAGCACAGCTCAGTCAGTATACGGGTGTCTATGGAGACGTGTGGGACAAACTCTTCGTTAAGGTTGGTTTTCACAGTGCAAGACCAGTGAAGTTAAGTTGCATTAAATCCATAGGATGTTTTTGTCAACCTTAAAGTGTTGTGAAAAATTGTGAGTTGTATGCCTGACAACCACAAGGCGGCAGTATAGTCACAATTACAAATACAGAATCATGACTGGGATCATGTACATTTTATAAAACAGACATGTGATATTTGTAAAGCTCTACCTAACTCCAGTAACCAATGTAAAGCCATATGGGACTATTTGGACTGTGTATATTTTTGGGCCCTTATGTGGAGAATTTCTTTTCTTTTTTTAAATGTCTAATCATTTCATTACAAAAAATAAGCAAATTTTTAAAACTATTACCCAGTATTCCCAAATATATGTTGAGTGTTTTTTTTGTTTTTCTTACTAACTCTTAAACACTCCATTATTTCAACCTTGTCACAGTATGTTTGGGATTCATTTAATTTGAATAAGTAAATTTGATAACTCTGGTAGTTTTACTTTAGTTTTGGTATGCTTTGAAATAAATCACACATTATAACATGGGGAAAAAAATATTAATAATTAATTTAAAATGTTTGCAGGTTGAATGGTCAATGTAGAAATGACCTTAGTGAACAAATGTAATTGCACCAACCACATTATTTATTGTCAACAATAATTTGTGCCATGAAATATTTTTGTGAAATAATAATTATTATTATATATATATATAGGGCTTGACAAGGCTAATATAAGTGTAACCAAAATATTGTTTTTGTTATCATTTATTTAAAAATGTTTAAATCAAACCATTATTCTTAAAGGTGTATTGTCACTTCATAACAGGATTCAACAGAAAGTGTAGAAACAAAGACAAATTTTGCTGCTTTTTTTCTCCCGAAAATAAAAATCAAAGCCGCATTTTAGGGGGGAAAAAAGCAATATTTAAGCAGATTTTTTTACTTTAATTGGCTGCTATTTGAATAAATAACAAAAATTAAAAAATTAAAAGTTAAGCAAAATTAAAAGTTTAGCATTTTTGCATTTGCATTACTTTTGCATTACAAAGTCAAACCCATCATATAATATCAGTAATATGTCATGGGATGCAAATGTGTGTGTGTGTGTGTGTGTGTGTGTGTGTGTGTGTGTGTGTGTGTGTGTGTGTGTGTGTGTGTGTGTGTGTGTGTGTGTGTGTGTGTGTGTGTGTGTGTGTGTGTGTGTGTGTGTGTGTGTGTGTGTGTGTGTGTGTGTGTGTGTGTTTTCAGGCAGTGAAGGATGGCGTAGGTCTCCCTGTGTCAGTACAGTGTGTATCTCTACCGTGGCAGGATGAAATGTGTCTGCGCTTTATGAGAGAGGTGGAACGGCTCACAGCCAAAAACTCACCAAAACTCACCAGGAAACACGATGACTGAAAGTCAGCTGCGTGTTTCTGAGCGGCTAACGGTTCAGTCGTAGGAGAGTCATGAACGGGCCGGCGCAGAATCTGTGACCATAGCTGATGATGCTTTTGACTAACAACAAGACTGTAGTGTGATGTATTTCATTAATGTTTACATCTGATTGTCCTTGAGATTGTGTGTTGAGTTAATGATGTTTAAATCAGATTAACATGTAAAAATGACTAAAAGACATTAATAGGTTGATCGGTTTGTCCAACCAGTGGCAGACAACGAGAAACTATTTGAAATTGGGCTTAATTCTTTGCACTAACTTTTGGTGAAGATGGTGGCACTGAAATTACACACTTCACCTTTAATAAACAAATAACTTTCAATCATTCTTCACTGTTTAAATGAAGCGTGAATATTTGCAGTCAGTATAGAAGCAATGCAGCTTCATGAAGCCTGTATGAGGATTTAAATGCATCTCTTCATATCTGTATCATTTTGTATAATTTAATGCCTTACAAATTCATTAAACTAAAATGAGTCAGTACATCACAGGTTCACCGAGAGCGTGTTCCTTGCCTGTCTGTCGGTATGAGATGAGCGCTGCTCGTTTTCTCTGCCCTGAATGATGACTTTGGTTGGGAAGGCTTTAACTGGACTTAATGACACATGACACCATCAGCTCCAGTGTAATGTAAATATTTGTCTGTTCTGGGTTTTGCACACATTTTACATTCTTCATTTGCATTAGTCATCAAGGATGGGAACTCATTAGGGACATTTTGATTTCTTCTCATTATATTGTTCTCTTTCCGGGTCCACTGCTGAAATGAACCCTAGCTCTAATTCTGGCCTGAATAAAGAAATGTATTCAAAAAAACATTGATTTAATAATGTAACATGGAGACATACGATACGCTACTTTTGGGATCAGTAAGGTTTAAAAAAAATAATTTAAAAAATAATACTTTTATTCAGTAAAGATGCATTCAATTGATTAAAAGCGATAGTAGAGACATTTAGTGTTACAAAAGATGATTATAGTTACTAAAGTTATAAATATGGATATTTTCCTTATAAAAAATGCATCGCTTCACTTCAGAAGAAAGTCATATACACCTAGGATGGATTGAGGGTGAGTAAATTATGGGATAATTAAAATTTTTTGGAAGAACTATACCTTTGAATTGTGAAAAAATGAAGAATATTGATATGGAATGAATAATAATTGTAGTTATTGAAACTAATCGGTATAATTTCTCCATTCTCAATATTTGTGTTCAGTTTCAATCAGAATATCCATACTAATTTCTTTTCATGAAAATACTTGATGTAATTTAATTGTCGGATATTTGAACGTTTATTTTGGTATATCAAACTAAAACAATTACAAATGACATTTTATCAGTTATTTATCATTGTGATATTCACAAATCCACTGCTTTTTTTTAAAAGGGATACTCCACTTTTTTTGGAAATAGGCTCATTTTACAACTCCCCCAGAGTTAAAAAGTTGAGTTTTACCGTTTTCGAATCCATTCAGCCGATCTCCGGGTCTGGCGGTAGCACTTTTAGCATAGCTTAGCATAGATCATTGAATCGGACAGGACCATTAGCATCTCTCTCAAAAAAATGACCAAAGAGTTTCGATATTGTTCCTATTTAAAACTTGACTCTTCTGTAGTTACATCGTGTACTAAGACCGACAGAAAATGAAAAGTTGCGTTTTTCTAGGCTGATATGGCTAGGAACTATACTCTCATTCCTGCGTAATAATCAAGAAACTTTGCTGCCGTACCATGAGTCCAGCAGGCGTAATGATATGACGCAGCACCTGAAAATAGTCCCCAGATCGTAACTTCCAACGTGACCGGGACTAAGTTTGTCTAACCTATTAGACCTATTTTCAGGCGCTGCGTCATATCGAGAGTCGAGTTTTAAATAGGAAAAATATCGAAACTCTTTGGTCATTTTTTTGAGAGAGATGCTAATGGTCATGTCCGATTCAATGATCTATGCTAAGCTATGCTAAAAGGGGTACCGCCAGACCCGGAGATCGGCTGAATGGATTCGAAAACGGTAAAACTCAACTGTTGGCAGAGTTGTAAAATGAGCCTATTTCCAAAAAAAAGTGGAGTATCCCTTTAAGAGTGAAGGTTACTAGAAAGTCACAGGCAGAGTTTGATGAAGGTTGAGCTAAACTCGACGTCGAGGGCATCATGGTGGCGAGGGTTTCTGAAGAGAAAATGACAAAATGTAGTTTTTAGATTACAAGCAGTGGAGAAAACTGTAAGTGCAGATGTTTCAGGCATGTACAGTAGACGCCTCACTGAAACTTGAAAAGTATGTCTGGCCAGGGACGTACCGCTGGATTAGAGGATAACGATAACGATGACTGTAAAGATTTCTGCGATTCAACAGTTCAGTGATTCAGGGTTTTGGCGGCTTTGTGGTTTTTATTGCACAAACGGGAAGCATCGCCTCTGGACAAGATTCTCTTTTCTCCTGCGCCGTTCTGCTTCTTTTCTTCTTTTCTTTCGCCATGTCTTCTTCTCTCTCTCTCTCTACGTCACACCACCCCCCACAGCGCTTCTGCTACGTTTGAGTTTTCCTTTCTTTCCTTCCGCGGTGAGCTCGCCCCGAAGCCCTTATAGCCAAATTGGTTTACATTGGGGAGATAAATGCTCTGCAAATGCGCTTAAACACATACAGTAAAAATGCAGACAGTGCGTATCGGGATTACCGACCAAGTCAGGAGGCGGAAAAGAGAGCCGCTGCTCGCAGAGTCTGTCTCATCCACTTTCAGGAAGAGCAGAAGAGGATTTAGCATATCCTTGCCTGTCAGTAATTCCTGGAATTATATAACGCCATGGCAAGAATAAAAGTCCGGCGGTATTGTGAAAGTATTGTTTTGCAGGGCTGGCAGAGTGAGTCGTCGGGCGGGTCAGATGGAAAGGGGTAAAGACTGCAGAGTTTTCAAGTGAGGATACTGTCGAGTGGAATTATGGGAAATCTGAGTTAAACCTTCTGGATTTCTGCTGAGCGGCTTCTTCTGTTGTCTTAACTCTGAGAGCGTGGAGGAGTTTGATGCTTCACGTCACTATAGAGAATGCTTTGCTATAGTGGCCGAGTTCAGTTTTCTGCTGGACGAATCACTGAATTCAGTTCAGCTATTTTCTCTCTTTTGTCTAAGTTGCACTCTGTCATATCAGGAGTTTAATAAATGGTTTATTTACATGGAATGGGTCTCCTCAAAACATATAGGGGCCTATTGCAAAGCATTACATTAATGATTGAGAGACGAACAAATAAGTTCCTCAAAAGCCTGTTGAATCATTTTTGATTCAAACATTTGAACGTGTTTTTTTTTTTCTATAGATAACCAAGAAAAACTAAACTGCTTCAGTCCAGTAAGTGTTCATCTTGAAATACTAACAATCTAAAACATTTTTTTGGTTACTTCATTCAAATCCGTAAAGATTTCACAGCAAAAAAAGATGTGTACCATGACCTGAAGTGCAGATATTGCAGGTAGTATTATTAACCAATAACCAATGATAAAAGTAAAATACCGGAAAGACCTCGTGCAATTCTTGGGCGAGTGCATAAGAAAAGGTTCTGTAGGTGTTTTGGTCTAATTTGGTCACGATATTGACAGTAAATAAATCATGTTAGAATTCAGACCTACCTAAAAATCCACCTTTTCTGTTGTTTTATTTAATTGATGGCATAATGCACACCTCATATAATAAACTAAAATAAGTCAAATGTAAGCACACTTCACTTCAAGCAACTAACCCTTTAAAGCTCTAAACCCACTGAGATGGAGAACATTTAAAGGGGTGGTTGATTATGATTTGACTTTTCTAACTTTAGTTAGTGTGTAATGTTGCTGTTTGAGCATAAACAACATCTGCAAAGTTACAACGCTCAAAGTTCAAAGCAAAGGGAGATATTTTCTTTTAAAGAAATTGCTTTTTAAGGACACGGCTGATAGAGACTACACCACATTCCTCCCGGGTTAGTGACATCACTAACCCTAAAATTTACATAAACGATAGCACGATTTATAGATTATCATGACAGAATATGCAAATCAATGACTAGAAGATAACTACACATAAGCTACATAAATTCATCAACTAACCATTCAGAAATGTCCTGTTGCTTCTACATGTTGTCACTTTTTGAGTCTCTCCATCTTTATCTGATTCTGGTTTGAAGCTCCACCCCCTGTGCCGGGAGCAGCAGCTCATTTGCATTTAAAGGTACAGACACAAAAACAGTGCGTTTTTGCTCACCCTCAAAAAGTGACAATTTTAACATGCTATATAAAAATATATGTGGGCTATTTTGAGCTAAAACTTAACATACACACTCTGGGGACATCAGAGACTTATTTTACATCTTGTGAAAAGGGCATTATACCACTCCTTTAAACTTATAACTTTATGAATACTTCCAAATAAATGCTTGTTCTTGCGAAGTCTCACACCCTCCAGAGTGTTAAAACCAGACGCACCCCACTGATATTTCCTGACTCCTCTACTTTATGCACATCCAGCAAGGTTAGAACAAAACTCATACCATGCCATTGAAACAGCCCCTTTTCACACTCCTTTATGGTTCCTCTAAAGGTCTTAGCCGTGCAGCAAAGGAGAGCTGTCACTGGGGAACCTGAGCCCATTGATGAACTGACAGCCACTGCCAGAATATGATCCTAATCCTGTTCCCAGCATTCTTTAACCCACTGCCATCGCAGTACCGCCACATATTCAAGCAGCTGTCAACTCAGAAAATCCCTATAACAGAGCACAACCCTGATACACATCAAAGAGCTCGAGAGGACCTCAACAGCTTAACACACACACACACACACACACACACACACACACACACACACACACACACACACACACACACACACACACACACACACACACACACATACACACAGAGAGAGAGAGAGAGAGAGATGAAAAACACCCAACCCAAAAACTGCTAATTTTTACACTTACCAGCACACACTAAATATTGGTTGTAAAAGTGTCAAACAAGAGATTTAACGTGTTGTATGTCATAAAATGAATTACATTAATGATCACTGAAGCAGTGGTTTTCAACTGGCTTTGCTTCAGGACGCAGATTTTTATCTCAGAGATTTAGTAACTAAATAAAATCGAATGTTGGCTTTTTTTTTTATCCTGACCTAGAACCCACAAATGTGACATTATTAACATGGCATAGACTGAATAGGAAAATTTACATATAGTAGTATGCACTCTTTTGAATGGTCTAAAGGGCCAAGAATTCAAACCATGTTTATCTTTGTTGTGCAAAGAAAAGTGAAGCATATTTCATGTAGTTTGAAAAGTTTATTTTTTATTTTTTACAGCCTTTAACAAAAAGTTTGGGAAGTATTTTCTTCCCACTTTCAGCGTTATTTTAGTATCAATGAGATACTAGTTTTTAGCAATATACTTTCAATTAGTTTTTATTTTAAAATATTTCAGTTTTATTTAAATTTGAGTGATTTTTTTGTATGTTTTTGACATCATTATTATTATAATTATTATTATATATATATTTTTTTTTTACTACATCAAGCTAAACTGAATTAAAATGAGAAGTGTTGGCACCTAGCTAAAAAATAAGGTTAAAAGTACACCATGTATCTTTCGGCCCTCTAGCGCTTACAAAACTAAACTGCATGCATTTAGCAGAAGAACATTGTTTTGGTTGTGCTTCAGCTCTGTGTGTGTGGATGAATATGGTTCTTTCTCATAACTAAAGAAAGAGATAGAAAGATGAATCTACTTCTCATAAAACATTCACTACCAGTTTAGATGAAAAGGATCTCAAGCTGACTAGCTGAAGACGTTACTGTAGCTTTACCCATTAATAGACACCATACTTCACTGATTTTCTTTTTTAGCAGCAACTATAATGTAATGACTGAACAATAGATAATGTTTTACAATGAACTCTTTAAAGCTACATATGGCAATTTATCTGTTCAATTAGATACTCTACTCACCTGTTGAGTAATAAAAACACCATCAACTCCACCTCACTTTTACAACATTTCGGATCCCTCAGTTCTCACCATCTCTGAAAGCCAAACCAATGTTGATTCTCTTTCTCTTTTTGCCAGCAGACTCTCCTTTGTTCGGCGTTTGTTTAAAATGGGTGATTCCTAAGAGATTTAGCGGCTCCATGTCAATCTTTCTCGCGCATTGTGACAACTAACCCCTGCTACACACACACACACACACACACACACACACACACACACACACACACACACACACACACACACACACACACACACACATACATTTTGGAAGAAGGATTGCTTATGTATTGACGTTTTTGTATATTTTATTATAGTTATCGTTCATTTAGCCTATTTCAAGTAACAATAAAAAAAAAATTGAGTTAACTCCCTGCACCCTTTTAAAAGTTAATAAGCATTTTGTCCTATTTATGATTACATTTTATTGTTTGTGTTTATAATTTTTTTCAACGCTGTCTGTCACACACCACTTTAGAACCAATGCATTATTATGCTTTTGTTAAAGATCTTGTCTTTTCTCCTCCCCTTTCTGCCTGGAGTGAGAATGAAATCCATCTTTTTTAAATTCACTGGAGTGCCAGCATATAAAGTATGGGCTGTTAACAGGTGTCTGAACATGACATGTCTTCTCACTCCATCCCTCTGTTCTTCCTCAACTTAATCCACTGGTATCCTGACCCGTGTTAATCTCCTTACTGCAGGAGTTGTGCTTCAGAGCTGCCAAACCTCTGACAGGAGGGTGGCGACGGCCTCGCCGGGGTGATGTGGGGTGATCCACTCGTTTTAAGCTTTTCACTGGATCTGTTATCAAGATGAACATGCATGCAAAAGAGTGGAAAAAACATGTAGAAAACATTACATTCCATCCATTTATTTAGAAATGGTGTGCAAGTAATGCAATGCATATGGATTTTAAAAGAAAATCATTTTAGAGAAAAAAAAAAAACATGAGAAAGGAGCATGCTTAAAAATCTAATCAATGTGTCTCTGTAAATTTCTTCATAAATATTGCATTCCTCAAATTAATTTGAGCTCAGTGCTCTGATGTAACTTTTTCCTTATTTTTTTATATAAATCTCTAATTATGATTTTTGCCGTTGTAGAGCTATAGCTAATGTTAGTTACCTTTCTTAACTAATTCATGATCAATTTAGCTTCTGTTGTAATTACTCGTAAAATTACAGAATTGTTTTTTAATGGTGGAACTGTAAGAAATGCATGATTATTCTTATAATAACTTTTTTTAAAGCAGGATGAAATGAATGTGACTCAGTGGCAGAAAAAGTGTGCATTAAATGTCGTCAAATACAGGTGTAATGGAAAAGAAAAAACATAAATCTGAAATATAGACTCATCAAACAATAAAACTACTGTTACAGATTCAGTTCATATATGTGGTTTATTCCCTTTCATTTCACTGATAAATTATTCACATTTATTTAAACAATTCCATTAGACTCTAAGATGACAAATCACATGGCATGACATCAAGAACATCAGTCCAGGTGATGCTGAAGTCTTTCTGATGTTAGCAGAAGCTTCATCCATACGTTTACGTCCCTTTATAAGATCCACAGACAGTTAAACATTTCTTCAAATATACAAACGGGAGGCTTCACTACCTTCTACTAAGGCTGTGGACCCTAATACGCTTATTTACAGAGACAAATGAATTTAATTTTAAAAAAAATTGCATTTCAAAGTGCAAAGCAAGGGGTGTTTGGAAAAGTTTAACGCCTCTGCCATGCAGCCAGACCTTAACATTTCAAAGTCGTCCAAACTTCACTCCGCCATGCTAAATGATAATGAAACAGCTCCAGCTCAGCCAGATGTCACGTGATTTCTGCACACTAATGTTGTGCAGGCCCTGTTTACAGCTGGTATTAAGATGTGTTTTGGTTGATCGGATCCAACGACACTAAATACAGGTGTAAACAGGGTGTAAAACGTTTTGAGCTTGTCCACTTTTGAACACTTCCAGAGGGAGTCGGAAACACATTCGAACGGATTGCTTTCATAGTGTAAACGTTCATGTGGTCGAATGAGCCACAAAAGACTGTCTACTCTCCGTCTACTCTCCGTCTACTGAACTAATGCGTGAACATTATGGGAAGAGCTCTAGCCAGATGGGATTTAAACTTTGTCGGCTGAAGATCCAAGTTTGGTTTGAAGATGAAAAATGTACCAAGCACAATGTTCTCTCACCATTCCTAATGTCTAACACACACTCACAGCGTTCGGCTGGTCTTGTGTGTGTCAGAGCAGAAACTAAAGCTGATGCTCTCCGTGTGTTTTTCCGTCGTCTCCTTTCACGTTCATATGTAAATTGCATGAGCTTATTTTGTCCATTAGATCGAAAGATCTGAAAAAAGCCATACTTTAACCCACCCATAGACCCTCTCCTTAAAGAAATCAGGACAAAAGTGGACAAAAGAGACGGATTAAAACACCAGGTGTGAACGGGAATGTGTCTCCCTCGTCTAATCGTGATCCGATCGACCAAAACACATCTTAATACCACATGCAAACCAGGCTTTAGATCTTGGACACAGGACATTGAGAGGTTAGTTTGGAAGCGTGTCCAAGCCGAGAGATGCAGCGTGTTGCTTCGCCCTCAGACGCAGGTTTTCGATGCTTGTGGTTTTGCTGTTGAGGGCCGGTAGAGCACCAGAGCCCTGCATCAGAGGGCCGCTCCACATCTGCTGGGCCTGGGACAGGGACTGGTAGTAGGGCTGACACGGCAGCGATCCCAGCGGAGACGCCATGTTCATGTTTACACCCAGGTAGGGTAAGGAGGAGGGCGTGGACACGTCGAAGGCGGGGTAGTGCATGATGTTGTTGGTGGCGGCCATGTGCTGGCGAAACTGCTCCTGCAGACGGAAGAGACTGAGAGGAGACGAGGCGTAGGAATTAGTCTGAGCCACTCCACCACTGGAGGAGGGAAGAGCCGGAGAACCAAGCGGATCATCTGCGGAGAGATGACAATGTAATACTGTTTCCATTTGCATTCAACATTCTTAAAGATACTGTTCACTCAAAAATGTATATTCTGTCATTTACTCAACGTCATTGATGTTCCAAACTATAAGACTTTGGTTTAATTTACCAATGACACAT
Organism: Leuciscus leuciscus; assembly: GCF_965113295.1. Classification (NCBI taxonomy): domain Eukaryota; kingdom Metazoa; phylum Chordata; class Actinopteri; order Cypriniformes; family Leuciscidae; genus Leuciscus; species Leuciscus leuciscus. The sequence goes on along the minus strand of NC_138738.1, from coordinate 37,554,647 downwards.
AGGCTTCCTATAAAGGAATATTCACCCAAAAATGAATATTCTGTCATCAATTACTCACTCTCATGTTGTTCTAAACCCACAAGACTTCTTTGTTCATTCTTCGAAAGACAAATTAAGATATTTTTAATGAAGCCTGAGAGGTTTCTGTCTCTCCATTGAAAGTCCAGGTCACCAAAACTTAAAAGATCTAAAAAGGTTATAAAGGCTTTGTAAAATGAATCTAGCGGTTTAATCCAAGTTTTGTGAGAAGAGATACGATTGCTTTATATAATGAAAAGAAAGACGACAACGCTTTTTTCGCATAAAGACGACAACGTTGCCGAAAATGATTAAAAACACTGTATTCTGCTGCCAGGCCAGTAGTTGGCGATGTCACTTTGAAAAAAAACAACAACAATAGACTAAACATGTAATACGCACCGTTTTCACATATTCGTGTTTTTTTTTTGTTTACATGGAGACAATAATGGTATCGTTTTCAAAACCTTGCGTTTTCAGGCCATTGTCGTGTAAATGAACAGCCAAAACGCATTAAAAAGTTTTCCGTTTTCAGTTGAAAACCGGTGTCGTGTAAACGGCCCCTTGATTTAGGCTTTTATTTACATCTAAATAATGATCAACGTACCCAGATTTTTACCCTATAGTGTAAATTCTGTCATCGTTTACTGTTGAGGTGCTTTTTTTGTCATTTCTTCAGTGTTTCTCCTTTTGTGTTCCCCGGAGGAGTTTGGAATGATGTGATTGAGTAAATTACGACAGCAATTTCATTTTTAATTCTGGATGCCACTTCTTTAATCTATTTGAAAGCGTTTCCTTTTAAACATTGTGAAAGAAAGATCATACATAAATAGCTATTCATACCTAATTTAGGGCTGATTGGTTTGCAAGAAGGTGAAGTGTCGTCTGTCAGGGGAAGCCCCGCCTCTTTTGTTTCATCTTTGATTGACAGCGACTCATCCTCTCTGTCAGTCATGTCCTCCGCCCCTGACTCCGCCCCTGACTGTTCCGGTGAGGTGACATTGACCTCCTCACTCGGCTCACAGGGAGGGGCACACGTGGGGCCACGCCCATCTGAAGGAGAGGGCGGGGCTTGAGCCTCAATGGGCGGAGCTTCTTCTTTTCCTTCTTCCTGCGCGCTCTCCATCCCGGCATCCTTCATCCGCTGGAGCTGCTCTTTCTGCAAACTGCGCTGCTTCTTGCGAAACTTCGCACGGCGGTTTTTAAACCACACCTGTTAGTGTGAAGAAATTGGTGTTTGTGAATCTTTAAAGGTTGACAAGGGAATCGTTGAATTAAGGCAAGACACCACTGGTGATATAGGGTAAAAACTTTAACTGATAGGTATGACCATACATCCCCAAATGAGTAATCACAGTACATCAAGAAAATTGTTTTGTATTTCAAGATTTCTGAAATGTTATGTTCAAATATGCAAATGAGACAGTCTCTAAAGTATGCACAAATGTAGAAAAATGCAAAAAACGTTTGCTTCATTTTTGTAGTGTTCATGATTTTTTAAAGAGGGGATTTTGGATATTTCTTTAGCTCCATAATTTAGAAAATACTATCGACAGCAAGAAAAAAAATATATTTTCACCATGTTTTTAGGGAAAAAATATAAAACAGGTGAATTATACATGAACAAACCCCTTTGTAAAAACCTTCAGAGTATAGATAGGAGTAAAGCAGGAAAGTTTCTAATATGTATTTGTCACTAAAACCTACATATGCAAATAGATACAATTTAGTAAAAAAATTTAATACAAAATAAAACTCCTAATTGTGTATTTTCTTTGCATTTAGTCTAATGCCTGTACTTAATTAAGGTGCATAATATGTAACATTAGAGATCATTTTGCCAACACTACAAGCTTGTGTTGTGCCCTGGCATCTTTTATGTGCTTTTTGATCTTGAAATGATTTCCCATCGGCTGTGAACTGACCTGCACTCGAGCTTCGGGGAGGTTGGTGCACATGGCCAGACGTTCACGCATGACCACATCCGGATAGTGAGTTTTCTGGAAGGTCTTCTCCAGCGCCTCGAGCTGCTGCGCGGTGAAGGCTGTCCGGCTGCGGCGCTGCTTCCGGTGCTGAGAGCCGTACCGAGCCTCTAAGATGATGTCTACACACACACACACACACACACACACACACACACACACACACACATTGAAGATGAAGAATTATGGTAATCTATCGATCTATCTATTCATCCATCGATCCATCCATCTATCTTATCAGTCAAAGAATTTGACCTATCTATCTATCTATCTATCTATCTATCTATCTATCTATCTATCTATCTATCTATCTATCTATCTATCTATCTATCTATCTATCTATCTATCTATCTATCTATCTATCTATCTATCTATCTATCTATCTATCTATCTATCTATCAAAGAGTTTGACATTTCAGGTGAGCGGTTACCTGCCAGTCTCTCCGCCAGGGTGAGCGCGTGCACGGAGGGCCGGTAGTCGGGCGCGTGCTGCGCGTGCTGCGCGGCCTGTTGATGCAGGTTGTACATGGCGCTCAGCGAGTTCATGGCGTGCAGAGAGTAGCCGTTCACCCCGTAGTGCTGCATCTGATAAACGACAGAACATGCAGAAGATTACTTGCATGGTTACTTACAATAATCATTTAACTTCTCCGTTTACGAGTTCATGTTGCATCTCACGCATGTGATGGTCATAACGCGGCCTATATCCATAAAGAGACCTGAATCATGGAAATAATTTCACCACCTGAAAAATAAATAGGCCTAACTGACCGAATTTGAACATACACTGTTAAAAAAAGTTATTTATTGGCATTCATGGTTCCACGAAGAACCTTTAACATCCATGGAATCTCACCATCGCACAAAAGAGTCTTTATAGGAAAAGGGTTCTTTAGATTATTAAAAATGTTCTTCACACCAAGAAGGGGGAAAAAATGGTTAATTTAAGATATTCTCACTGAAAGGTGGTTCAAAATGGTTATTCTATGGAATCACTAAAAAATAAATAAAATAAAAAGAACTTGGAAACTTAATTTTAAAGAAAGTAGGCAACTCTATTTTTTATATAGGCTAATATACCTGCTCCACATGCATCTTATATTTCACTATTCACTATAAATACATTAATAATTTATTTATCGCATACCTTATTTAATTGTAAATGAAATAAATTAGTTCCCTCATAAATCAAGAAATAATTATTTCCTGTAATATAGGCCAATGTCTTTCACAGAATATGTGCATTGCACTCTTTGTCTTACAACAAAAGTTGTGTATGAGTCGTAAACAAACACCATCTGTGTGTGTTCATAAACTTTCTCTTCATATTTTTCTTGTAAAACGCTCACAACAGTTTTAACACAGGCTACGTATTTTTCGCTATTTTATTTAATTTGAATCGAATCATTTTTTGTGCTAAAAGTGCGTGTTAATTCTTTGTTTTTCTTCTATAATTTTAAGCAAATACTAACTTTTTTACAAATTAATATTAGCTTATATAGGTATAGGCTATAGCCTAACTTTTGTGTGCATTCACTTTAATTAAATTGGAAAACGCGTGAAAAAAAGAATATGGAAAAGCTGTTGTTTACTTTATTTTTTTTATTATTTTTTTTATTCTGACTGAGCAAAAACATTTTATTCATCATGATGGCGTATATCGATGATGAATGTTTTCGTTCAGTTTGCAAGCAGCCGTGACAGATTGACTTTTGATAGGTCGTCTGTCAAATTAAATATAGCCAGATATGAATAATTCGTTTTGGGTATGTTGAAGACATTTTAAAAAGTGTATTAATTTTTGCGCATTCTCTAGAACTGCTCGAGGGCCTATTTGACAATATCTGTCATAAAAATGAAAAATCGCTTTAACTGCGTTTAATAAATAACAATTAGGCCTGGTAGATAATAGCAGATGATTGAATTTGAATTTATTCAGAAGACTGTGCGGATTTTCCATCATTAAGCTGCAGTTTGATCACCCTTTAATCGGTGATAATTGGCTACAGTGTAATAATCTCTTTATTAGTCATAATTATTTTTTGAAGCAAGAATAAGTGTAAGCAGCCTGAGGGTTTAGGATTTAGTCCTGACTAAAGAGCCCGTGGCATTTGTGTCACTGACACTAAATTCCCCAGTGTAATCATATTCCAGCCACATGGGAATACTTTAATTCGGCTGAACAAAAAGTGCTTTGCTAAACATTTACTGTGTGTGTCTGTCCCTCCCGGTGTTGAGCTCAGTCGGTGCTCTTTCTGTCGCCTCTGGGCTGGTTCTGTTGGAGATGTGTGTGTGCATTTATAGATGCGCCTAATGTTGCTGCAAATATAGCTTTCCTAACCAGTCTGACTGAGTCTGACCTGATGGACGCGAGTTTGTGTTTGACGACACTTCGTGCACTTTTTTTTTTTTTTTTTTTTTTTTTGACAACCCGCCACAATATTTCCGACACATTTTGATTAAAATAATTTTGTGTTTGCAACATATTTTTGTGTCTTCAATTTTTTTTCTTCCAAATTATCTCTAAAATAATTGTTTCAACTCACGTTTGGGTAAAATATGGACAACCGTTGGTTTAAAAATGTAGGCCTAATTAAAAAATTTAAACCAACAATTGGGTTTGTCCATATTTGACCCACCCATGGGTTGAAACAACCCAGCATTTGAGTAAATCAGGGCTTAATGTAGGCCTACATTTAGTTTAAATATATATTTGAATATTTTTAATATTTGCAAAATATACTCCATATAAATCAAAGTTTTGTCATTTCAAACTAATCTGAATGTACATTAACTAATGGTCTTTTTTATTAGGTTTAAAATCCCAATTAAATTATACATTTAAAATATTATTTAATATGACTGAATTAGCTACGTTAGGTTGCACCAGACAAACTCATTTGTAAGAGTCCGATCATAAATATATTCTTAACAATTGCACACTTTCACCACCTACAGTTTGTAATTCAATGTTTGTTAAAGTTATTAACAAATAATTTTAGCCTATTATAATAGACTTTAAAACGGTCAGTTTCAAGTCTTTAGGACCTGAAAGAAGGTATACAGAAGGTATAATAACTAAAATAATATTTTAAATCGCATTATAAACAAATTTAGGTTAGCCTATATGTGTATGTTAAAACACATAAACTCATGAAAGCAGTTTTTAAAACTGATTTTCACGGGCTCATATGAATTTTTAAAGTGTTTACTCACCTCTCTGAGAAGTTTTCCCCCCTCCGAACTGTGACAACAATTTAGCAACTGAACAGAAGTGATTTTTCCCAGTCTGTCTGTAGTTTAATATCCCGTTGGAAGTCAAACGTATCCGAGACTGTTTACAACTGCTCTGTTCTGAAGAATGTTTGATGTTAGTCCTCAAAAAATATCACAGCCTCCGCGGGTCAGAGCGCTGGAAGCTCCCGCCCATCGCCCAATGAGGAGCGCGATCAGGTCACAGCGGAACCTGATTGGCCAATTTCGCTGTCAGTCAGCGGTTCTCCGTCACCTTCAGTTCTTCCAGTTTTCACGGGTTCATGCTGACCTGTGCAACGGTATGCTTTTTTATGCTCTTTTTATAAATATATGACAAGTGACTGAATAAGTTAAGAATTATAAATAAATTATTTTTAAATTATAAATAATACTTTAAACATGTTTAAAATAGCTCAAATGTTTTAAACGTCAAAAAGATACAAAGACAAAAAAAAAGGCTGGGTTGTTTCAAGTCATGTTTGGGTAAAAAATTGACTAAACCAACCATTGGGTTTAAAAATTAAATTAATAAAAATGTACCGGTTAAAAAAATTAACCCAACGGTTGGATTTGTCAATTTTTTACCCAAACATGACTTGAAACAACCCAGCATTTTTCAGAGTGCTCTTTAGAGTGTATCTTTCTATTAGGTAGAATTTTGAATTAATACATTTGATTTATTATTGTTACACCAATAAGAAAGTGCAAAAACAGATGTACTATAGCATAAACTATAAAGAACAACTTTGACACATTTTCAAGCTGGAATCTAATTGTGAAAATGTGGAGGGGTAAATAATTGTAAACTATTATTTGCGTTCCACCTCTGAGTCTGACAAGCTGATTTTAAGAGGGACCGAAGCACAGGAGGAGGAGGAGAGAATGAGATCTCTAATAGATGGCAGAATCTCTCCCGGCCCGGAGGATTTAGAGACAAGACGCCATCTCAGCCTTTAAAACACTCTTAAAATGACGGATGGTAAGAGGATTAAAACAATAATGCCCTTCTCTTCTTCAGTTTTTTTAAAGGTTTTTTTTTTTTTTTTTTTTTAAAGGGGGGAAACATTTAGGCTGGAATTAAGAAGAGGCCCTGCAATGTAAAGCTTAATATTTTGTTGAAATGCTGGGGAAAATTGGAGATTCAGGGTGATATTTTCAGTCTTGGCTAAATTATTAAAGCCTTTATAGATGAAAATAATAATAATAATAAATTAATTAATCTTTTTATTTTTTTTATTTAGTAATTTTTTTTGTGTTTTATTTATTTAATAAACTATTGTATTTAGGATAGTCTACTATAAATCATAGGAATTAGTGCGTTCCTCTGTACGGCTTAATCTAAACTTATTTAAAATAGTAAAACCTTTACTTTTGTTAGTAGGCCTATAAGGTTCCTGGTCTATTCGAAGTTCATCCGGTTCGTTGTAGCGCCTGTTTAGTCCACATCTGCTTAAGGTCTAGAGGGGAAAAATCCGATTAACTTTTGAATCTGTGGAAATAATAAGTTAAATAGGAGGTAAAGCTGGGTAGTGTTCTGTGTAAAGACCGCTTTTAAAGCAATTAAAGCGAGAAGGAATTCCTCCTTTTCTCAACAGACTCTAATGCGCATGCGTCCGGCACGTCTGAAGGGTTTGTCGGTCGAAAAATAAATAACATTCCCGCCAAAAAATTATTTAATTTCTCGGCAGATCTTGACAGTTTTTAATAACAACTCTCAGTGCTACCCAACCAATAAGAATTACGCTGCGTTTATGTGATTTACCATAATTAGGCTACCAAAAAAAAAAAAAAAGTTTTAAGAAAGCTTGTTTCATTTGTAGGCTACACACTTTTTAAACCGTCCAGTTAAATGTCCAGTTTTTTCAATAATACACAGCTATTGACCAATCAGAATCAAGAATTGGAACTAACTGTTTTAGCCTATAAGAAAGTTTTGCTAACTTTCCATTAAGTTACGAACATTATTTTAGTCGTCCGTTTTTTTGTTTTTTTTAAACGTCCAGTTAAATGTCCAGTTTCTTGGTTATGAATGTCAATAACCAAACAGTTGATGGGCCCCATTGAGTTCTGTGGTTTCCTTTTTTAATACTCAGTGACCTTCAACTGTTTGGCTAAGTCTTTTGTGTTCAGCAGAAGAAATTCATACAGGTTTGGTAAAAATTGAGGGTGAATAACTTTTAGCTTTGACTGTACCTGGCATCATGATAAAGAACCATGGCAGCAGGCTCAGCAGTTAAAAATAGCTGTTTGGTATGACATTTTATTAGCTGGTGAGCTTTCTTTGTTCTCATATATTCTAGTTATTTAGTTCTAGTAGTTAGTTGTAGCATTTGTAGACTTCCACTCAAGTCATGATAAGCAATAATGCTCCTTTGAAAGTGAATGACTTTGCTTTTTCTCTGCAATTCACATTCAGTGAATTACGAGTAATTGCAGCGACACTTGCCTTAAACACCACTAAGATGTTTTCAATTCCTTAATACATTACTTATACGCATTCCAACATGTACAAAGGTTTGAAAGATGAAGAGTTTTTAAAATGTGAAATTTGTCAGTGTCCTGAACTGCATGGCTAAAGTTGAGTATCACTGTTTGAGGTTATTTTGCACTGGCCACCGTTTATAACCACTTTTGCTATGCTAGCCCACATCTGTGCTAACATATTTAGTCTGTTATATATCTCTGTATTTTACTATGAACAGGCTCCATCACAGAAAGCCTCTTTAGATGATTTAACGTCTTTCCTCTTGGAGATGATGCTCTCGCATGCCAGATCTTCAGAACAAAACTTTATCCTCTCTTAAAGCTCAACCGACCAGCCAAAATGTGCAAGCTTACTCAATGAGGTGTAAAACCAACTTTAAACCAATGAGCCAAATGCAATACGCAAGGTTTTAGTTAGCCTACTCGAATTTCATGTTTAGGATGTGGATGCATCCAAGGTTTTTGGACGGAGTTCGAACAAGTCTTCCTTTGAGAGACATATAAGGGAACGCTAGCAAAATTATCTCTTATTGTGTTTCGATTGTAAACAACCTACTTTGCCATTGGTAGAGGGTTGAACCTCTGTTTCTTGTCAAGGGTATTGCATGTGCTGATATAGGCAATATTAATAATTTTGATTAATGGATCTAAGTTGACTGCTTCCTGGGGACTCTTGTGACAAGAATAGCAAAACAACTTGCCAGAAGCAATCCGTTAAAAGTGTTATTATTAAGACATTTGGTTAAAATGTTTTCTTTTGGCTTCTGCTGAATCTGATTAAAAGGAGCCAAAATAACACTTGCCATCAATCAATCCTTCCTCAATAATGCTAAACAGCACTGGAATTTTTCTTCTTTAACATGCACTTTGAGCTGAAGGTTGAGATGTGTGTGTTTTTGTGTGTGTGTGATGTTAACACACAGTATGATGTTACTGTTTTGAGACAGGGATTGTCTGGCAATGTTTTCTCCTCAGGCATAGCGATGGCTTTGAAAAGATTTTTAGTTACAGAAACTAGTTTTTGTCTGTAAAAATCCATGAAATGGCTCAACGAACACAGTTTTGTTTTAAGTGTTGGAATATTTCAGAAGCAGGAAGTTTGGGTGGATATCAAAGTAAATAATAATAGGTTATAGATTGTGCTTATAATTTGCTAGTGAAAGTGGTTTTTGGGTATGGCATTCTCATTCTTGGCCATTTGGGTATAGCACTTTATTTTACAGTCATATACGTATACATATGTACTTATTATAGTAATTACAATAACTGGGTAATAGCTAACCCTAACCGTACGCCTAAACCTAACCTTAACCCATGTAGTTACTAACCAGCACTTTCTAAGGTAAGTACACTGTTAATACACATAAGTGCAAATACTGTAATAAAGTGCAACCACCATCCGTTTTCTTAGATAAAAAAAGTCTGTACACTTTAAATACGTATTATCTGCTAAAAGGGAATTTGGTCAACTTTTAGGAGTGCACTTATAGATGACCTATAGAGATGTTTAAGTGTACTCTAACTGTTTAAGATTTGTTTTTCTAGATATAACACATGGGACATTCTTTGGATTCTTTCCTGAAAGAAGGATTTTGAAGAGTTGTAACTTTGGTAGCCCAAAATCTGAACTGCGTCTGAACCGTGAGTATTTGGACACCAGAGCTCTCCTCAATTGATTTGGCCAACTTCCCATCCTGAGAACATTGACATATTGAAACTGGCAGTTGAGTTTCTTCCCTCCAGCCTGTGGCCGGACACAACAACACCTTTTGTGTTGGTCTAATCCTGGGGCTCCACCGTCTTCGCAACTCTAGGGGATAAAAGCACCATCAAACCACTACTTTAGGGGGAAAATCTTCCCTAATCCTAGCTTTACTTAAACAAAAGGAGGGAAAAAAAACAAGAGGGTGGAGAGAAATTGTGCAGAAACAGGGCAAGACCCGGAGCAAAGATCCATACAAACCATTTTCCTGGAGAAACTAAGCATTTCTGACAGGCTTTCAGGGCCACTAGTGACACAAAGTACCAAGTTATAGAGAAAGTTCCATCTGACTCTTTCAATAACAAAGCACTATCAATTTCAAACTTTCACAGAATTTAATTTTAGGATTTATTTCAATAAATATGTTAGTTTTGTTTCTAGAAAGTATCTTAACATGACCTCTTTTTTCTTCTATTTTCCCCTTCTGAAGCTAGTTAAAAGTCTGTTTATATGTAGGCTACTGTATATATATATATCACTGTAAAAAAAATGTTTTTTTAAGTTGTTTCAACTTAAAAAAGTAAGTGTTTGAGCTGCTTTAAAGTTTTAAGTGTAGTCAACTCAAATATCCAAGTTGTCACTTTGTACAACTTCACATTTCAAGTTGACTAAACATTTTAAGGCAGCACGAACACTTACATTTTTACAGTGATGTGTGTGTGTGTGTGTACAGTATGTGTATATGTATGTAGCAGATCTAATCTGTTTTTACAAGCCCATTCTGGCCCATTAATGATTAATAAAATCATTGTACTATTTGTAAAAATCGTTTTTCTTCAACAAAAATTGCGCTGATCATCATCAACAAGAGGGCAATTTATAAAATGCAACTAGGATAGTAAAATCATATTCCTTAATATTGAGAATTATTTTTAGAACTATACCTTTATCGTTATCTTTATAGTTATCGTCCTTTGAGGTGAACGGGCCTTAACATGTAAACGGAAATACCACCTAGATTACGTTAAATATGGGTTACAGGTTTGTTGGTGTCTGGTTGTTGAAGCAGAACCAGTTGAGTGATCAGCTCAGTGATCTTCTCCATTGGAGCATGAATAGGTCTGGATTGGGCCTTGAAATCTGTTGCATTACAGTGACTGATTTCTGCAACTGGTATAAATCTTAAATACGATTTCCTCCTAAATCTCACCCTCAGTGGCCACTTTATGAGTCTAGCGATGAAGTCTTCCATTTTCTCCCTCACACTAAACATTCCACGAGAGAGCCGTTGTAGTCCTGATTCTTTCCTTCAGAAGGATATTGAGGTAAAGAATGAGCTGATGGAGTCTGACTCAAGCCATGCAATGACTCTCTGGAGTCTAAACACAGCCACACACACCAACGCCTCGAGCAAACTGCTTCTACTGACCTCTTTGTTTTCTGTAAGTATCTTAAGACAGACCAGTCTGATGAATAAAAAGCCTTATCAGTACACTATACTCAGAAGCTAATCCAAATGAGTGTTTGAAGCACTTGATGGGATTGTTAAACAATCATTTAAGTGTTTTACGCTTCAATTGCACTTCCTTAAGACACAGGGAGAATGTAATTTTTCCAGTTTGTGTGTGACTGAGGATTCAAATTCAGTCAGACTTCAGTCTGAGAGGAAAATATGGACATATTTTGTTGATCCTGGAACAACATTCTCATCCAAAATAAGTAGTTCCTACTCCTAAATCTAACCCTATCTATAACTCATCCCTAAAATCAGAAGGAAATGATGTGTGAATAACACTGAGAAGCACCTAACCCCGGATCTAAGGCTAAACTTTAATCTTGTCCCTCAAATCTGATTGGTTGATGTTGTTCCAGGATCAACAAAGATGTTGATCCAGGATCATGTTGCACTTAAATCAGGTTCACCACACTGAAGATCTGTAAAAGATAGAGGAATTTAAATGAACAGAATAAATTCTGTTATTATACTCATTTTAATATTGTTCTAAACTGAAATGACTAATGAATTTTAGCCATTCAAAAGCTTTTTGGTAAGAAACAGATATTTATTTACACTGGGACTCTCAAATCTCATTTGGAGTCATTTTCATATTCAAAAAAATGTTTCAATATATATTTATATGATGTGTGTGTACAAAAAGATCTCCTGAAAACTAATTTGGCACAGAAAATATATATGGTACTTTTGCTAAAAACTAAACAAACTAAACCTCTGCTTTTGTGTTCTGAAGAGGCACTTCAGACATATTCTACGAACTATAAGTAACTTTGCTAAATGTTAACTAACTCTCATTCGAGTATTAGACTGTCTGCTTAATATCTGCTAAGACTATAAGTAACTTTGCAATGACATGCCTTTTTCTACTAACCCGAACCCTAACCTAACAGTCTACTAATCCTCTGAGAGTTAGTTGACATATAGTTGCACTCTTAGGATGTCTAAAGTGAACTATTGAAATAGTGAAACCCAAGAGGGTGATAAACATAAACAAAACATGAAGTATCTAATCTCATCAATATTTACAATTTCTCAATGTAGACCTAAATGCTTTGAGACTGAAACATTTCTGTGCTGCTTTTTTGCTTGAATAATTTTCACAGGTAATTACTTTTTTTTTCTTTTTTCTTTTTAAATACCCAACACTGTCTCTCTTCTTTTTTTAAACTTAAATTGCACTTAAAATCAAGTCATACACTTGTCAGTGTTTTGTTGCAATGGCTAACTGGCAATCTGATATTGAGCAAACAAAGCATATTAGAGTAAGAAAAACATAAAAAAACATAAAACTCTATTTTAAGGCTTTTTATGCCTTTTTTATTACAGAAATGTGGTAGACATCCTCAGTTCAAAGCATTATTTTGTTATTTTAATAGTAAAATTGGAGAAATAATAAGTCACATTTTCTTTTGAAAACTCTCTCTCTCTCTCTCTCTCTCTCTCTCTGTGTGTGTGTGCGCACCCACAGGGATCGTAGCTGCTTCAGTGGAGTCAAGGCTGTCAAACCGCTGACCAAGTGTGTCTAACTCCTTCACAGATGCAAACACCGAATGAACCCTCCAAGCCTGCCTCTCACTTCGCTGAAAGAGCCCTCATTGGGCTCAACTAACCATGTAATGAGTGAGAGCAACCTGTTAGATGAGGGACTGACCGGGGAACACACACACACCGCTCAGACGCTTGCCTAAACACAGATAATCCCTGTAGCTCACTGTAGCAGCGGGGTGCTAGTGAACTGAGCAGTGATGGATGTGTTTGCCTACTTATCTTCCCCTAATGATCAATTGATTTGCTGCCCCGGGACAGCTGCACAGTCCAGCTTTTGACCGATACGGTGGTAGTGAAACCCAGCTGAGGTCAGTCCAAATTATTTCCACATGTAATGCTTCCATGCAGTGTTATTTTTTTGTCCATCCAAAAGTTTCAAAATCATTTTTGATGGAAGCAGTTGTCCGGGACAAGCACAGCATGCAAGTTCACCGCTCCACATAATAGCGTTCATTATTTACAAGGGAGTCCTCTTTTTTCTAGGAGCACCTGGAAAAATCAGTTACGTTTATCTAAACTATAACTGAGCCTTTTCACAGTCCTGCCGTGTGTTATGTATTATCTAAAACTATTTTAAACATCAATCTGTAAATTATTTTTAATAATTATTATACAATACATTTTAAATGGGGCCATTTAAAGACCCTATTAAAGGGATTGTTCACCCAAAAATGGAAATTCTGTCATAATTTACTCACCCTTGATCCAAAACTGTATGAATTTATTTCTTCTGCTGAACACAAAAGAAGATATTTTGAAGAAAGTTGGAAACCAAACAGTTGATGTTAGCCATTTAATTCAATAATATGTTTTTCATACTATGGAAGTCAATGGGGCCTGTCAACTGTTTGGTTGATTTTAAATGTTTATCTGCTAAAACTTGCTTTTATTAGGTGTGCATTACCATATAGATGATGACAAAGTTAACAGGCATAGCTACAAAAGTGAATCATAATGTTAGTACAAATGAATTCAGTGTTTGCATATAAATCATTAATCAAATGTTGATTTTTCTTCAAAGGTTTGTGCTGTTCACATTTCAGACCAAAATGTTAATGTTTTACTTTGTAATTCTTTAAATTAAATTACATTCATTTATTTTAATAATTTGCAACATGCAACAGCCAGTTGTCCACAATAACTCAGTGGTGAGACACTGGTTCAAACAGACGAGAGAGAAAGTATAGCAGGAGCAGTATATTTAAATTTATATAAATATTTCCCATTCGAAAAAAAAAGCCACAGCTCTTTAAATAAGGCTGGGAATAATCTGTTTCCACTGTGCTGCGAGATCCTGCAGGGATTTACAGAAACATTCGCCCGTGACACAGATCTACATAATCATTTTAACTTTCTCCCCATTCCTTCCCATGATTCTCCTGCTGTCACTTTAGATACTGTTAAAACTGATTTGGGTTCCTTAATCTGGCGGCATTTCTTACACTTTTAAAATCTCTAATATTATAAGGAGATTATTTCATTTATAATTGATTGAGTGCATTTCCTGGAGTGCCACTTCAAAGTTGCTGAATTGAAGATGCATTTAATAGCCAGAGCATGCAGAAAAGAGAAGAGAAAGAGGGAGAGGGAGGGATGGAATAGGGAAGCCAGTCAAGAGCTTGACTCTTATGTGGGAAATGAAGCTTGCGTCTTTTCTTAAGAAAGCAAGAGGCGAAGATATCATGAGGTCACTGACACAGGGCAGGAATAGTGATGATACGCTCCTGCTTGATTTGGGTCTTTAATGGTATAATGTGATCAAGTTTACCTGAAACAAAGCAAAGAAAAGAAAAGCAAATTAAACAGACAAATGGTGAAACGTCTTAGGCCAAAGGAATAAAGGTACACAATGTAACTTTTTTCTTCTTCAAAATGAACATAGAGTCAATCGTTCTTCCAAAAGATGTTTTTGTCTTACCCTGATTCACTATGGTACGCCTATTATAAGTGTTTAGACCTGTCGGGATGGTTTTCGCAGGAAACTGTGTACATGCGTCACATCGTCCGTGTGTGTCTCGTCATATCCGTAAATAGAGTTGCTCTGGCTACTTTCACGCATGAATGGCATAGGTTAGTTGTTACAACGAGTGAGAAAGGTTGACATGGAGCAGCTAAATCTCCAACCTCAGAGGATTCACTCGTTTTATACAAACACTGAGCAGAGGAGAGAAAGAGCAGAAAAGAGAAAGAGCTCGTAATAAAACAAGAATCAACATTGGCTTGGCTTTTCGGAGATGGTGAGAACCGAAGGATTTGAAATGTTGTAAATGCGACGTGGAGATGGTGTTTTTATTACTCAACGGGTGATTAGGGTATTTTATTGAACAATTGCCATATCTCTCTTAACAGAGTTCATTGTAAAGCATTATCTATTGTGAAGGGTTATATTCATCCGCAGTCACGGAGAGCTGAAGCACAACCAAAACAATGCTCTTCTGCAAAATGCATGCAGTTTTGTTTTTTACAACAAATAATTTTTTCAATATAGTACATTTCATTAAAAAAAAAAAAAAAAAATTCTGTCATTTTTGACCAACACGCAAAAAGCACCAGAGGGATAAGAGTGTATATCTCCAAAAAGAGCAATGTTTCTCTCTCTGCATCCTTACATGAGTTTAGACCGGGTGTGATCAGGACGGCTCGCTCTCGCTCTTCATTAACCCAGTGAGGAGAGGAGGCTGGGGGGTTGGAGCACATTTCAGTATGGGATTGTCATCTTGCTGATCATTTATGAGGGAAATGAGTTTTGACAGTGAGAAGGATGCCCCCCCACAACCCCTCATCTCAACGGGGCCATGGCCAAATGGGATCATAATCCTCTTAGTGCCCATCCTTATTAAACACCTCTCTAAATGGCATGAAAGGCTCCGGCAGGGGGAAAAAATACTATTATTCCCCCCAAAATAGAATCCTGGGTGATTCACTGTACAGTGTGTGTGTATTTTACTTTTGGTTTGGTGACAAGTGTGTCTAAGACTTCTCAAGAATAATATATGAGAAACCTCGCCCCACCCCAGCGCTTCTGATATTCATATTGGGCATTTAGAGCTATTAGTGCTCACTTGATGAACTTAGTTCTCCGCCTCTCCATTAAACTAACAGCTGTGAGACTCCTAATGTGGATTAATTCATTTAACAGACTGCTTAACCCTTTTACTGTAAAGATAATAATTGTTTTGTACTATTTTGTGTTTGTCTCAGGGTGAGGCACAGGAGACAGAGAAGAAATGGCAATCAAAGACTGAGATGGCAAATAAATAATGAACAGAAAGTAAATTACAAATAAATTTGGTAACACTTTATTTTAAGGTGAAATAGTTTCACGTAACTACATACTTACTATAGTAATAGCAGTAAATTAAGCATAATTACAAGTAACTAACCCTAAACCAAACCTTAACTGGGTTACACTTTATTTTAAGCTGTCAGTATTACAGTGTAATTCCTACATTTAAATACTGAGTAATAATAATTAACTACATGTACTTACTATAGGGTTAGAATTAGGATGAGGGTTTGGTTTAGGGTTAATTGCATGTAATTATGCATCATTTATAGTTATTACTACAGTAATTACATGTAACATATGTAACAATGACACTGTAAAATAAAGTGTTACCCCCTAACTGTAACTCTATAGTAAGTACATGTTAATTAATATTATTCAATACTTATTTGAGTAAGTACCATAACTACGTCAACTTAAACGGCGGTTTAAACTGCGGCTGCTGTCTTTTACTTTCGTTTTGTATTTGTTTCTTTTATTAATAAAGTCATTCTTCCCACAACATCTAACCTTGTTACATACATTAAAAATAGAAAAGGTTGAAAAATGTTGTATAAATGTATTGTTTTGTAAAATGGAACATTGCTTTACATTTGTTTCAATTTTGCAAGATCATTTCACAAGCATACCAGAGCAGAATATACAGCCCGGCTTGTGGAGATCTCGTTAATAGGCCTATATGAAAGTGTCTCGAACAAAAAATGTAAATATTCTCTAAAAATGTTTGATGCACCTGGAAAACGGCAAAGCCAGCTAGTGATTAGTTCTTCATCAAAAATGCTATAAACACAACTTTGCTTCCAGGTGGACTGATTAAAAACATTTTTGTGTGCATTATTGTTACAGATTCTGTGTTTCTGTTCACTTATTTTGAGTATTTTCAGATTCCTGCATTTCCTCTGTTGCCATTACTTATTAGTTGATTGATTTGTCGCACCTGTTCCTTGTTTTCTCACTGTATTTATACCCCATGTTTAGTTCTGGAAGTCCTTTATCTGTTTTGGATTGTTTTTGTTTTCTTTAATAAAACTGCTTGCCCATAGATCCTTTTCTCAGCTTTGTTTTGAACCATGCCATGACAATTATATGCATCAGACGGTCAGTAAACAGAGTGTAACCGTGCTTTCTGAAACTTTAGCACTTATGCATGATAAAACACATTAAGCTTATAAAATGCAGTGTTTGAAATAGAATAAATGGGCTGTACTTTCCATGGTACAGTGGTAGAGCTGTCAGAGCTGTTGCCCTGGGTTAATTCTTTTGGTTTTAAATTCCTTATATACTTCCTGTCTGTCTTAAGCTAGTGTGAGGACTGTATTATCAGAGTCCTGTCAGAATGTCACACCTTCATTAAAAATACCTGCAGTTTGCCTTCACTTTGACCTGCGCTAGCATCATCTAAGCGCGCTCTCTTTCACGCAGACATGCTAGAAGGATGGTCACTTTAATCTTCAGCCGAGAAATGTCTGGTCAAAAGCGCTACGCCATATGTTCAGAGCAACCACAGCATGTTTAAGAGACGAACTAACAAGTTACTTAAATAGCTGTAAAGGGTAAAGTACACAAGAGTCTGTGCTTTCTGAAGAGAGGAGAGCTGAGTGTGCGTTTGTTTTTGGGAAAATACTGGCAGAGAAGGTCAGAGAGTCAGTCCAGGAGTTTGTGAGATGAAAAGTTATGTCACTTGTCTCTCCTCACAGGAATCTCTGGATATGTAATCTCTCACACCTTCTTCCCATGAAACCTCTTGAGATTGTCACACGGCTCTGTCAGAGTTAATATTTACCGTGACCTCTTGTACAGAGAGCTGTGTCTGTATCTGTCAGCACTGTGTACGCGTGTCTTAGACACGCTGGTGTTGTGGAACGTCTCTGTTTTTCTGTCTTTCTATTTTTACTCAATCACAATCACAGAATGAGCTTTATTCGGCAAGTGTGCGCAAACACACAAGGAATTTGTTGTGGTTTCCTGGGGCTCTGGGTACATAAGAGAATAGAAAGAACATTTAAATAACATTTAAATTAAAAAACAATAAAGTAATATGCATGTGCATTATGTACTGTATGTAGAAGTGTATAAATAAAAATATTTATTTACGTACATATTAGGCCTATTTATTGCCTGACGGTAATAGGTGGCATAAACACCATAAGAGTACTGAGTTATGAGGGAAAATTTTTATAGGGAAAATATTCATGGACATTTCAAAATGCTTTAATCAAATCAGAAAATAATATTTAGTGCTATTGCTGCATTCTTACACTGAAAGCATATCATTTGCTGGTGATGGAAAAGTAATTTTGAGATATGCCAGACTTGGGACCATTTGTTTACATAAAACTATAATTATTACCATAAAATGTAATTACTTTAACAATTACAATTATTTGCAACCACATTTCAAAGAAAAAAAATTGTTAAACTTAAAGATAAACATTAACAAATGTTTTTTTTTTTTTTTCATAATAAATAGTACTTTAATTTAAAGAAACATTAACACTTATTGCCAAAATACTGGCTATTGTTTTTCCACCGTTCAACATTTTGGGGTCAGTAAGATTGTTTAATGCTTTGATTTAAAAAAAAATTTTTTTAAATACAGTAAAATCAGTAATATTGTGAAATATTTTTACAATGCAAAATAACTGTTTTCTATGTGAATATATTGTAAACTGTAATTTATTCCTGTGATCAAAGCTGAATTTTCAGCATCATTACTAGAATCATTCTAATATGATGATTTGATGCTCAGGAAACGTTTCTGATTATTTTCAATGTTATAAAAATTTCGTGGAAACCATGATACAAGTTTCTCAGGATTTTCAGGATTCAATTTAATGTGTCCTTGCTGAATAAAAGTATTAATTTCTTTCAAAAATATAAAATACTGACCACATACATGTGAACAGATTTGTTAAATACTCCTTTCAAGTACTAAAAGAATCAATAAGGAACTGGTTAATTGGAATTAGAATAATTAAGTTGCTTGCAATTTGCATCCTTTTTGGGGATGCACTAAACCAAACTTTGCACACTATATACTATGGATATAGTATGGGAATTGGGATTCAGCCTGTGTGTCTTTTCTCTCAATGCAGTTGTTAAGAAACCAAATAAGCGAGCTGAATATACACCCTCCCTGTAGGAGGCGCTGCAGGGGCAGGCCGGAGGGATTTACCCCGCGTATAGGGATAATTCCCTGGAGTGTGATGGCCAGGGCGACGCTGTCTCATGGGGACAGAGATACTCTACACGCGACTCCACCCCTTCTTTTCAGAGTCTGCGAGGAGCTTTGCGATGGCGTTAAAAGAGAAGATTAGGTTTCCTCCCAAGAGCAAAGCTGCTTAAGGAGTATCGGTGTGCCTCTCACTCGCCTGGTCACTAACAGTGAGAGGAGGAGGGGGGAAACACACTGCATTTATAATAACACACCAATGCAAAGGCGGACAGGGTCATCTCGTACATTCACGTCTGAAAGATAGCCGTGATGTGATTATCGAGTCGCCCATTCATATGGCTTTCATGTGGGGTGGCGAGCTATTTTTACACAGGCCACGTTCGTGGCATAGACATATAATGTGCTTTTGCTCTTGCATATAGCTTTTGCTTATTTAATCCTAATTACTGTGTGATTGAAGACGCCACGCAAGCGGACAAATCAAAAGGAGTCACACTGAGGCAAGAAAACAGTGTGAAGCCAAACTATCTGTCCCTGGCTTAAATTGTGACAGGAGAGCAAGGTCAGAATTTAGCAGGTGATGGGGCGAAAATGTCACTGAAAGTGACACACAAAAAATGCTGCTATCTAGCATTAGCTATTTTTCAGACTAGTTCTGTAGCTCTCAGATACTGGAAGTCTCAGAGGTGAATTTGTAAGTGTTTTTTATGAAGAAAATCAGGTCTGAAAACACTGATGCACTCTGAGCAACTCCAAAATCTACCGTATAGCGCTGTTTAATCCTTGTGTGGTGTTCATATTTTTGTTATTCAGCCGGTGTTCGTGGGTCTGGTGGACTCGCTGCATTTCTTGGTTTTTAATTCAAGATAATCAAACAATTTATGTTTAAAAATACTCAACAGATGTTTACTTCATCCCAATTACAAGCAATATAAACAGCATATATGGTTCATATGTTCCCTTTACCTTTTATTAGATCACATTTAAGAATTGAACCTTGTGCAGGAACGGCAGGGGTAGAAACAAAACTCACTTTTACACTCATGCACACACACACACACACACACACACACACACACACACACACACACACACACACACACACACACACACACACACACACACACACACACACACACACACACACACACACACACACACTCACACACACACACACACACACACTCACTTGGATATGTGGTTTAAGGGGACTCTCCATAGGCGTAATGGTTTTACAAATGTACAAACTGTATAATCTATCCCCCTACACTAACCCTACCCCTAACCCTACCCCTAAACCCCTAAACCTACCAATCACAGAAAACGTTTGGCCTTTTTTGAATTTCAAAAAACACCATTTAGTATGTTTTTTTTAAGCCGTTTGGTTTATGAGGACACAGATGTCCTCATAAACCATGTTTACGTTGTAATACCCATGTCATTATACACATTTGTATCCTCATAAACCATATACAAGAACACACACACACATACACACACACAATATCAGCAAGCCCTGACAGGAGTAGGACAGAGTAAAGGTAAAGAGGACCTAAAATTTCCACACTTTTATTAGTCCCGGGTCCAGTGGACCCGAACATCCTTTGTGTAATATAAATGTATAGGGGGGGTGTACAGTGTGTGGTCATTACAAATGTGTTCTGATATATGTTCTTCACAGAAAATGAGCCGAGGCCAATGAGTCTGAGGTTGAAAAAATAATTAATTGTATCATTTTTCTTTTGATAAAAAATGAAAACGGGAACACCATACAAGGGTTAATCCAGCATAGTGGCCAATGAGTAACGATACACTCTAAACAAAAATGGTGCTAAATAGCACTAAAAGTGGTTCATTGGCTTGTAATCATAGGGGAACCACTTTAAGTGCCATATAGCACCTACCTTTGTCAAATGGTGCTATGTAGAACCATAAGAGGTGCCATATAGCACCTTAACCACCCCAAAGAACTGCTAAAGAACCGCTGAAGAACCAAACTGGGCTTAACAGGTTCTTTAAATGGTAGTGGTGCTATATAGCACCTTAACCACCGCAAAGAACCCCTGAAGAACCGCTGAAGAACCATTTTTTTTTTGTGTGTACAGATTTACAGAGGTAATGCAATATCGACCCTGTCAAAGACATGTCCCACCCGTCCCACCCACAAATTACTCCTATTGATACCAGCACTGGGATGTCGACTGTTGTCCGAACAGTTCGCTGCTGTTGTGTGGTTGATAACATCATTCCAGCATTTCATTTACACTCAATAGAGAGAGAGAGAGCAATAAAGGAAAAAATCCTTGCACATTCCTTTAGCCGGCTGAAAACAGTGATGACAGTGCTGAATGAAAATGTGGAGCTAAATAATCAAATGACTTCTCCAGCTTTGTAGCGGGGGCTGGATCAGCTTGATCTGGGCCATTCAAATCCACGACGGTTCCCAGGAGGCTGGATAACTGCTCACGTTTCAGGACTGTCAAGGCCTGCCAATGGCCATAATGGCTCCTAATTCCACATTAATGCAGTCTAAATGAAGTGTCAGAGGAAGATTGATCTGTGTGAGCGTCCACTGCAGAGCCTCAGGCTCCACACCATCAGCATCACTGAAGGAACGGAGCGCAGACCACGCTAAACCTGATGGGAGGATGTGGGAAACCTCTTCATTTGTTAACGAGAACATGGGTTGGTTTGAACGTTTGACAGGATGCTAAATTATTTTTAATGATATTATATTTAAAATGACTGACGGTTGTCTGAAAGTTTTGCTCTTGAGAAGACTCTGGTTCAGGAGAATCATTGGTTCTCATCTGATAAATTGCAGGTCATTCTTGTGGATATAATAAAAATAATATGCAACCTTTAAAAAAATGGCTCAAATTGGAATAGCATTGCTGGTATGTAAGACAGAAATAGTAAGCATAGTATGCATGCTTGTATGCTATTTTGCATTGCATATCCATCCATCCATCCATCCATCCATCTAATATTTCTAGTTACAATAATATTTGTTATCACTGGTTAACTGTATGAACTAACAATGAAAAAATATTTCTAAAGCATTAATTTCATCTACCAATACAAAAGTTGAATCTGTTAATATTATTTAATAGACTTGATCTAACATGAACTAACAAGTTGTATTTTGTTGTTAAATAACGTTAAAAAATATTGATAAATATTGTAACAAATGTATTGCTCATTCATACTAGTTAATGCATTAACGTTAACCAATGGGACCTTATATAGTGTTACCATTTTTTTTTTTACTGTAAATTATTATTTTGTCAATTGGAATAAAATCTGGCATCCATTAATGTCTGACCTCTGTTATATAATAGTACAGTGCAGACCTGTCTCTCTCCTATTACAGATGACCCTCATTGGACTGAAACTGTGTCGTGTCCTGCAGTGCATGCTGGGAAAAGCGTGTGAAGCGCTGAAGCTGCAGCGGCTGCAGTTTGATTAAGCGTAAAGCAGGGTTTTAGAGACATGCAGGCAGGTTAATGAAACTCTGCAGGACAGCAGCTTCTTCTGGTTTACACCCTGCCGGAGAACTGCAGGTGACAGAATAAGGTTTAGTATCTCTAGTTAAATCCCACACCTTCACCTCAGCCTACCTGCTGACTGCTGTGCCACTACAGCCCAAACATTACACTTTCCTCGACTTTAACTCTTATAGAGCCGTTATATCAGTGCTAGACTTTTTACATTTTCTTAGGAAAGTGTGAGTGTGTTATGCAGAACTTTACTATGACGTGTTCTGAGTGGTTGCCAGGGTGTTGCTATGCAGCTGCTATAGGGTGTTCTATATGAAAATTATATTAAAAGTTTTATTTAAATTAGATTAGAATAGTTATTTAAAATACAAAGATTAATGAAGGGAATAGGGTATTAAAAAATCATACATTCTGATTACTCTAACTTTTAAATATAAAAAATATTTTAATCTGAATTAAAGTGCATTATATTAACATTGTTATTGACAATTAATAAGTAAAATTATGTTAAATACTAAATAAAATAAAATAAAATAAAATAATAAAACCATTAAATGAGGGCCTTGAAACACAGACATAAAAAATATGATTTATTCATTTGTTTGTTTATTTTTAAGTCTGAATTTTAATGAATAGGGTATAAAGCATCATCTCCAAATACTTATATAAAAATATTTTAATCAGAATTAAAGTGCAATTTATTAACATTTTTATTACAAAGTAAAATACTGTTGAATTAAAAAACATTAAATGAGATTCTTGAAAAAGACATAAAACAGACAAAAAAATTATTAAATGATTTGTGTGTTTGTTTGTTTGTTTGTTTGTTTGTCTAAATTTTAATGATGGGAATAAAGAATCAGCTCCAAATCAAGCATACTTTATCTTTTTATTTTTAACTATTTAATCCGAATTAAACTCCTTTATTAACATTGTCATTAACAATTACAAAGAAAAAAGCTGTTAATACTAAATGAAAGAAAAACATTTAAAAAAACATCACAGCCTTGAAACAACAGACAAATATTTTTTTACTATATTTTATATTTATTTATTTATATAGGCCTATATATATATATATATATATATATATTTTTTTTTTTTATTAAGTCTGAATAGAAAGTACCAGGATTCACCATGATATAGAGTATAGAGCTCCTATAAAGCTATAAAACTGTGGTACAGAACTCATCATTTTCCAAACGATGTCCATCCATCGGCTCTAAAACTGCTGTCAAGCAGAACAGAGGTATATAAATGGCAATAGTAAGGGAATGTAGGTTATAGTCTAAATGCCCCTGCCTTTCATTTTCTCCTTAAGTGTCTCCTGCCTCCCTAGCGGCTGCAGATGCAGAAGTAGGACATGGCGTTGGGAGAAGAGGCAGTTTTCGGAGGCTCCCTGCCTCCTCGGGTCTGGGGCGGGAGGGGGTTTGTCTAATCTCGAGCGATCCACACTTGGGTCTTGGATTTATAAATTCCCAGCAATCTTGGATTCTGAAATCCGTCTTGATTTGGTGGGTCTGCGAGGGTGCGGGGTGGCGTATAGGGGTAGTGCTGGGGGGTTGCGAGTTGTTTGTGATGTCCTTTAGAAAAAGAGCTTATGGGTTCAGTAGAAGAAACGTGGGGAGCTAATGTGAAGATTTAGGACTTTCTGTGAGGCTTGGCCTCCTCTAAGCTCTGTTTGCTTGAGCCGTTTGTGGGGTCCTGCTTGTACTAAACCCAGATTAATATTCCTTTATATCCAGCAGCCCAGACACACACTTACACACTCACAGTGGAATCAGTCCCCCCTCCAAACAACACACACACACACAGACGCACACACACACACACACACACACACACACACACAGACGCACACACTCACACACACACACCTCCTTCTGGCCATAATCGCCTCCAGTCTCTAATCCATAGCTGCTCATCTTTGCTGTTATCTGTCCTCGGTAAGCACCTTTCTCACAGGTTATTTCCATATGGAGAACGTCAGGAACGACATTATGTGTTTGCTGTGTTTCACTCAGTGTCCTTGACCCCATACACCAGTTTTTTTTCATTAGGATTTCAGTCCAAATGCACAAAACCTTTTAGAAAGACAACTTAAAAAAAAAAAAAAAGAAGGAAAAAAACTTGTTGTTTATTAGACATACATTTGGTAAAAAGTAGTTGAGATCATTTTTTTCACCATCAGGTTTTTAAGTTAATATATAGTAAATAGTATCTAATGGTAGAAACATCTAATGTCATATTTTAGAGTAATAGTAGTCATAAAAAGTCATTAAAACTTTTTTGAACAATATGTCAACTAATCAAAAATGTCACCAACTTCATGAAGTATCACATGTGTGATAAGCACTTGTTTATTGTATCTATTACAGTAACATAATAAATAAATACAATTTTGAATTTTTTATTTATTTTCAAAATGAATACATCTCTCAATTAACAGTAAAGAGGATACTGTTCAAAAGTTTGGGGTAGGTAAGATTTTTTTTGAAAGGAGTCACTCATGCTCACCAAGGCTGTATTTATTTGATCAAAAATACAGTAAAAACTTTAAAATTGTGAAATATTATTACAATTTAAAATAACTTTTTTCTATGTGAATATGTATTAAAGTGTAATTTATTCCTGTGATCAAAGCTGAATTTTCAGCATCATTACTCCAGTCTTCAGTGTCACATGATCCTTCAGAAATCATTCTGATATGATGATTTGCTGCTCAAGAAACATTTATGATTATAATCAATGTTGAAAACAGTTGTGCTGCTTCATAATTTAATGGGAACTGATTCTTTGATTAATAGAAATTTCAAAAGAACAGTATTTATTTGAAATATGTTATTATTGTCTTTACTGTCTTTACTATTTTTTTATAGTATTATAATAATTATAGTATTAATTTAAAAACTCTTGAACCATAGTATATAATAATTATACATGAATTAGAAAATTGTTCTTTAAAATAAATATATAAAGAGTAAGCATGTCACAAATTCCAATTTATGTACCAAATATATTTTTTTTTTTGCCTTATTTTCTTAACGTGAGACATGATACAACTAATGAAATGGCAAGTGCCTGCAGCTCTCAG
The DNA here is from genome assembly GCF_965113295.1 of Leuciscus leuciscus. Lineage (NCBI taxonomy): Eukaryota > Metazoa > Chordata > Actinopteri > Cypriniformes > Leuciscidae > Leuciscus > Leuciscus leuciscus. The sequence continues at coordinate 37,529,087 of NC_138738.1, read as the reverse complement.
TCAGATAAACCCAAGCAGAGAGAGGCCTTCAGTGCTTCTGATCTCACGTCTTCTCAGCCTAAAAGCCTCTTCCCTTTCCAGCTTTGTCTTCCCTTCTGCTTTCTCACCCACTTTTCTCTTCTCCACAGTTAAGTCACAGTGATAAAAAAGAAAACAAAGTGAGAAGAAAGAGGATGAGTTTTAGCACACTGAGGAGCCGCTCTAAACCAATTACCTAAGTGTCTTTTATCCGCTATATGCTTTTGTGTCTTGATCAGCTTTGAATCTCTTGAAATCCCTCCCTGAGATAGCAAACAAATGTATCAGAGCAGCGTTTCGAGGAAAAGCCTTTTGGCGTGCATGGGAAAATAAACTGGCATTGGTTTGAGATTTCATCTGTAGGGAAAATGCATATAATTATAGGAAATCATGTACCCACTTATTGAACATTTATATCATTATACTCCTCAGGAAAACCTGACAATAAACAGACTTTTTTCAGCTCTTGTGACAAGTCATATGCACCCAACTAATCTGGTCTCCCTTTCTTATTTAATTTGAAATTAAAGGAGAAACAGCTGATTCAGTCATTATCCTTTAACATCCATTAACACCATTAATCAAATTATAAACCATATTCTTTCTTTGGTTTTAATAATCATTTTTGATTCTTTATATTTTTACATTTCTTACAACAGTACCCTGTCTCTGCTGCATCATAAACGTTTAATTGTCCACAGGAATGAAAGAGATGTGAGGTATAATGTAGTGTTCAAAACCACTTACTATAGAATTATCTAAGTAAATAATAATAATAATATTTTTAAAGTGAAAGAACGCTTTTGTGCTAAAAAAAAAATAGTTTGTTTTTATATGGAACCTTGTTCTGAAGAACGCAAGGGTTCTATATAGAACTCTAATGAATCAAAGAGTCTAATATGTTGATTTCATTGCAACAGTTAAACTCTGGTCACTAATGAACTCATTTTATTGTGCAAAAGTAGAAAAGGCAGATTGGAGATTTGAATTCATTGCATGTGAACCTGGTATTTGAAAGCGTAGAACAGTGAATGCACCATGTCTGTGAATAATCTTAACAATGCATGGCCATTCTCATCAGATATACTGCAAACACTTTTCAAATTGTTTTGTTTCTCTTTAGCCTGAGGCAAAAAACGGCTGAACAATTGAGGTGATGGGTCAAGAGCAGGTTTAATCCGAACATTCTTCATCCTGGAATATAATATGGCTGGAAACCAAGGAGCATGTGAAGGAAGAATGTGTTAGGGAAAGTAAAAAACTGAAAGAAAAAATCTAAAATAAACATTATGTCATTAAATGGGCTAAATGTAGAATTCAGAAACCATTGTTTTTAGCGACATCTGTGGCCGTTAAATGAACTGCAGCCAGCAACTTACTGCTCGTGAGTCGTGCACGCGCAACGTACATGATAGCCTACTGAATGTTGACAAACTCAATGTGAATTTTTTTCCCGTTCTTTGTTTAGATGTTAAAAGAAGTTGGAAATAAATAGGCAGCGATATACTGTTAACATACATCCCGACTCTGTCCACACTGCTATGCTGAGAGCGTTTAGATGAATATGTAAATATGTGCTGCGCTCTTTCCTCATATCAAAATAAACACACAACACAAATGACAGCGATAGAAAACATCAGTTAAGAAAGCATCTGATTACAACAGCTCTGCAATTCACCGGCATCATGTGGACAGATGAGGTAAGCCTAATACGCTGATTTCACGCAGCCGTTATTTTGAAATCGAAAGCGAGGCTCCGGTGGGAAGAAAACCGGAAGTCTCGCCTTTAATCAGGAGAGTCGTGAATGCGATGGTGTATTGTTGTGTTTAATGTATAAAATGAGTTATTCTTAAACTGTACGTACATTTCTTTCATACTTTAGACTATATACAGTGAAATTCATTTATAAATAAAATATTTTTTAATATATATATAATTCAGAAAGTAAAAAAAGAAGCAGGAATGATACATATCCTATAATGGGTATTAACATCCAGTAGTGTAAATCGCGGCACCAGCTTCAGGTTGGTAGTCCAAGGCATTGTTGTTTATCTTTACTTCCGGGGTTCTTCCCACCGGAGCCTCACTTTCGATTTCAAAATGGCGGCTGCGTGAAATCAGCGTATTAAGATGACAATTTTATGTTAGTTTGATTATATAAGTATAGATATGGCTATGTGAGTTTATTAATCCCTCTTCTTTGCATCACACAGTCTACAGAATGGCTCTTTCTGCTTATACTGAACATTGTATGCTTTTATTTCATGTGTCTTTGAAAGAGAGGCACTCGGGCGCGCGTAAAAGTCACATCCTTTTAATTTTCCCGGCAAAAACTTATTTCACATAAAATCAGTGCAGGCTTTCATAGACAACTTAGGACGTCGGGAAAGGTGATTGGTAATAAAAAAAAAGCGATGAATAGGCTACATAAAAATTCTTACAGATATTGTCCTTTTAATTACTCCCCTTGATTCTTCAAAAATGATATTTTTGTGCTCCACAGAAAAACTAACAACATGTGGGTTTGGATTGGAACCACATGAAGTTTAGTAAATAACATGATTTTTAATATGACCTTAATATGTATGTTTGATAGTTGTTATGAACTATGACAATTCTTCTAGTATAGCTGTCTTTCTCTGCCTCTCCCAGTGGATATTGGAGAAAATAGATGTCATTAATAACAGCTTCACTCTTCCACCCTGTGTGTGGTTCATCAGCTCCACCGTGCTCTCCTGGAGCAAGTCGTCGGTTCTAGGATGTCACACAATTACCTCTTAAGTGCTCAAACAAATGGAGAGACCTGGCAAGTGACATCAAATCAACTCTGTCACAGGTGATTGAGTCTAGTCATCAAGTCAGGGCGAACGCCGCTACCTGTCAGGAGAGAGAAAACACATGAGCAGGACAGCGAGGGTTTTCCATCAGGAGATTGTAATGGACTCCTATTAATACAGAAACACTTTTTTTTTTTTTTTTTACATTTTCAGAAGATAAAGATGGAAATATATTTCATCTGTCCTCTAGTGTATTTCAGTCTCTTGCAAACTTGTGGGCCATGTAGTTCCAACCCTGGAAAAACCCTGCATGGTTTTACTTAGGATTTTTAAAAAAATAGTTAAGTACAGAATTAAAAAATCTGAAAGCATTAAGTTGCGTTGACTTTTCTCAATAATGCCTTTTTTACATTTTATATCACTGTAAAAAATTATTGTTTCAACTAAAAAAAAGTAAGTAAAAGTAAAAAAAATTAAGTTTAGTCAACTTGAAATGTGAAGTTTTACAAAGTGACAACTTGGATATTTGAGTTGACTAAACTTACTTTTTTAAGTTGAAATTGTTTAAATTTTTTTTTAAGCAAATCTCCTAGTATTTCCAAAAGAGAATGGAAATGACCTTGTTTATTCAGAATATGCTGATTGCCTTATATAGCCTACAGTAAAAATCCCAATAATCTTTTTCGGAATAAAGCTTTAATCATCAGATGAACATGGCCATTTATTACGCACAATAATATTTCAGCACATTAACATGAATTTGGTCATATTCTGATATTGTATACATATGCATATATGCATCATGTAAGTGTTACCTGCCATAGCCTGGATATTCAGTTACTAGAGAGGAGAGTAATTGCAAGTGTAAATAGACATTTTCATGTAAACACTTTTAATTCCTATAGGAAATCAGTTGAAAACCATGCTACAACATTAGGCAGAATAGGCGCGTTTCCATTACAGATTTGCGCAAAACGTTTGCAATTTATTTTCTAAATGTCGACAAAAAAATATTGCAAAATGACGGCGTTTCCATTGACCGATGTTATGCGACAACATTTTTTTTTCTTTTTTTCCTCTCGCGATAAGTCATTCCAAAAACCATGGCAACGGACGTTGGTAGGTTTATGTAGCCTACTAATCCCAGCCACTGCATTAGCCATTATTATTAATCGAAGGAGACGTATGAGTATTTTCAAAGCATTAATGATAAGGAACGACCCTTATTATACTTGAGACCGGCACATATGAGCTGCTTATGGGTGTTTCTCCCTCAAATCTGCTTCGAGGTCTTGATTGTGGAATTTCTTTGAGGTTTAGAATCCAATTATTTTGTCTTTTATGAATTTAATAAAGAACTCTGTCTCGTCTTCTGTCCAAACACACCGCGTCATCTACGTCAGGTGACCTATAAATGCACAAAAACTGTTTCCATTGCAGTTTTGCAAAATATTTCTTTTTCGAATTGCCTGAAAAACCTCCTCATACGAGCGTAAAAACTTTTTTGCGATAAATGGGAGTTATTGCGATGTTTCCATTAAGCGTATTTTCAATTCGCAATTTCAAGGTAATGGAAACGCGGCTATTGATAACAACAATCATATCAAATAAAAGGCAGTGATTTTTGTTATTTTTTATACCAATTTTGACAACAAACCACCAGTCAACCTTACAAGCAGACTTTGTGAGCAGAGCAAGCATGCAAACGGGCCGTGAGCGCTGGAACACACATCTGATGGAGCCAGGGGGCCGTAGGACATTATCAGTGAGATAATATTGTCAGTGGCTGATGTAAATTGCAGGGCGACATAGTCAACAGACATGGATGAGTGGCTGCAGTGTGTCGGGGCCGTGACACTGACAAATGGAATATTTTTAGAGGGCTTAATCGCTGGAAATGGGGTTCTGTCTGATGGTGACATGCACACCCCTCGCTCCAATGGCCGCAAAAAAGAAAACTGATTGTCTGGCCCGCTCACTCAATCTCACCTCCTTCAACCTTGCACCTCCTCCCTTCCCAAACACACACTCACTCACACACACACAGAAACAGAGATACACAATTGGTTTTTCCCTCGCGTCAACAGAAGGAGGCCTGAAATGCAAAGACACATTCATCTGATTCATTAAATAGGGAAATTAAGACGTTGCGCTGATTTCATATTCAATTCATTCCAGAGGAAAATTGTATTGCTCAGTGATTGCTTTGATAACTCAGGACACTTAATGGAGTGAAAATGTACCATTTTCCCTTAAAATCAATAATTTTCCATATGAAATCAAATGTGCAGTTTACACATCTTTTATGCAAAATTTGCCTGTTATGGAAGAAAAATGGTTACACTCACATTGGCTTTATAAACAGCCGACGAAAAGAAAAATACAAGTATTCCATTATACATTTAACCCTGAACATTGATTGCCAGTCACCGTCATCTTTGAAGTTTTATGTTTCTGTACGAATCTCATCGTATGAAATCTTATGTTTTCTCAGGTTGGCTTGACTGCAATTCCACACTCTCTTGTTATGATTTTACATTAGAATAACGGCAGTTATCATTTTTAAAAGAAGTCAAATTAGCTTTTGAATAATGAGTGCACTAATTTTTCAAAATCTATTCATCGCCAGTTCACAAGCTCTCAGTTCAGTGTTTCAGCAGCAACGTTTCAGTGTTTACGTAATTGTTTGATCAAGGTGTATAACATGCATTTAACAAGCTCTGACTTCACTTTATTTTCATGTCCAAACTGTGTGCTGAGCGACTGGTGCCAGATTTGGGACATCTTCAGGATGAGATAATGCACTTTAAAAATTGTGATTAATCAGAAAATATACCCAGTCCTGCTATATTTCTGCATCGACCAAATTAAATCTTTTGCTTAGAATAACAAGCATATTATTTCACATTGACTGAAACGCTACTCTTAATGTGTTTCACCAACTTTGTTCATAAATCTTGCGATGTGAAGTTATGGCTAGCAAGTGCTTTTGTGCTTTATTCTTCAGAGCACTATAACCACAAGCTCAAAATGAACACTTTTCATCTCAATGATGTCTGTGATTAGAAAAGTTGGGATTTTATGGTCTTATAGTTTCCTGTAATGATTTTGATAATGATAGCGTGTGGCCTCGAGGAGTGAATGTCAGTGTCTGGGGCCGAAATAAACCTCTCAGCTTGAGAAACAGGAGCTATGCTTTATGATGCGGTCTCATGCTGGACGCGCAGGTGGAGAGACGTCCCCTAACAGTGCTTCATCTCTGTTGTTACCGGCTGAGAAAGAGGGAGACCGTCCCATGTCAGGCATGAATCACTTCCAAGTGCGTCTGACCCGCTCTCTGTAGATCAATGATAATTACCACGTGACATGAGTACAATTATTACTGTACAGGATCAGGGGCTGCAGGGGAATGCTGGGAGCTTGAGTTACGGCTCTCGCAGGGCCTGCACAAGTCTTGGTCAATAAGCAAGCCCTTTTACTCTCTTATATGACAGCTTACAGCGGGATATACGCCTTAACGCTGGTTGGTCGTGTAAAGCTTGGCCTGTTTCACCTCTGCTTCTGTCCTCACATTTTACTTGGTTTTTGCACAAAGTAGTATGAAAATTTATTGAAAAATTTAAAATGTATTGACCTCTTTTATTGAAACTTAAGTGTTTAGATGGATGGATGGATGGATGGATGGATGGATGGATGGATGGATGGATGGACGGATGGATACTTTTGCTCAGAAAAGATTATCAAAAGTGACTGTTAAGACATTTATAATGTTACAAAAGTTTTCTAATTAAAATCAATTTCTAATCAATCAAAGAATCCTGAGATAATAATAAATGATTATTGCAAATCAGCATATTAGAATGATTTCTGAAGGATCATGTGACACTGAAGACTGGAGTAATGATGCTGAAAATTCGCAGGAATAAATTACATTTTAAAATATATTAACATGTAAAACAGTTATTGTAATAATATTTCACAGTATTACTGTTTTACTTTATTTTGGTATTTTTGATCTCATGAATGCATGTGTGTGTGTGTGTGTGTGTATATATATATAGGCCTTATATAGCAGCAAAATAGGGCATGTTTAAGGGTCAGAGAGAAGGTTGAAAAATGGTAATGAAAAACTACTTTGAAAAACTTTCCTAATGTTGTTAGTGGACCTTAAGAAAAAGCTAAATAATATTAAAAAAGGTTTGATATGACCCCTGAATGCACCTGCTTGACAAGTACAACACCTCTCATTCGCACACACACACACACTCTCTCACATCCTCTTATCCCAGTATTTTCACGCTATGTTTGGCAGCTCTCATCTTCCCTTTGATTCTGTAAGACCGCTTTCGTGACGGTGTGTGTGTGTGTATGTGAGCACGCGTGTTTTCAAGGATCCAGTCGTACCTGTAATCATAATCTACGACAGGAAACTTCAGAGAATCAATTAGTCCAACCCTCATCCTGCGAGCGAAGACGATTCCCCTCGACTTGAGCCGCAAACACCTTCTATCACGAGTCATTTTGCCTCCCTAACACCCGACTTCTCTTCCCTGAGCCCGGATAGGTTTGACTCTAAGCCTCTAAAAAGTTGACAACCCAAAAGCGCTTTTCCCCTTCTTGCTCTCGCCGAAGCCCTTCTCCCCTTTCAGCCTGTCGCCAAAGAAAGCTGGATTTGTTTTCCTGCGCCACCGATAGCAGAGCCCGTTATGGCATTTCATCCCCAATTAAATAAACAGTCTTTTAGAGTCGTTTAAATAGGCGAGCCTGCGGGGGAAGCCGGTGGCTCTACTCTTTCCTTTGTCCCGAGGAAAATGAGCCTCTGAAGAGAATTCATTGTGGCCCTGTTGTTTTTAAACGCGGCCGCGTCGCACAAAAGGAAACGTAAACCTGGCTCGCTCCTCTCGGCTAAAGTGGCTCCTCGGCTGGAACAAACACCTCATTCAGGGGTCAAATTTAATCCACCCCGCCTCAAGCTTTTGTATTCAGATTAGAGACTAAGGAGGATTTGCAGCGGCTCGAAGCCTCTTGTTAAAAGGCTGTGTTCCCCACTTAACTTGCAATTTACCTGTCACTTAAGCCCTGAGTGGAGATGGAGCTCACCTCTTCAGGAGAGGTTCAAGCCTTTCTCCTTCCCTCTCAATAAGTGCTTTCTCAAATGCTTACTGTACCGAGAGAGGCAGAGACAGATTAGAAGAATCAAAACCAACCGGCTGTTTGGATAAGTAAGAAAGCATGCACTGAATGAAACCGAGAAATAAAACAGAGACTTGTGAGACAAGCATTTTTACCTTCCCACAAAGGATGTAAATCCGCATGACAACACCGCAGTAATAAAGCACTTTCAATAATAATGCACTTTTGTAATGATTCGCACCGCTAACTGTTTAACCACTGTGTGTGTGTGGTCTATTGCACGCTCTTTTTGATGTTCAATTTTTGTAAGTTGCAAGGGTACAACAGGGATAAAGTTCCTACTCACACACAGAACATATGCTTTTTTGTTTGTTAATGATGATCAAAATGCATTTATGCATATTGAATATTGATGGAGCAACACAATTTGTCAAAAGAAGGTTGTTTAGTTTAAAACTCTTGTAAATAAGCCTCCACAGGGGTCTTGTAGTTCACACTTTGGGTAAACGCTCCTCAGCATGTGGGAAATGGCCCCTGGGGGAGATATAGTGTAGATATATAAGGGCAATAATTTTGCAAAGCAAATAATTTTGATATAGCAAGGTACTTAAAAAAAAAAAAAGCAAGATTTTTATGTTTTTGAAAGAGGTCACTTATGCTCACAAGGGCTGCAATAAAAACAATAATATTGTGAAATTACAGTCACCTTAAACCTCTCTCAATTTTTGTCCTCTCACAGGCTAATCATAAGGGAAATGTATTTTATTTCTATTTACAAAACACATTATGCATCTACATTAGCTCAAAGTCAAGCAGCTTGACTGGAAAAATCAAACCAAAAAGGAATGAAACGTGTCTCGGTTATGAGACCGTAATGGTCTGTCCCGTATGCTGCCATCATCCTCAACACAAGACAGGGCACACTGTTAATCAGAAACTATTTTGATTTTTAATGGGAAAAAGAGAAGAAAGAAGTGGGGCGCGAAGCTTTCGTTAAATCTCTATGAGGAATCACTGTTTATAAATATGGATTATTATCGAGGAGTTCAAAATATGCTTTCAGCCTTCTGGGTGGTGAAGATGAGGTGTGTGTGTGTGTGTGTGTGTGTGTGTGTGTGTGTGTGTGTGTGTGTGTGTGTGTGTGTGTGTGTGTGTGTGTGTGTGTGTGTGTGTGTGTGTGTGTGTGTGTGTGTGTGTGTGTGTGTGTGTGTGTGTGTGTGTGTGTGTGTGTGTGTGTGCAAATGTAAAAATGCAGAAGGTTTTGTGTGATGGGTACGTTTAGGGGTTGGGTTAGTGTAAGAGGACAGCATATAAAGTTTATACCGTATAAAAATCATTATGTCTATGGAAAGTCCCCATAAAACATGAAAACACAAGGTATGTATGTGTGTGTGTGTGTGTGCGTGCGTGCGTGCGTGCGTGCGTGCATGCGTGCGTGTGTGCGTGTGTGCGTGTGTGTGTGTGTGTGTGTGTGTGTGTGTGTGTCCGGACACTCTCTCGTCTCCACCCGTCTGGAGTCCCTTGGCTCCTCAGCATTGTTCTCCATGAAATGATTGTATAAATGCAGAAGGCCCTAAGGCCACAGCGGCTCGGTTCTCTTTCAGGACTGGATATAATTGACTCTTTTTCCTTGATAATTCATAGCTTGCATATGCCAACTAATACATCAGCTAGAGAGCCTGTGGCCCCTCTTGCATCACCCCGGAGACCCTCGAGGAGAACGAGACGAGGCAACAGACAGTGAGAAATGAGCATTTCTGGCTGTATGAATACATCCACAAAACATATTGATCGGTGCCTGTTGTCATCTTGTGTCTACAATATTATTAATTCGCTACTTAAAATAAGGAGAGGGAGGGAGTGAGGGGGGAAATGAATCCGCCAATCGGCTGATAGAATATGAATGATGTCTGTTTTGTTGCTGGTCTTTTAATAAATTCATCAAAAACCGGCAGTTCCTCCCCTAGTCTTTAATATAGCCCTTTTCAGGAATGAGATTAACATTGTCAGGAGAAGAAAAAGACGTAATTTGTATTTCAATAGGCGTGTCAGATACTCTAGTTCTCTGTATGGATTAATTTGTGTGCTCATAAAAAACATTGTGATAGAAAGTGATTTCCAATCATAAAGATGGTAATATATTTTCCCTCAAACTTCCAACTTTTTCCATTTTTTTTCTTGTTTCAAATAGTTCTCAGGTATTGGTTTGGAAAGATGTGTCTAAATGCAAATAGGTCAGGTAGATGATGCTGGGAATTTTGGAAACAAATGCATCACACTGTTATCAACCAGACAAGTTGAATCTACTTAAATTTGAGCAAACTGGTTGCCCCCCCCCCCCCCCCCAAAAAAAAAAAAAAAAAAAGTAATGGTAATGGAAACTTAACAATTCAAGTTCATTTAACTTAAAATGACCTCCAGCAGGAAGAAACAATAGGAAGAAGAAAAAAATTATCTCGAACTCGACGGTGAGAGATTCAAGCAGTGAGAAATCTAGCTAGCTAAAACAACAAACACACACTGATTTTCACTGCTCACAAACGGACTCTCGAGGAAAACAAACAAACAAACAATAAAAAGGTAAATGTCAGGAAAAATGTCCATAGAACTTGCTAAAACAAATGGTCCAACTTCTCATCCACAGCTCCGTGAATTCACACACACACCACGACAAAATGGCGTTACCTGACTCGTCACAGCATCAAACCACCGTGTTGAAGGCGTGGTCAGGAGACAAACTTCATTATTTGAGTCAATCTAACTTAAATTTATTCACACATTCAAATTATGTCCTCAAAATAGTAGAATCTACTTATATTTTATAAGTAATGCAATCAAAAATAAATATTTTAATTAAATTGTAATTAAATTCTTTATTAGATATAAAATCTGGGATAACAGTTCATAGCCTTGAGATTTTGCAATAGCTCAAATATCTCAATATTCTTGAGGTATTATTATTGTGAAACTTTGTTTTGAACATCTTTTTTATGTTATTGTAAAGAATTATATATTTGTGTGTGTGAGAGAGTGTGTAAAAAATAAATGTAACACGTGGTTCTGCTACCCTCTGCTGGCACATAAGCGTACAATCATACAGGATCATTCAGCCTTCTTAAATGATATTCAGTTTACCTCGATATTAATGTTTTTGCTCTGAAATCGCCTGAAAGAGTTTATTTTTCCCAGAAGAACCACCGTTTCATAATTTCACAATGTAGGTTCACAATGTTTATGAAGCTAAATAAAATCTAATAATAGCCGAGGAATGTTTTCCATGCTATTTTTTTTTAACTAAATAAACAAGAAAGAACATTGAATCGTTTTCATTTATATAAGGCTAAAAAAAATTTTGTATATAAACAACAATATTTATCCACATATATATATATATTATATATATTTTTCATTAATATTTTTACTGAAGGAAGAACAAAGTGAAGTTTTACATACAAAAGAGTTAACAATGCTCCTTTTGGTTTTACAAAAAAAAAACCAAAAAAAAAATTTCACTTTCCCACAACCCACCTCCCAACACAAAAAAATAAATAAAAAAAATAAACCAACAATCAATAAACAAATGAAAACAAATTCCACAATGGAAAAAGAAAATCTCAAAGTTCTGATAATACAAACAGAGGAAATAATTGACATCATTATTAGCCCATTGTGTCTGATTGCGTTATCCGATGCATGGTGCACAGGCCTTTTCATTTCACTATTCATTTTAGTTTGGGGGAAGAGTTACTCCCTTTTCAAAATATGAGATGATTGGAGTCCATATTGAATAAAAACTTTTGGTAGATCCTCTAAGAGAATATTTAATTTTCTCCAATTCACTCCAGAGTGAAACTAAAGGTGGTTTACTTGATTTCCAATCAAGTAATATTCTTCTCCGAGTCAAATGACATGCAAAAGCGAATGCGTCTTGACCGTTTTTGGACATGACCACACGGGTAGGCTACTCCAAAAACAGCCATTTCAAAACGTAATCAGTTACTAACGTAACCTCGGTTCTCTCTAGAAGAGGGAACGAGTATTGCGCAAGTTAGCTTACGCTACGGGAAAGTCATCTTTTCTCGAGATCTGAAGCCAAAAAATTATCCTTAATTTTTATAATTTTGTCAACGCAGTGCAGCAGCACGCAGACCTAGGGCAGGCTTACTAGCGTGCCCATTGGCTGCCCTGCGGCAACTGCAGCAGCCTATCGCTGAGCCTTAGACGTGACGTCACGTCACGTCCAATGAGCGCGCTTGGCGCGCCTCATGCGTCACAGCCCGCGAAGAGGGGGTGTGGCTTAGGGTATACAAGCGAGGCTCAGAGGCTGCTTCACTGGTTTCTGTCGCTGAAGCGAATGAGCTCGTGGCGCGAGCACGGCGGGTTACGCAATACTCGTTCCAGTACAATGTTCTGCCACTGAGCCACAGGGGCACACATAAGCTCTCAGCGCGAGCATATGACAGAGCGTCGCTCGTGACGTACGCTCTGATATCCCTTGAGAACGGCGCAGTTGCGCGGCTCGAACAAAGGGAGAGAGAGCGGGAAGATGTCATCATGTGCTGTGACATTGTTTGTTTGCAGGCGTGCATGTATTAAAAACAGGCTCGTTTACTGCAATATTGATATTTCTAGTCGCCTGAGCTTAGGAGGGGACTGAGAAATGTGTAAGAAATGGAGGTGAGTGACGCGCGCGACCGAGACGCGGGGTAGCTTTCTTATAACGTAAAGGAAGCTAGCCCGTGACCGTCCACTTCTGACATCCCTTGTGAGCGGCGCCTGTTTGCGCGGCTCGAACAGAGAGGGAGAGCGCGGGAAGGAGCGAGCGTCATTATGTTTTGCGTCAGCGTTTGTTTGCAGGCGTGCGTGTATAAAAAACAGGCTCGTTTACTGCAATATATGTATTTCCAGTCGCCTGAGCTTAGGAGGGGACTGAGAAATCTGTGAGAATGGAGGTTAGTCCGACCTGGGTGGGTCTAAACACTCTTCTCTCCTTTCGCCAGTGACAGGGGGGGCAGCTTTCTTGTAACGTAAAGGAAGCTATAGCCCGAGACCGTCCGTTTCTGACATCCCTTGTGAGCGGCGCCGTTTGCGCGGCTTGACAGAGGGGGGTAAGCAGCTGTCTATGATAGCAGCGTTGTCTGCTTCATCCCCTGAGGCGACGGCAGTGCGGGCGAAAGCCGGCCGCTGCGCGTCAGGAGGTGGGGGGGAGAAGGAGATAGCGAGGCTCGCGGGAGGGGCTCCGGCGAGCGCTCAGCTACTGCATCCGGGTCCGGAGGCAGGAGGAGGGTCCAACAAGGCGAGTCGAGCCCGCAGGGTCGACATCACCATCTCCTCTGAGAGTTCGCAGCCGCCCGAAGTAAGGGAGAGGGCTGCGTGGTCGAGGCCCAGGCAGAGAGCGCAGATCACATGGCGGTCGCTGTCGCTGAGCGGGGCTCTGCACGAGACAGGGGGAGCGAGGCATTTGCAACAACGCCTCGCGCTCTTTTAGATGCAGTGTGTCGCGGGGCGAACACACAAACACACACAACACAGAGCAAAGAAGGATATAATCCGCCGGATAGCGGAGCAGGCATGGAAGGCTGAAGGCGGCGAAGACGGCCGGCTTCCTCAGGCTGATATCCTCGGCGTGCTGGTCGCTTGTTTCAACGGCGGCGGCTTCCTCAGAGTCCAGCGATGCGGAGAGCGTCGCTGAAGAGACAGAAATCAGTGAAGCAGCCTCTGAGCCTCGCTTGTATACGCTAAGCCACACCCCCTCTTCGCGGGCTGTGACGCATGAGGCGCGCCAAACGCGCTCATTGGACGTGACGTCACGTCTAAGGCTCAGCGATAGGCTGCTGCAGTTGCCGCAGGGCAGCCAATGGGCACGCTAGTAAGCCTGCCCTAGGTCTGCGTGCTGCTGCACTGCGTTGACAAAATTATAAAAATTAAGGATAATTTTTGGGCTTCAGATCTCGAGAAAAGATGACTTTCCCGTAGCGTAAGCTAACTTACGCAATACGAGAGAACCTCTCGTAAGAGAACTAGGCCTGATAATATAAAATATGCCTCAGACAAAAATGTTAGTAGTTTTAAAGTAATCAAACAGCCTGGGCAAGCCCAAAACATATGAGTCTGCTTGAGCACATGTATCGACTACATTTGCATATATCTTGGACAGCCTTGCTGTAATAATAAAGTCTGTGGAGGATCTTGAACTGATTAAACCTAAACTGTCACGGGGACACACAGGAAAGTACGTAGATCCAAATGCAGTATGGCAGTAGTTGTTTAATAAAGTGTAATCCATCTCATAGTCATCCAGGCAAGGTTCAAAATCCATGATAGCAATCCAAAATACAAATACACAAAACAAGAAACAGGCAAGAACGCAGACCAGAAGTGTAGTGACTATTAACAATGACTCCGTGACAAGGACTAAAACAGACAGGGTATTTATACACAGAAACTAAACAATGTAATGGGAAACAGCTGCATGCAATGATGAGTGATGAGAACAGACAAAGGATTATGGGAATTGCGGTTCCAGAGTGAATGGTGACAGGAAGGGAAAGAGACCTCTAGTGGACACCCGGGGAAACACAAACCAGACACTGTGACATAACCCCCCCTCTACGGAGCGGCTACCAGACGCTCCACGACACGAAACAAAAAAAAAACAATAAAAGTCCAGGAGGGAGGTGGAACGGTGGAGGATCAGGGGGAGGGATGGAGGGCCAGGACCATGGAAGGGATCGGAAACAGGGGGTGACGGTTTAGCCGATGGCCAGAGCGAAGCAGATTGTCCGTCGGGTGGCCATGGCGAAACAGACGACCCATCGGGCGGAGCAGACAATTCATCAGACAGCCAGGGCGGCTCAGACAGTCCATCGGGCGGCCAGGGCGGAGACGACCAGGGCGGAGCAGATAGTCCATCGGGCGGCCAGGGCGGAGACGACCCCTCGGGCGGCCAGGGAGGAGACGACCCCTCGGGCGGCCAGGGAGGAGACGACCCCTCGGGCGGCCAGGGAGGAGACGACCCCTCGGGCGGCCATGGCACAGGAACAGACACCGGCTCAGGAACAGGAACAGACACCACCGGCTCAGGAACTGGAACACACACCACCGGCTCAGGAACTGGAACACACACCACCGGCTCAGGAACAGACACCACCGGCTCGGAGGCGGCCATCTTGTCTGAAGACACAGGTTCGGCGGCGGTCATCCTCTCCAAAGACACAGGCTCGGCAGACGTGACGTGAACAGGCTCGGCGGCGGCCATCTTGTCCGAAGACACAGGCTCGGCAGGCGTGACGTGAACAGGCTCGGCGGCGGCCATCTTGTCAGAAGACACAGGCTCGGCAGACGTGACGTGAACACTCTCGACGGCGGCCATCTTGTCCGAAGACCCAGGCTCGGCAGGCGTGACGTGAACAGGCTCGGCGGCGGCCATCTTGTCCGAAGACACAGGCTCGGCAGCGGCCATCTTGTCCGAAGACACAGGCTCAGGAACAGTCTCTGGATCGGCAGACGTCCTGTGCCTCCTCCACGCCTGCAGTACCGCCACCGCCACTGCATAAAAAAGGAAGACCACTCTCTTGGCCGTGGCAGGACTGATGGTGGGCGGCTCCGAGACGATCTCAGGGATGACAGCGGGCTGCTCGGAGGGGACGGCCTCCGGGACGACAGCGGGCTGCTCGAAGGGGACGGCCTCCGGGACGACAGCAGGCTGCTCGGAGGGGACAGCCTCTGGGACGACAGCGGGCTGCTCGGAGGGGACGGCCTCCGGAACGACAGCGGGCTGCTCGGAGGGGACAGCCTCCGGGCCATTAGGGAGACGGGAAGTCTTCCTCTTCCTCCTCCTTGTCCGCGAGCGACTGGGTGCTGTTCTCTCCCCGGAATTAACCGGGAGCGCAGCACTCTCCTCCCTGATATGAGCACACAAAGCATAACACTCATTTAATGTCATGCGTGGATCTATATGGTGACGGAGTCATTCTGTCACGGGGACACACAGGAAAGTACGTAGATCCAAATGCAGTATGGCAGTAGTTGTTTAATAAAGTGTAATCCATCTCATAGTCATCCAGGCAAGGTTCAAAATCCATGATAGCAATCCAAAATACAAATACACAAAACAAGAAACAGGCAAGAACGCAGACCAGAAGTGTAGTGACTATTAACAATGACTCCGTGACAAGGACTAAAACAGACAGGGTATTTATACACAGAAACTAAACAATGTAATGGGAAACAGCTGCATGCAATGATGAGTGATGAGAACAGACAAAGGATTATGGGAATTGCGGTTCCAGAGTGAATGGTGACAGGAAGGGAAAGAGACCTCTAGTGGACACCCGGGGAAACACAAACCAGACACTGTGACATAAACGAGTACAGGAGGTTGTGCCATTCACTCTAAATATTGCATGTTTCCTCTGATATATCAACTGCCAGATCCTTTGTCCATTCTGCGTGGATTTTGTCTGGATTAATATTTTTTTATTGACATTAAAGTGTTATATACATTAGAAATTACTCCCTTCAAATGTAGCCTAATGTTTAAAATTGCATCCAATCCTGTAATGGGAGGAATGGAGGGATATGTGGGACAATGATTTTGGATTAGAATTTGAATATATAAACAGGTGTGATCTTGGCAGGTTCTGTTTTGAGGAGAGCGGGGCAAAAACGTGGTCAATAAAAATATTAATAAATTTGCCAAGACCCGACTGTTGCCACTGACTGAAGACTGAGTCCAGTTGAGCTGGAAGGAATAGATGATTCTTGCATAGCCTATATGGGGCTGACTATGGAAAAGTCTTTAAAACCAAAACATTGTCTAAATTGAAAATATTTACATATTTTTTATTAAAACATTTAAATATAAAAATGAGTGATAACGCGTTTAAATGAACCGCTGAATCATTAAAGGTGCATTAAGCAACTTTTCATGTTAAAAATACCCGTTTTCTAAGCCATACATGCTTAAACAATTGCCTGATGGGCTGAATGAGCCCTTCTCTGATCACTGAGATTGTCTCTATAATCCTGTAAAGTAAAATAAATAAGAGGGATTCGGGACGGAATTTTAGACTGGGCGTGACGTCATGCGCGTTCACGGCACGCTCACATAGCTATGTCTGGCAGGTTTGTGTATTCGCCGGCATTCTCCGTAGAAGATGTATTGTAAGAGACCTGCTTGTAGTTCATTTCAAACACCAACGCAAACTCCACGCAAGATAAAAAAAAAAGAAAACTTGTCTCTAGTGCAACCAAAAGGGCAAAATTGGACTCAGACAGGCGTCGGAATAAGACGATAGGGAAGGCTTTCAATAAATGGAGAGATCTCCGGTCTGCTCTAGGGCTCAAACGGGATGCTCAGTTGGCTTTTTTCAAAATATCTACTAAATAAATCTGCACTACATGTAGTTTAATGATTTGCTATTCGATAAAAACAGTTCAAATATCTTGAGTGTGATATAAAATGCTGATATATAAGTTAGATAATTAGACACAAATTTTGAGCAAATTACTGCTTAATTAGGATGTAGGCTATTGCTATTGGAATATGCTACTTAGCAGATCAATAAAACAGGCTAAACCCCCGCAAATCTTCGGCGGATTAGCCTGTTTGGCTTTTATGGTAACGTCATAGTGCCATTTAATTGTTTATTACCTTGAGACAATTGAGTGTACTTTTTTGACCGACTGTGCTTTGAGCTTTTACAAAGTAACAACTTATATTGTTCATGAATGTGTTTCCATAATAATACAATCATAAGTGGATACAGTAAACACATAACACAGTTCAACATGGAGATAGATGGAAATAAAAAACGAAGTTTTCTACTACCCCCGTTTTTCCCTCACACATAAGTGTGTAATTTACTCAATTGCCTTTTCTTTTCACATATTTAAAATGACTTGCAGATTTATAACTTTATTACCTCTGAAGACATTATGATTGTAAACAAAAGATTTGCGGCTGATGCTCCTTTGGTTAAGAACAGCTCGTGCTCGTGCAAGCGTGCGTGTGCGTGTGGTCCATGAGCGTGCACATCTCTGGCTGCAGTTTCACTTGCCGCCAGAGGTGGAATAGTTCTGCAAAAACTCAGAATCTTGCTTAATGCACCTTTAAATGAAAATCCATCTTTGCAGTGCAGAGGTGACACAGAAGTGGCATCAGATCTGACATGAATATATTTTCGCTGCATTTAAAATTGCATAAATAAAGCTATGAGATCGTTCAAATTAGAAATCAGTTCATATTTAACATTCTAATTAAAGGGTACTTTAAATGTGAAACATAAAACTGCCAGTAGGTGGCGGAAAGTCACTGTCTTAATAAGTGAGTTGAGGGAGTCATTCATTCAACCGAAACGGCTGATTCGTTCGGGAAAGAAGCAAGTGGTTGTTCGTTGAATCATTAAATTGATTCGTTCAAAACGCGGACTCCATTTTGAAAAAAATCATTGCTGTCTGTTGCATTGAGACTCTGCTATGGCTTTATTTTGAAAATCTCGTCAGTGAAATAGAGGGAAAGCAAACAATATTAACAATACTGTTTATAAAATGTAACTCACAATGTTAATTTAACTGTTCCGTTCCTTTCGCCTTACATACTTAATAATCGAACGTACGCCAATAGCAGCGCTTAGAATTCGTGACGTACGCCAAAAGCAGCAGCAAAGCAGCGAAGCATATTGTGAGAAATACCGACTGTTTTGACGAAAAAACGTAGAATTTGTGTTCTTATCGTGTTTAACACATCTGTATTTGATCGCGCGAGTCTATCCCACGTGAAAAATCGCAGCTTGAATTTACACCCACCGTCGAAGAGAAACACAGGTCGTGTCTACGGTATATATACCTGCCAAGCGCTCTAACTGTTTGGAGTAAGGGCGATCTGGCTGCGACACCCACCCATCTCATTGATCGCTATTATAGCACGGCTGAGTTGGGGGATGTACCCGTCCCCGAATCTCCTAATTTATTTTTTTATTTTTTTATTTTTATTTTTTTAATACTCCAACAAATGGACACTGTGGTCTCCAACATGGTGCCCGCGGGGGCACCTGCTAGCCCGCATGGAGTCTCTGAGTCGCCCGCCGAGCACGTTCTACAAATAGCCTGAATTGGAATCTTTCATTTTCTTTTTCTTTTCTTTTTTTCATGATAATGACATAAAATTACTAAATAACTAATGGGAACATTGCATATAACATTAAAACACAATAAAATCATTCAATCATTTCAAATATTTACAATCTGCACGTCGAGACGAGCTTCAGTTTTTCAGAGCATCAGTTTTTAACTGTTTTCAACATTGATGATAACAATCAATGCTTTTTGAGCATTATGCATATATCATATTAGAATGATTTCTGAAAGATTATGTGACACTGAAGACTGGAGTAATGATGCTGAAAATTCAGCTTTGATCACAGAAATAAATTAGAATTATATATTCGTATTGAACCGTTATTGGCTTTCGGTTCGGTCCCGCCGGCCAAAATTTAGAAAGCAGTTGCCCTGGCGCGAACGCATCAACGCTGCCCAACGTCAAATGGCAAACTCTCAATCATGCGCTAATCATTTGTGCTTCTGCCTCACTGACCCTTTATCAGTTTGGACCAATGTCAGTGCAGCGCGAGCCGATCTTGATCAAGCGACACTGTTACTTACTACACAAAGATACAGTAAAGAAAGCATGTCAATTCGCCACAGAAATAATAACATCGCTGCGAGATCTAGTGAGAAGCATTCAAATTTCTCCGTTATTACCCGTAGATCTCTATTAGATCAAACAGCGCTGCTGTGGAAACCAGGAGAAACGTTGTGCCATGATTACGTCCACAAATCAGAAACATTCACGATGGATTTAGGCTAAACTCTAAATGTAACCATGGAAGTTTGGCAGGAATAGTAAAATGCTTTCAAGTAGGCTACATCACATATCTTTTCTAGCACTACAAAACTCAAATATGATCATATATTTAAATGTTATTTTTAATGTGATGACCAAAACATTATTTTGTTCACCCTTCAAAGATTACCCCCATTTATGAAACTAAAAGTTTCTAGATGTGGGGTGGGGGCACTTATTTAGAAATAAAAAAAGACATTAATTTCCACTCTCAAATATTTATTTTTTTTAATCGTTTTGGTTTTGAATTATTTCGACATTATGAATAAAATTGCTGCCCTCAAATGTTAACCTGGAGTCTTGCCAACTTAAAATAAAAAAATAAAAAAATAAACCTTTGTTTATAACAAGGGTACTACAATAATAGCCTACATTTCATTTTTTATAAGGAGTGGTTTTTGTTTTATATGCTGCTAAGAAGACACCCCAGAAGATGGGTCAAGTATAGCTCCATCATTGTTCAAAGTAAAAAAAGATCATACTTTATCATGTTAGTTTTAATTTAAAATAAAAATCTTTAAAATCTTTAAAATAAAAATCAATTCAAGGAAATTTCTCTGGCATTTCTTTCTTTTTGCTGTATCGAAAACGTACCGAACCGTGTCACCACTGTATCGTATTGAACCGAACCATGAATTTTGTGAACCGTTACATGCCTAATTTATAATTATAAATTCAATTGTTATAATATTTAACAATATTACTGTTTGTTGTTGTATTTTTCAAAACTTGAAACGTGTGTGTGTGTGTGTGTGAGAGAGAGAGAGAGAGAGAGAGAGAGAGAGAGAGAGAGAGAGAGAGAAAGAGAGTGTGTGTGTGTGTGTGTGTGTGTGTGTGTGTGTGTGTGTGTGTGTGTGTGTGTGTGTGTGTGTGAGAGAGAGAGAGAGAGAGAGAGAGAGAGAGAAAGAGCGTGTGTGTGTGTGTGTGTGTGTGTGTGAGAGAGAGAGAGAGAGAGAGAGAGAAAGAGTGTGTGTGTGTGTGTGTGTGTGTGTGTGTGTGTGTGTGTGTGTGTGTGTGTGTGTGTGTGTGTGTGTGTGTGTGTGTGTGTGTGTGTGTGTGTGTGTGTGAGAGAGAGTATGTAGCCCTCTAGACTATACATTTATTTGATCAAAAATACAGTATAAACAACAGTATTGTGATATATTATTACAATTTAAAATAACATTTTCTATTTGGACATATATTAAACGTATTTTTTTTCCCCCTGTGATGGAAAGATACATTTTCAGCATCATTACTCCAGTCTTCAGTGTCACATGATCCTTCAGAAATCATTCTGATATGCTGACTTGCTGCTCAAGAAACAATTATTATTGTTATTATTATTATTATCAATGTTGAAATCAGTTGTGCTGCTTAATATTTTTGGGGAAACTGTGATAATTTTTTTTAAGGATTCTCTGAACAGAAAGTTCATATTCATATAGATTTTTTAAATAGAATTTTTTTGTAACAATGTTAAAGTCTTTACTGTCAATTTTGATCAATTTAATGCTTCCTTGTTGAATGAAAGTGTTCATTTGTTTTGAAAAACTACTGACCCCATACTTTTGAATGGTAGTTTGTTTCATTACTAGCCTACATTTACACTACATTTATTCATTTAACATACACTTTATTGACTTAGAAAATGACAGGCAATTTATGTTATATGAATTTATGTTTCAATATGTGGTAGGCTATCGTCAGGTTTTTATACCTCAAATTAAAACCCAGTGATGTCCGCAGATCTAATGGTAACAAAATAAAAACGAAACTAAGATGATGCCCTGTATCATGAAGAAAAAAAAGTTTATTTTGTGTTACATGATATAAATACCTATTGGTGTTGCGGCTACCGTACCTCTATGAACATTGCTAATTCAGGTTAAGAATACACTGTGACAAGAGCCAAAAAAAAAATAAAATAAAAAAAATAATAACAATAATGATTATGATGACGCATGCAAAACAGAGAGAACAGACTCAATTCTATTAGAATAATTACACAATACCTCGGTTACCAGTCAAATTTAAATCATTAAATGAAAATCCATCTTTGCAGTGCAGAGGTGACACAGAAGTGGCATCAGATCTGACATTAATAGCCTATATTTTCACTGCATTTACAAATGCATAAATAAAGCTATGAGATCGTTCAAATTAGAAATCAGTTCATATTTAACATTCTAATTAAAGGGTAGGCTACTTTAAATGTGAAACATAAAACTGCCAGTAGGTGGCGGAAAGTCACTGTCTTAATAAGTGAGTTGAGGGAGTCATTCATTCAACCGAAACGGCTGATTCGTTCGGGAAAGAAGCAAGTGGTTGTTCGTTGAATCATTAAATTGATTCGTTCAAAACGCGGACTCCATTTTGAAAAAAATCATTGCTGTCTGTTGCATTGAGACTCTGCTATGGCTTTATTTTGAAATTCTCGTCAGTGAAATAGAGGGAAAGCAAACAATATTAACAATACTGTTTATAAAATGTAACTCACAATGTTAATTTAACTGTTCCGTTCCTTTCGCCTTACATACTTAATAATCGAACGTACGCCAATAGCAGCGCTTAGAATTCGTGACGTACGCCAAAAGCAGCTGCAAAGCAGCGAAGCATATTGTGAGAAATACCGACTGTTTTGACGAAAAAACGTAGAATTTGTGTTCTTATCGTGTTTAATACATCTGTATTTGATCGCGCGAGTCTATCCCACGTGAAAAATCGCAGCTTGAATTTACACCCACCGTCGAAGAGAAACACAGGTCGTGTCTACGGTATATATACCTGCCAAGCGCTCTAACTGTTTGGAGTAAGGGCGATCTGGCTGCGACACCCACCCATCTCATTGATCGCTATTATAGCACGGCTGAGTTGGGGGATGTACCCGTCCCCGAATCTCCTAATTTATTTTTTTATTTTTTTATTTTTTTATTTTTATTTTTTTAATACTCCAACAAATGGACACTGTGGTCTCCAACATGGTGCCCGCGGGGGCACCTGCTAGCCCGCATGGAGTCTCTGAGTCGCCCGCCGAGCACGTTCTACAAATAGCCTGAATTGGAATCTTTCATTTTCTTTTTCTTTTCTTTTTTTCATGATAATGACATAAAATTACTAAATAACTAATGGGAACATTGCATATAACATTAAAACACAATAAAATCATTCAATCATTTCAAATATTTACAATCTGCACGTCGAGACGAGCTTCAGTTTTTCAGAGCATCAGTTTTTAACTGTTTTCAACATTGATGATAACAATCAATGCTTTTTGAGCATTATGCATATATCATATTAGAATGATTTCTGAAAGATTATGTGACACTGAAGACTGGAGTAATGATGCTGAAAATTCAGCTTTGATCACAGAAATAAATTAGAATTATATATTCGTATTGAACCGTTATTGGCTTTCGGTTCGGTCCCGCCGGCCAAAATTTAGAAAGCAGTTGCCCTGGCGCGAACGCATCAACGCTGCCCAACGTCAAATGGCAAACTCTCAATCATGCGCTAATCATTTGTGCTTCTGCCTCACTGACCCTTTATCAGTTTGGACCAATGTCAGTGCAGCGCGAGCCGATCTTGATCAAGCGACACTGTTACTTACTACACAAAGATACAGTAAAGAAAGCATGTCAATTCGCCACAGAAATAATAACATCGCTGCGAGATCTAGTGAGAAGCATTCAAATTTCTCCGTTATTACCCGTAGATCTCTATTAGATCAAACAGCGCTGCTGTGGAAACCAGGAGAAACGTTGTGCCATGATTACGTCCACAAATCAGAAACATTCACGATGGATTTAGGCTAAACTCTAAATGTAACCATGGAAGTTTGGCAGGAATAGTAAAATGCTTTCAAGTAGGCTACATCACATATCTTTTCTAGCACTACAAAACTCAAATATGATCATATATTTAAATGTTATTTTTAATGTGATGACCAAAACATTATTTTGTTCACCCTTCAAAGATTACCCCCATTTATGAAACTAAAAGTTTCTAGATGTGGGGTGGGGGCACTTATTTAGAAATAAAAAAAGACATTAATTTCCACTCTCAAATATTTATTTTTTTTAATCGTTTTGGTTTTGAATTATTTCGACATTATGAATAAAATTGCTGCCCTCAAATGTTAACCTGGAGTCTTGCCAACTTAAAATAAAAAAATAAAAAAATAAACCTTTGTTTATAACAAGGGTACTACAATAATAGCCTACATTTCATTTTTTATAAGGAGTGGTTTTTGTTTTATATGCTGCTAAGAAGACACCCCAGAAGATGGGTCAAGTATAGCTCCATCATTGTTCAAAGTAAAAAAAGATCATACTTTATCATGTTAGTTTTAATTTAAAATAAAAATCTTTAAAATCTTTAAAATAAAAATCAATTCAAGGAAATTTCTCTGGCATTTCTTTCTTTTTGCTGTATCGAAAACGTACCGAACCGTGTCACCACTGTATCGTATTGAACCGAACCATGAATTTTGTGAACCGTTACATGCCTAATTTATAATTATAAATTCAATTGTTATAATATTTAACAATATTACTGTTTGTTGTTGTATTTTTCAAAACTTGAAACGTGTGTGTGTGTGTGTGTGTGTGTGAGAGAGAGAGAGAGAGAGAGAGAGAGAGAAAGAGAGTGTGTGTGTGTGTGTGTGTGTGTGTGTGTGTGTGTGTGTGTGTGTGTGTGTGTGTGTGTGTGTGTGAGAGAGAGAGAGAGAGAGAGAGAGAGAAAGAGCGTGTGTGTGTGTGTGTGTGTGTGTGTGTGTGTGTGTGTGTGTGTGTGTGAGAGAGAGAGAGAGAGAGAGAGAGAGAGAGAGAGAGAAAGAGTGTGTGTGTGTGTGTGTGTGTGTGTGTGTGTGTGTGTGTGTGTGTGTGTGTGTGTGTGTGTGTGAGAGAGAGAGAGAGAGAGAGAGAGAGAGAGAGAGAGAAAGAGTGTGTGTGTGTGTGTGTGTGTGTGTGTGTGTGTGTGTGTGTGTGTGTGTGTGTGTGTGTGTGTGTGTGTGTGTGTGTGTGTGTGTGTGTGTGTGTGTGTGTGTGTGTGTGTGTGTGTGTGTGAGAGAGTATGTAGCCCTCTAGACTATACATTTATTTGATCAAAAATACAGTATAAACAACAGTATTGTGATATATTATTACAATTTAAAATAACATTTTCTATTTGGACATATATTAAACGTATTTTTTTTCCCCCTGTGATGGAAAGATACATTTTCAGCATCATTACTCCAGTCTTCAGTGTCACATGATCCTTCAGAAATCATTCTGATATGCTGACTTGCTGCTCAAGAAACAATTATTATTGTTATTATTATTATTATCAATGTTGAAATCAGTTGTGCTGCGTAATATTTTTGGGGAAACTGTGATAATTTTTTTTAAGGATTCTCTGAACAGAAAGTTCATATTCATATAGATTTTTTAAATAGAATTTTTTTGTAACAATGTTAAAGTCTTTACTGTCAATTTTGATCAATTTAATGCTTCCTTGTTGAATGAAAGTGTTCATTTGTTTTGAAAAACTACTGACCCCATACTTTTGAATGGTAGTTTGTTTCATTACTAGCCTACATTTACACTACATTTATTCATTTAACATACACTTTATTGACTTAGAAAATGACAGGCAATTTATGTTATATGAATTTATGTTTCAATATGTGGTAGGCTATCGTCAGGTTTTTATACCTCAAATTAAAACCCAGTGATGTCCGCAGATCTAATGGTAACAAAATAAAAACGAAACTAAGATGATGCCCTGTATCATGAAGAAAAAAAAGTTTATTTTGTGTTACATGATATAAATACCTATTGGTGTTGCGGCTACCGTACCTCTATGAACATTGCTAATTCAGGTTAAGAATACACTGTGACAAGAGCCAAAAAAAAAAAAAAAAAAAAAAATAATAACAATAATGATTATGATGACGCATGCAAAACAGAGAGAACAGACTCAATTCTATTAGAATAATTACACAATACCTCGGTTACCAGTCAAATTTAAATCATTAAATGAAAATCCATCTTTGCAGTGCAGAGGTGACACAGAAGTGGCATCAGATCTGACATTAATAGCCTATATTTTCACTGCATTTACAAATGCATAAATAAAGCTATGAGATCGTTCAAATTAGAAATCAGTTCATATTTAACATTCTAATTAAAGGGTAGGCTACTTTAAATGTGAAACATAAAACTGCCAGTAGGTGGCGGAAAGTCACTGTCTTAATAAGTGAGTTGAGGGAGTCATTCATTCAACCGAAACGGCTGATTCGTTCGGGAAAGAAGCAAGTGGTTGTTCGTTGAATCATTAAATTGATTCGTTCAAAACGCGGACTCCATTTTGAAAAAAATCATTGCTGTCTGTTGCATTGAGACTCTGCTATGGCTTTATTTTGAAATTCTCGTCAGTGAAATAGAGGGAAAGCAAACAATATTAACAATACTGTTTATAAAATGTAACTCACAATGTTAATTTAACTGTTCCGTTCCTTTCGCCTTACATACTTAATAATCGAACGTACGCCAATAGCAGCGCTTAGAATTCGTGACGTACGCCAAAAGCAGCTGCAAAGCAGCGAAGCATATTGTGAGAAATACCGACTGTTTTGACGAAAAAACGTAGAATTTGTGTTCTTATCGTGTTTAATACATCTGTATTTGATCGCGCGAGTCTATCCCACGTGAAAAATCGCAGCTTGAATTTACACCCACCGTCGAAGAGAAACACAGGTCGTGTCTACGGTATATATTCCTGCCAAGCGCTCTAACTGTTTGGAGTAAGGGCGATCTGGCTGCGACACCCACCCATCTCATTGATCGCTATTATAGCACGGCTGAGTTGGGGGATGTACCCGTCCCCGAATCTCCTAATTTATTTTTTTATTTTTATTTTTTTAATACTCCAACAAATGGACACTGTGGTCTCCAACATGGTGCCCGCGGGGGCACCTGCTAGCCCGCATGGAGTCTCTGAGTCGCCCGCCGAGCACGTTCTACAAATAGCCTGAATTGGAATCTTTCATTTTCTTTTTCTTTTCTTTTTTTCATGATAATGACATAAAATTACTAAATAACTAATGGGAACATTGCATATAACATTAAAACACAATAAAATCATTCAATCATTTCAAATATTTACAATCTGCACGTCGAGACGAGCTTCAGTTTTTCAGAGCATCAGTTTTTAACTGTTTTCAACATTGATGATAACAATCAATGCTTTTTGAGCATTATGCATATATCATATTAGAATGATTTCTGAAAGATTATGTGACACTGAAGACTGGAGTAATGATGCTGAAAATTCAGCTTTGATCACAGAAATAAATTAGAATTATATATTCGTATTGAACCGTTATTGGCTTTCGGTTCGGTCCCGCCGGCCAAAATTTAGAAAGCAGTTGCCCTGGCGCGAACGCATCAACGCTGCCCAACGTCAAATGGCAAACTCTCAATCATGCGCTAATCATTTGTGCTTCTGCCTCACTGACCCTTTATCAGTTTGGACCAATGTCAGTGCAGCGCGAGCCGATCTTGATCAAGCGACACTGTTACTTACTACACAAAGATACAGTAAAGAAAGCATGTCAATTCGCCACAGAAATAATAACATCGCTGCGAGATCTAGTGAGAAGCATTCAAATTTCTCCGTTATTACCCGTAGATCTCTATTAGATCAAACAGCGCTGCTGTGGAAACCAGGAGAAACGTTGTGCCATGATTACGTCCACAAATCAGAAACATTCACGATGGATTTAGGCTAAACTCTAAATGTAACCATGGAAGTTTGGCAGGAATAGTAAAATGCTTTCAAGTAGGCTACATCACATATCTTTTCTAGCACTACAAAACTCAAATATGATCATATATTTAAATGTTATTTTTAATGTGATGACCAAAACATTATTTTGTTCACCCTTCAAAGATTACCCCCATTTATGAAACTAAAAGTTTCTAGATGTGGGGTGGGGGCACTTATTTAGAAATAAAAAAAGACATTAATTTCCACTCTCAAATATTTATTTTTTTTAATCGTTTTGGTTTTGAATTATTTCGACATTATGAATAAAATTGCTGCCCTCAAATGTTAACCTGGAGTCTTGCCAACTTAAAATAAAAAAATAAAAAAATAAACCTTTGTTTATAACAAGGGTACTACAATAATAGCCTACATTTCATTTTTTATAAGGAGTGGTTTTTGTTTTATATGCTGCTAAGAAGACACCCCAGAAGATGGGTCAAGTATAGCTCCATCATTGTTCAAAGTAAAAAAAGATCATACTTTATCATGTTAGTTTTAATTTAAAATAAAAATCTTTAAAATCTTTAAAATAAAAATCAATTCAAGGAAATTTCTCTGGCATTTCTTTCTTTTTGCTGTATCGAAAACGTACCGAACCGTGTCACCACTGTATCGTATTGAACCGAACCATGAATTTTGTGAACCGTTACATGCCTAATTTATAATTATAAATTCAATTGTTATAATATTTAACAATATTACTGTTTGTTGTTGTATTTTTCAAAACTTGAAACGTGTGTGTGTGTGTGTGTGAGAGAGAGAGAGAGAGAGAGAGAGAGAGAGAGAGAGAGAGAAAGAGAGTGTGTGTGTGTGTGTGTGTGTGTGTGTGTGTGTGTGTGTGTGTGTGTGTGTGTGTGTGTGTGTGTGTGTGTGTGTGAGAGAGAGAGAGAGAGAGAGAGAGAGAGAGAAAGAGCGTGTGTGTGTGTGTGTGTGTGTGTGTGAGAGAGAGAGAGAGAGAGAGAGAGAAAGAGTGTGTGTGTGTGTGTGTGTGTGTGTGTGTGTGTGTGTGTGTGTGTGTGTGTGTGTGTGTGTGTGTGTGTGTGTGTGTGTGTGTGTGTGTGTGTGTGTGTGTGTGTGTGTGTGTGTGTGTGTGAGAGAGAGTATGTAGCCCTCTAGACTATACATTTATTTGATCAAAAATACAGTATAAACAACAGTATTGTGATATATTATTACAATTTAAAATAACATTTTCTATTTGGACATATATTAAACGTATTTTTTTTCCCCCTGTGATGGAAAGATACATTTTCAGCATCATTACTCCAGTCTTCAGTGTCACATGATCCTTCAGAAATCATTCTGATATGCTGACTTGCTGCTCAAGAAACAATTATTATTGTTATTATTATTATTATCAATGTTGAAATCAGTTGTGCTGCTTAATATTTTTGGGGAAACTGTGATAATTTTTTTTAAGGATTCTCTGAACAGAAAGTTCATATTCATATAGATTTTTTAAATAGAATTTTTTTGTAACAATGTTAAAGTCTTTACTGTCAATTTTGATCAATTTAATGCTTCCTTGTTGAATGAAAGTGTTCATTTGTTTTGAAAAACTACTGACCCCATACTTTTGAATGGTAGTTTGTTTCATTACTAGCCTACATTTACACTACATTTATTCATTTAACATACACTTTATTGACTTAGAAAATGACAGGCAATTTATGTTATATGAATTTATGTTTCAATATGTGGTAGGCTATCGTCAGGTTTTTATACCTCAAATTAA
Organism: Leuciscus leuciscus; assembly: GCF_965113295.1. Lineage (NCBI taxonomy): Eukaryota > Metazoa > Chordata > Actinopteri > Cypriniformes > Leuciscidae > Leuciscus > Leuciscus leuciscus. The sequence goes on along the minus strand of NC_138738.1, from coordinate 37,499,727 downwards.
AACCCAGTGATGTCCGCAGATCTAATGGTAACAAAATAAAAACGAAACTAAGATGATGCCCTGTATCATGAAGAAAAAAAAGTTTATTTTGTGTTACATGATATAAATACCTATTGGTGTTGCGGCTACCGTACCTCTATGAACATTGCTAATTCAGGTTAAGAATACACTGTGACAAGAGCCAAAAAAAAAAAAAAAAAAAAAAAAAAATAACAATAATGATTATGATGACGCATGCAAAACAGAGAGAACAGACTCAATTCTATTAGAATAATTACACAATACCTCGGTTACCAGTCAAATTTAAATCATTAAATGAAAATCCATCTTTGCAGTGCAGAGGTGACACAGAAGTGGCATCAGATCTGACATTAATAGCCTATATTTTCACTGCATTTACAAATGCATAAATAAAGCTATGAGATCGTTCAAATTAGAAATCAGTTCATATTTAACATTCTAATTAAAGGGTAGGCTACTTTAAATGTGAAACATAAAACTGCCAGTAGGTGGCGGAAAGTCACTGTCTTAATAAGTGAGTTGAGGGAGTCATTCATTCAACCGAAACGGCTGATTCGTTCGGGAAAGAAGCAAGTGGTTGTTCGTTGAATCATTAAATTGATTCGTTCAAAACGCGGACTCCATTTTGAAAAAAATCATTGCTGTCTGTTGCATTGAGACTCTGCTATGGCTTTATTTTGAAATTCTCGTCAGTGAAATAGAGGGAAAGCAAACAATATTAACAATACTGTTTATAAAATGTAACTCACAATGTTAATTTAACTGTTCCGTTCCTTTCGCCTTACATACTTAATAATCGAACGTACGCCAATAGCAGCGCTTAGAATTCGTGACGTACGCCAAAAGCAGCTGCAAAGCAGCGAAGCATATTGTGAGAAATACCGACTGTTTTGACGAAAAAACGTAGAATTTGTGTTCTTATCGTGTTTAATACATCTGTATTTGATCGCGCGAGTCTATCCCACGTGAAAAATCGCAGCTTGAATTTACACCCACCGTCGAAGAGAAACACAGGTCGTGTCTACGGTATATATTCCTGCCAAGCGCTCTAACTGTTTGGAGTAAGGGCGATCTGGCTGCGACACCCACCCATCTCATTGATCGCTATTATAGCACGGCTGAGTTGGGGGATGTACCCGTCCCCGAATCTCCTAATTTATTTTTTTATTTTTTTATTTTTATTTTTTTAATACTCCAACAAATGGACACTGTGGTCTCCAACATGGTGCCCGCGGGGGCACCTGCTAGCCCGCATGGAGTCTCTGAGTCGCCCGCCGAGCACGTTCTACAAATAGCCTGAATTGGAATCTTTCATTTTCTTTTTCTTTTCTTTTTTTCATGATAATGACATAAAATTACTAAATAACTAATGGGAACATTGCATATAACATTAAAACACAATAAAATCATTCAATCATTTCAAATATTTACACTCTGCACGTCGAGACGAGCTTCAGTTTTTCAGAGCATCAGTTTTTAACTGTTTTCAACATTGATGATAACAATCAATGCTTTTTGAGCATTATGCATATATCATATTAGAATGATTTCTGAAAGATTATGTGACACTGAAGACTGGAGTAATGATGCTGAAAATTCAGCTTTGATCACAGAAATAAATTAGAATTATATATTCGTATTGAACCGTTATTGGCTTTCGGTTCGGTCCCGCCGGCCAAAATTTAGAAAGCAGTTGCGCTGGCGCGAACGCATCAACGCTGCCCAACATCAAATGGCAAACTCTCAATCATGCGCTAATCATTTGTGCTTCTGCCTCACTGACCCTTTATCAGTTTGGACCAATGTCAGTGCAGCGCGAGCCGATCTTGATCAAGCGACACTGTTACTTACTACACAAAGATACAGTAAAGAAAGCATGTCAATTCGCCACAGAAATAATAACATCGCTGCGAGATCTAGTGAGAAGCATTCAAATTTCTCCGTTATTACCCGTAGATCACTATTAGATCAAACAGCGCTGCTGTGGAAACCAGGAGAAACGTTGTGCCATGATTACGTCCACAAATCAGAAACATTCACGATGGATTTAGGCTAAACTCTAAATGTAACCATGGAAGTTTGGCAGGAATAGTAAAATGCTTTCAAGTAGGCTACATCACATATCTTTTCTAGCACTTCAAAACTCAAATATGATCATAAATTTAAATGTTATTTTTAATGTGATGACCAAAACATTATTTTGTTCACCCTTCAAAGATTACCCCCATTTATGAAACTAAAAGTTTCTAGATGTGGGGTGGGGGCACTTATTTAGAAATAAAAAAAGACATTAATTTCCACTCTCAAATATTTATTTTTTTAATCGTTTTGGTTTTGAATTATTTCGACATTATGAATAAAATTGCTGCCCTCAAATGTTAACCTGGAGTCTTGCCAACTTAAAATAAAAAAATAAACCTTTGTTTATAACAAGGGTACTACAATAATAGCCTACATTTCATTTTTTATAAGGAGTGGTTTTTGTTTTATATGCTGCTAAGAAGACACCCCAGAAGATGGGTCAAGTATAGCTCCATCATTGTTCAAAGTAAAAAAAGATCATACTTTATCATGTTAGTTTTAATTTAAAATAAAAATCTTTAAAATCTTTAAAATAAAAATCAATTCAAGGAAATTTCTCTGGCATTTCTTTCTTTTTGCTGTATCGAAAACGTACCGAACCGTGTCACCACTGTATCGTATTGAACCGAACCATGAATTTTGTGAACCGTTACATGCCTATAATTTATAATTATAAATTCAATTGTTATAATATTTAACAATATTACTGTTTGTTGTTGTATTTTTCAAAACTTGAAACGTGTGTGTGTGTGTGTGTGTGTGAGAGAGAGAGAGAGAGAGAGAGAGAGAAAGAGAGTGTGTGTGTGTGTGTGTGTGTGTGTGTGTGTGTGTGTGTGTGTGTGTGTGTGTGAGAGAGAGAGAGAGAGAGAGAGAGAGAGAGAGAGAGAGAGAAAGAGTGTGTGTGTGTGTGTGTGTGTGTGTGTGAGAGAGAGAGAGAGAGAGAGAGAGAGAAAGAGTGTGTGTGTGTGTGTGTGTGTGTGTGTGTGAGAGAGAGAGAGAGAGAGAGAGAGAAAGAGTGTGTGTGTGTGTGTGTGTGTGTGTGTGTGTGTGTGTGTGTGTGTGTGTGTGTGTGTGTGTGTGTGTGTGTGTGTGTGTGTGTGTGTGTGTGTGTGTGTGTGTGTGTGTGTGTGTGTGTGTGTGAGAGAGAGTATGTAGCCCTCTAGACTATACATTTATTTGATCAAAAATACAGTATAAACAACAGTATTGTGATATATTATTACAATTTAAAATAACATTTTCTATTTGGACATATATTAAACGTATTTTTTTTCCCCCTGTGATGGAAAGATACATTTTCAGCATCATTACTCCAGTCTTCAGTGTCACATGATCCTTCAGAAATCATTCTGATATGCTGACTTGCTCAAGAAACAATTATTATTGTTATTATTATTATTATCAATGTTGAAATCAGTTGTGCTGCTTAATATTTTGGGGGAAACTGTGATAATTTTTTTTAAGGATTCTCTGAACAGAAAGTTCATATTCATATAGATTTTTTAAATAGAATTTTTTTGTAACAATGTTAAAGTCTTTACTGTCAATTTTGATCAATTTAATGCTTCCTTGTTGAATGAAAGTGTTCATTTGTTTTGAAAAACTACTGACCCCATACTTTTGAATGGTAGTTTGTTTCATTACTAGCCTACATTTACACTACATTTATTCATTTAACATACACTTTATTGACTTAGAAAATGACAGGCAATTTATGTTATATGAATTTATGTTTCAATATGTGGTAGGCTATCGTCAGGTTTTTATACCTCAAATTAAAACCCAGTGATGTCCGCAGATCTAATGGTAACAAAATAAAAACGAAACTAAGATGATGCCCTGTATCATGAAGAAAAAAAAGTTTATTTTGTGTTACATGATATAAATACCTATTGGTGTTGCGGCTACCGTACCTCTATGAACATTGCTAATTCAGGTTAAGAATACACTGTGACAAGAGCCAAAAAAATAAAAAAAATAAAAATAATAACAATAATGATTATGATGACGCATGCAAAACAGAGAGAACAGACTCAATTCTATTAGAATAATTACACAATACCTCGGTTACCAGTCAAATTTAAATCATTAAATGAAAATCCATCTTTGCAGTGCAGAGGTGACACAGAAGTGGCATCAGATCTGACATTAATATATTTTCACTGCATTTACAAATGCATAAATAAAGCTATGAGATCGTTCAAATTAGAAATCAGTTCATATTTAACATTCTAATTAAAGGGTAGGCTACTTTAAATGTGAAACATAAAACTGCCAGTAGGTGGCGGAAAGTCACTGTCTTAATAAGTGAGTTGAGGGAGTCATTCATTCAACCGAAACGGCTGATTCGTTCGGGAAAGAAGCAAGTGGTTGTTCGTTGAATCATTAAATTGATTCATTCAAAACGCGGACTCCATTTTGAAAAAAATCATTGCTGTCTGTTGCATTGAGACTCTGCTATGGCTTTATTTTGAAATTCTCGTCAGTGAAATAGAGGGAAAGCAAACAATATTAACAATATTGTTTATAAAATGTAACTCACAATGTTAATTTAACTGTTCCGCAAGATGGCGACTGAGTAACATCCCTGTGCCGAAGCTCTGCATTCATTATATAGTTGACAAAAGACTTAATATGTAAAAGGGCACAAAGTAATAATTTATTTACTGATCTGAGAAAGTCTTTGTTCGTTCTTTTGTTTTACTAACTTTTCAACGAGCGCGATGGAAGAAGATAAGCCTACTCGAGGTGCCATGCACTCATACGCGAAGAAATCTCTGGATGCCTCGTTCAAAGGCAATGACGCTAAAAATACATCAGGATGTAAAATTCCCCTTCCTGAAACTCCTCGACAGCCTGCCAAAAAATCTAAATTGGGTGAAAGAGCGGCGTCGGATATTCAGATGGTCTCTAATTCGAACCTGATGGAAGTTTTGGAGAGAGTTGAAAAAATGCAATTGGAATTTATGAATCGAATGCAATCCCTCGAGACGACCGTTCAAGTCAACACGGCCTCGTTAAACAGTGTGACTGAGGCGCTTGAGTTTATGAGCAATCAAATTGAAGAGGTATCAGGCAAGGTGAGCTCGTTGCAGAACAGGGTGGAATCACTGGTAAAGGAAAACTGCGCGCTACGTGATAAATGCGAGGAACTGGATGCCTATAAAAGGAGGTGGAATTTGCGAGTGTCCGGTATTCAGGAGCAGCGAGGAGAAGATGTTCGGAAAATCCTAATCGATTTATTCGGCAAAGTTTCTCCAGAGATCGCAGACCAGCTCGTCTACTAGAGGTGGGCGATACTCCAAATTTCGGTATCGATCCGATACCAAGTAAATACAGGGTCAGTATCGCCGATACCGATACCAATACTTTTTCGTTTTAAAAGCATGCACTTGAACTTATGCACTTTCCTGTGCTAGAGCAGTGTGTCATGATTTATGAGGTGAATGCATCATTAATATGCTAAATCTGAATACGTTTTCATGACTACTAAATATTTTGTGATTTGTGCTTTCAACTCGCCTGTAATTATTAGTCAGTGACTTTTACAAAACTACCCTAATTATAGTAAAAGTACTATTGTACACTAGCCTACTGTTTAAAAGTTTGGGGTCTGTAAGATTTTTCATTCTCTTCTGCATTTATTTGATCAAAAATACAGTAAAAACTGTATTATTACAATTTAACATAGGCTATCTGTTTTCTATGTCATACTAAACTGTAATTTATTCAAGTGATCAAAGCTGAATTTTCGGCATCATTACTCCAGTAATGATAATTCATTTTAATATGCTGATTTACAGCTCAGGAAACATTTCTTATTATTATCAATGTTGAAAACAGTTTCATATTTTTTGTGGAAACCATGATGCAGAATTATTTAATGAACACAGTTGAAAGAACAGCATTTATATGAAGTAGTTTTTTTTAACAGTGAAAAACCCTTGACTGTCACTTTTGATCAATTGAATGCATTGATCCTTGTTGAATAAAAATATTAATTTCATTAAAAAAATCTTACTGACGTCAACATTTTGAACCGTTATGTACACTTTTGCTTTGTTTATTTAAAAAAAAAAATACCCGATTGTTTCTCTGTCATCTAAGCAAGGCTTCGTTTCCCAAACGCACTGGTCCTGTGAGCTCAGCGAAGCACCAGCATCGAACGCTCTCTGTGATTGATTGGTTTCGTCTTGTATCCAGATGACTAGGAGAAAAAGCCTACACAATTATCCGCTAACATTCGCTTATTTTTCCACTTAGAAGCTTATTTTACGCACTGAATTGCGTGCTAAATTAATAAAAATTACTGGTAAAAAAAACACACACATTTGTATCGATATTTTTATGTGAGGATCGATCCTTTTCGATACCACGTCAGTATCGATATATCGATACTCAAGGATCGATCTGCCCACCTCTATCGTCTACACGCTCGACATCGCCCACAGACTGGGCCCGCGCGCTGAGGGAGCTCGCGCAAGCCGTCGCATCATCGTACAATTTCTGTCACGCAATGTTCGAGATCAAATCTGGAGGGATGCCAGAACCGCGGCCATTCTCAAAGAACGAAAAATCCGAATTTTTGAAGACTTAACGCAAAGCACCAAAGACGCCAGGAACAAACTTTGGCCACTTGTGGAACGAGCAAGAAAGGAGGGGAAGAGAGCAGGATTCAGAGGGCCCTTTGCATATGTTGACGGTAAAAAGATTTCTGCAAATGATCAGCAAGGCTGAATGATGCTATGGCATCCTCGTCGAAGCTTCAACACACCACTCTCTGGTACTCTCGGGTAGGCACGATCCGTTTTTTTTTTTTTTTTTTTTTTTTTTTTTTTTCTCTCTCTCTCTTCAGATAGAGGATAGACTTTTTGTAGTATGCTACTTAGCGTTGCCCATTTGATCTTGTTTGTTCATGCTGGATCTTTAACGCAATTTTTATTTTATTTTATTTGGAATATTATTTGGACATTCTACCAGAAACGTACATTTCCACTTTAAAAAATCTTGGGGAAAAAAATATATTTTTCTTAAATCTGAACGTTGAGACATATGGAGGACATGTTAAACTATGAGAAACACATATCATCCCATCTCAGCATGTTTTTATGATTAAATAAAATACATTTTTATACGCATTTCACCCCTAAAATGTCAGGCCCTGTCACAGACAAATTTGTATATGTTAGAATGGTTTCCTAATGAATTTCTTTGATACAGAATCAGATAGCATTTTCTTATTGATCACATGTCCCTGATTGTATCTAACATGGTTTTATAATTCCTTTAAGAAATATAAGTAACTTTTCGGTCAACTGTAGTACACAAAATCACAGAATACCCGCAGGCACTCATATAGTTGTAAAATAACTACCTTTACATAGGAGATTTTTATAAAAACATAGTAGTGGATATATACCCCCACCTTCATCTACACAGTTAAAGAGATTAATTAATTAATATTTCCTCAAATAGTACACTTTTATCATAATTTCCTGTGTGACAGGACTGACCATGGCGTGACAGGACTGACGGTACTGTGACAGGACTGACTTTATGGATTTTGATGATGCAGAAAAAGTTATGTTTTGTGTTCTTTATTTAAGTTTTGATTGGCATTTCTTTTTTAAATTATTATTATAATTTTAATGTTAAAGTAATATTAGACTATGGTAAAATTCAGCCAAGGACATACATAATATTGCCAAAAGTATTGGGACAGCCCTCCAAATAATTGAATTTAGGTGTTTAAATCACTTCCATGGCCACAGTTGTATAAAAATCAAGCACCTTGGCCTTCATTTTACTATTGCATGCGTTAAATACATAACATATGCAATAAATGTAATAAAAAAGAACAATAACATTAATTTGTAAGGCCGTGTCACACAGGAATGTGACAGGGCCTGATGTGACAGGGCCTGACGGTTGGCCATTGTAAACTGCCATTACTCAGCCTGCTAGCATGCTAGCATAAAAACTGTTAACATGCAAGCAAGGAATTTCAATAACCTTTTTAGACATGTTTTGGATTTAAAACATTTTCATTATTTTCTGGAATGTTTAACCGTGACAGGGCCTGACCCTTTAGCTCGTCTTCCTAAAAAAAACATACAAAAACAAGCTTAAAATCATACAATTCAATGAAACAATTCAGCCTTAATCAATGTAAGCTTCACCTGGGTCAAATGATGTCACTTCCTCTGAGTGATACCCTTAAAGGTGTATTTCACACATTTTATGTAGAGTTTTATGTAAACGTGACAGGACTGACCAAAACATTGGGACAGTTGTAAAATAGAATTTATTTGTAGAATTTATATATAATTTTATGTTTTTGATCAGTTGATGTGAATGATAACAGCTTAAACTTGTTATTGATGAGTTTTTTTTTTTTAAATAACAGTTTGTAGCATAACAAAACTATGAAAGCTGTAGCTCCAATTTGGCTGAGGACAAGGGCATGGACAGGATTTGTAATTTTCAAAAGTGTTTTTAATAAAGAAAAAAATATCTGAGAACCTAATGAATGACATATTCCTTTACAGAACAACTCACAGAAATCAACTATGAGCCAGTTTTAGAAATTTTTGGATGAAATACTTTTTTATTCACTGTAACAATTCAAGGACAGATAATGTACGTTTCTGGTAGAATGTCCCTATTAGTTTATGACAATGGTCATAAATACGGAATTTCTACTTTTGGAACCATACCTTTTTGTCAATGAGAGTGCTCGTTCTGAAGAATTAAGGTACCAAAACTGTGATAACTGAAAGAGGAACGAAAGTCAGATAGAACAGACAAAAGGGTTAAAAGAAACAAAACGAAAAAGACTTTTACTCATGCCCTTGTACTCATTACTTCTGGTTCTATATAATGTTGCAGAGTTAGGCGAACTACTGCATTGTTTGTTATTCTAGTTTATGTTCTAAGTGATATCCTGTTTCATACCTAGTTCTTCAGGTATTATATATACTCTTGTTTAATTTTGTATGTCTTTGTCTTTATTTTCTTTAAATGCCAGGGGTTTGAAAAACAACATTAAGAGGAAGGCTTTATTTTTGTTTTCTAAGAGGCACAAAGTAGATTTCTGTTTTTTCCAGGAAAGTCATTCTACATCTAAAGATGCCAAATTTTGGAGGTCACAGTGGGGCAATGATATTTGGTTGTCACATGGGTCAGAACATTCTGCTGGAGTAGGGATTATGAAGTATAATTTTAATGGTAACATTTTGGAAACCATCCTTCAGGACACTTCTTGTTAATGGTTGTTGTTGTCAATCATTTTATGTTGATTATTGTCAACATCTATGGTTACAACTCCGTTACAGAAAACTGTGCTTTCTTTAACACTCTAGATCAAAAACTTTCATATGCTTTAGGCAAATATCCTTCAGCTTTTCTGCTTTTAGGTGGTGATTTTAACATAGCAATGAATAACATGCTAGATAGGCACCCACCAAGAAAAACAGTTTCCCCAAACTCAAATTTTGTAGCATTTATGGATAAATTTGACTTAGTTGATATCTGGAGAGAGATGTATCCGGATGTAATACAGTACACCTGGAGTAACAAAGACCGTTCAAGGCAGTCCAGAATTGATTATTGGTTGATTTCTAAAACTTTGAGTAGCAATAATATCTCTATTAATATTAGTAACAGCCCACTGACTGACCATAATGCCATTTACATTTTAGTTAATTTATCGCAAAATATCGCAATTAATGCCTGCAAACCGTCGCTCTGGAAATTAAATAGCTCCCTCCTTAAATATAAAAGGGCCAAACAACAGATTATTGAACTAATCCAAATTTACTGGGAAAGGGCTAAATCACAAAAAGCTTTTGGACGTAACTGGGAGCTTTTAAAATATGAATTAGGGAAATTCTTAAGAAAATTTGGAAGTAATGTAGCAAAGCAAAATAGATTATTAGAGGATGAAGTTCTTTCACAACTATCTGCTATATCATTTAAGGAGCCATTGACAGATACTCAAAGCATTGAATATTCCAAACTTCAAAGTAAATTAGATGATCTCTATAGATCCAAAGCTAAAGGAGCCTATGTTCGATCCAGGAAAAAATGGCTGGAAGAAGGAGAGCAAAATTCAGCCTACTTTTTTAGGTTGGAAAGATCCAATGCTGTGAATGTTTCGGTTGATCGTCTCCGTACAAATGATAGAGTTCTGGAGAATCCTAGGGAAATAGCTTCTTTTTGCTCCAAATTCTATAATGACTTGTATACATCAAGATATTGTGACAATTCAGCCAAATCTTTTTTTGAATCTATTAATCAAAATAAAATTATTCCTTTAGAAGATAAAGAAGCTTGTGATAATGATATATCCCAATCAGAAATTCTACAAGCTATTAAGAGTTTAAAAAATAATAAAAGTCCCGGCAGTGATGGTTTAACCTCTGAGTTGTATAAGATGTTTGCAGAGAGCTTATCCCCTTTCTTACTAAAGGTGTTTGAAGAAAGTCTGGAATCGGAAACACTTCCACCAAGCATGACTCAAGGGGTCATCACTTTGATACCCAAACCAAATAAAGATAAAGAATGTTTAGAAAATTGGAGACCGATAACCCTCTTGAATAATGATTACAAAATTCTAGCTTTGATTTTAGCAAAAAGAATTAAAGATGTCCTTAACTGTATTATTGATGAATCACAATCAGGTTTTATGGAAAAACGTCACATTACGAATAATGTAAGATTAGTCCTAGATATTTTAGATTACGAGGAACTCATCCCTAATGATAGCTATTTACTTTTCCTAGACTTCTACAAAGCCTTTGACTCACTTGAGCACAATTTCATATTTCAAGCCATTACCAAATTTGGGTTTGGAGAGTCGTTTTGTAGAGCCATCAGGACATTGTATAGAAATAATAATAGTGTTATTAAGTTAAAATTCGGAACCTCACCAAGATTCAATTTGTCACGTGGAGTAAGACAAGGCTGTCCTATATCTCCATATTTATTCTTGCTTGCCTCGCAATTTTTAGCTCTGCATATTTCCAGTAGTAATTTACAAGGTATTACAATTGACGATAGACAAATTATTATTAGCCAGCTGGCTGATGACACCACTTTGTTTTTGAATGATGCCTCTCAAATCCCTTTAGCTTTAAGATTGATTGATTCCTTTTCCAGAGCTTCAGGTCTGTACCTAAATATTAAAAAATGTGAGTTAATGTCAATCAAAAGCTGTAATGTTCCCTCTATATGCAATATCCCTGTTAAAGATCAAGTAACATACTTAGGAATTGTAATTAATAAAGACCAAAAAACAAGATGTAAACTAAATTTCGATCCTCTAATATTGAAAACCCAAAAGAAACTCAATTCTTGGCTGCAGAGAGACTTGTCCATACGAGGAAGAATTCTACTCTCTAAAGCTGAAGGTTTGTCGAGACTAACGTATGCAGCTCTCTCCCTGGAGGTTGATAAAGGAACATTAAAAAAGGTTGATAGCATGTTAAATAATTTTGTTTGGAAAAATAAAACCCACTTTATTAGAAAATCAGTACTGATGAATTCAATAAAACAGGGAGGATTTGATTTTTTAGATTTGACTACTTTAAACAACACTTTTAAAATTAATTGGCTTAAAAATTCCCTTAATAATCCCTCTTCACTTTGGAATATCATCCCTAATTATATTTTCTCAAAAGTAGGTGGCCTGAATTTTCTCCTACTTTGTAACTACAATGTTACAAAGATCCCTGTCAAACTCTCTAATTTTCATAAGCAGATGCTCTTGGCATGGTCCCTAATATACAAACACAACTTTTCCCCACACAGATATTACTTATGGAACAATAAGGATATTCTCTACAAGAATAAATCACTTTTTTTTGACAACTGGTTGAAAAACGACCTTCTTTTAGTTGGACAGCTTTTTAATTCACAGGGCAGACTTTACAACTATTTAGATTTTTTACAGAAATATAAAATTCCTATAACTGCTAATGAATATGCTATTGTTTTCAATGCTATTCCCTCTGGAGTGTCTTTTCTGTTGCAAGGTTCTACATTTCCATGGCCATGTACTTACTCTTTGAACCTAACTGACACAATGATTGGAAATGTATGCTTTTCTGTAGAGCAACAAAAAAGAAATTATAAAATCAGAGCACTCTTCCAGAAAGAAATAATTACAATTCCTTATGTAATACCATATTGGAATAATATTGTAGAGAATTTACCATGGGAAAAAGTATGGTCTTTGCCTCATAAGTATCTGCTTACCAATAAAGTAAAAGAAATAACATTTAAATTAATCCACAAATGTTACCCATCCAAAGCCTTTCTTAGGAAATATAAGTCAGACATTGAAGTGAATTGTTGTTTTTGTCACTCTCCTGAGGAAGATGTCACTCACTTGTTTTGGCAATGTACCCACACTGAGAAATTTTGGTCAGATTTGTTAATTTTTATCCAATCTTATTTTGTAAGTGACTTTTCTTTCTGTTTTAAAGATGTTTTCTTTGGTTTGTTTGACAACTCAAAAGAGAAAACAGGACAATATTACATAATTAATTTGTGCTTCCTACTTGCTAAATTTCACATACATAAGCAAACATTTACTGGCTCTAAACCTCTCTTTTCTCTATTCAGAGATGATCTAGACAAATACATGGAAACTATCCAAAGCTCTGTTAATCCCAAAGCAATGAAAACTGTATCTCTTTATTCATCCTTTTTGTCCTCTTAAGGTAAATGCATAGCATTGTTCTTGTTTTTGTTTTGTTTTTTTGTTACCCTGGCGAATTATTTGTGTCTGTGTATCTTTTTTGTTTGTTTAGTTTTTTTCCATGTTTATCTGTATTGCTTAATGCTTTGTAATGTTTAATAAAAAAAAAAAAAATAAAAAAAAAATTTAACTGTTCCGTTCCTTTCGCCTTACATACTTAATAATCGAACGTACGCCAATAGCAGCGCTTAGAATTCGTGACGTACGCCAAAAGCAGCTGCAAAGCAGCGAAGCATATTGTGAGAAATACCGACTGTTTTAACGAAAAAACGTAGAATTTGTGTTCTTATCGTGTTTAACACATCTGTATTTGATCGCGCGAGTCTATCCCACGTGAAAAATCGCAGCTTGAATTTACACTCACCGTCGAAGAGAAACACAGGTCGTGTCTACGGTATATATACCTGCCAAGCGCTCTAACTGTTTGGAGTAAGGGCGATCTGGCTGCGACACCCACCCATCTCATTGATCGCTATTATAGCACGGCTGAGTTGGGGGATGTACCCGTCCCGAATCTCCTAATTTATTTATTTATTTATTTATTTATTTATTTATTTATTTATTTTTTTTAATACTCCAACAAATGGACACTGTGGTCTCCAACATGGTGCCCGCGGGGGCACCTGCTAGCCCGCATGGAGTCTCTGAGTCGCCCGCCGAGCACGTTCTACAAATAGCCTGAATTGGAATCTTTCATTTTCTTTTTCTTTTCTTTTTTTCATGATAATGACATAAAATTACTAAATAACTAATGGGAACATTGCATATAACATTAAAACACAATAAAATCATTCAATCATTTCAAATATTTACAATCTGCACGTCGAGACGAGCTTCAGTTTTTCAGAGCATCAGTTTTTAACTGTTTTCAACATTGATGATAACAATCAATGCTTTTTGAGCATTATGCATATATCATATTAGAATGATTTCTGAAAGATTATGTGACACTGAAGACTGGAGTAATGATGCTGAAAATTCAGCTTTGATCACAGAAATAAATTAGAATTATATATTCGTATTGAACCGTTATTGGCTTTCGGTTCGGTCCCGCCGGCCAAAATTTAGAAAGCAGTTGCCCTGGCGCGAACGCATCAACGCTGCCCAACATCAAATGGCAAACTCTCAATCATGCGCTAATCATTTGTGCTTCTGCCTCACTGACCCTTTATCAGTTTGGACCAATGTCAGTGCAGCGCGAGCCGATCTTGATCAAGCGACACTGTTACTTACTACACAAAGATACAGTAAAGAAAGCATGTCAATTCGCCACAGAAATAATAACATCGCTGCGAGATCTAGTGAGAAGCATTCAAATTTCTCCGTTATTACCCGTAGATCTCTATTAGATCAAACAGCGCTGCTGTGGAAACCAGGAGAAACGTTGTGCCATGATTACGTCCACAAATCAGAAACATTCACGATGGATTTAGGCTAAACTCTAACTGTAACCACGGAAGTTTGGCAGGAATAGTAAAATGCTTTCAAGTAGGCTACATCACATATCTTTTCTAGCACTTCAAAACTCAAATATGATCATATATTTAAATGTTATTTTTAATGTGATGACCAAAACATTATTTTGTTCACCCTTCAAAGATTACCCCCATTTATGAAACTAAAAGTTTCTAGATGTGGGGTGGGGGCACTTATTTAGAAATAAAAAAAGACATTAATTTCCACTCTCAAATATTTATTTTTTTAATCGTTTTGGTTTTGAATTATTTCGACATTATGAATAAAATTGCTGCCCTCAAATGTTAACCTGGAGTCTTGCCAACTTAAAATAAAAATAAAATAAAATAAACCTTTGTTTATAACAAGGCTATGTAAGGCCCGCTATATTGGCCCAATCTGCCGGTTCGCCAATACACGGGGAAGGTTGTCACGTGTTCTGTCCTCACTCATGCAAAGTATTTGTTGGTTAAATTTGCAATACATTAATCATATGTATTTACTCGTTAATTCATCTGACTCCATAAATGAAAGGTTTTAATAATATCTGTGCCTCACTAAAAGTGAGCGAATGTTTGACTATTCCTTTTAACCCCCTGAGGTCTACGGTATCGCCGGCGATACCAGCTCGCTTTTTTTTTTGTCAATGTAAAAGAAACTCATAAATACTCTGTTGACTTTGATTTTCCATAGGAGTTTCATACATCAATCGATTCTGTTAAATGTGTATTATTTTTGTGTATACTCACAATAAAAACAAAGTGTTGCGCTTTTTGCCAAATAAAGAAAAATAAACACGAAGCGAGTTCTGCCTTCTCTCTGCCAGTGAAGTCCATTCTGAAACGCGTCCGAAAATTAACAATAACTGAGCGAATACTCAGTCAAACAGGCATACAGACACACAGGCATGAAGCTTGAATTTTCTTCTTTTAAATGAAGTAATTTATATAAAAAACAAATATTCTAATCTTGTGAAATCTGTATTAAAAGAGAGCGATTCCAGTCGAGCTCATCTCATCTCATTACGTTATAATCGGCCCCGCCCACGGAGAGCGCGCGCTATTCAAACGCAAATGACTGAGACGATCCCATACAAACTGTGAACGCCCACATATCAGCTCGAGAAAACACATCAAGTTTATTCAGATAAGTGTAGTTGTCTACACTGTCTCGCAGCGCTGTGAGGAATAATAATAATGGAAAACTTACCTCAGAAGTGCTGGTATTTCGAGGAGCAACGGATGGAATAATGTAGTAAGTTTTTTTTTTCATTCTCAAGTAAATCGCGTTTCTGTGTGAATGAATGAACGCAGAGATGCGCTGTTTACCACAACTCGCAAAAAGACGGTTTAAATTTGAATTTCGTTTCTGTGTGTGAATAAATGATCTGCTTTTAGCAAACTATTTAGCTATACTGAGTAAAATCGATTGAAATATGTTGAAATAAAATGTATTTGTATAAGCAACGTATTAAACTGCAAATTAACATTTATATTCCTTATAATAAAAACGAAAGACCTATGTTACAGACATATGAAAGACAACATTTCGTTGATTAGTTTTGGATAGATTACACATTTTTACTGTAAAATATCTGCCACCTCAAATATGTTTGCCAATTTTTGCTAATATGTTAAATATAGTATGTTTTGTCAATGTAGGCTATATTCGAAGTTTGAAATATGTATGATAAAATGTATACTTTAGTTTTTACAAAGAAAGATTACACTTCAATTGTTGTTGTAATTGTAACCTTTTTAATAAAAAAAAAATATATTTACAAGGTAGATGTAAACAAATTTTAAAAGGTAAATATAAGCATTTTCTTTAAATAATTTTTATTGTGTTTTATTATTGACAAATTTGGGGAGAGGATACATATTCCAAAACTGAAAATACAGTATGAGAATTAACTGCACAATTAATAGACATGTTTTCCTTGGATATTATACAATTTGCAAGCAAAATTTGTGAAAAAAAAAAAATTGACATGCTTCCAACTGTGAACCAATTTGGTAGAATATATATATATATATATATATATATATATATATATATATATATATATATATATATACTGTATATATATTGCTCTTGCATTCTTTCTTGTGGCTATAGGTGACACACCTGAATGAATGGCTCATTAAGTATGCGGGCCCCATTGTCTCCTGAGGTGTGAACCACTACATATGCATGATGCTGTTGAATGGTTGACGCCCCTTGCGCATATTGCCTTTACAAACAAAAAGTGTTTTACAAGATTTAAATCAATGTATTGTGTTATGTGAATGATAAGGGCAGGATGATTTTCACATCATTTTGAAGAAAAAATTCTAGGCAAAGACATCAATTAGTCAAAAGTCTTATTGACACGTATTTAGTATGTGTTTTGTGGCCTTATTTCAGAAACTTTAGTTTTTCGTTTTTTCAATAACCATGCATAAACATTATTCTCTCAAAAATACAAACATGTACATGCATGTTGCTCACATATTATGGTAGCCCTGTTTGTGCTAAATAGAGTGTAATTATACCTTTGCCATTAATATGTTTATAAGCAACTGAAAAAAGCACAAATGTCAGGGCATGTCAGAACATCTCAAGGACCCCAAAAACCCCTCAGACCCCAGAGGGTTAACCATTAAATAAACAATGTCAAACCCAGTTGGAATAATCACATTGTAGCAATTTAATATTTCAGAGATCAGAGATCAATTCCACAATCAATTCAAATATCTAGAACATGGTTATACATTGGTTACCCCAAAGAATCTTACCCAGCTTGTACCTGAGATAGAGAGAGAGAAAGGGAAAGAGAGAGAGAGAGAGAGAGAGAGAGAGAGAGAGAGAGAGAGAGAAACCACCTATCCAATTCCACGTCCAGCCAAGAAGAAGAGAGAGAGAGAGCCAGAACACCTTCCTTTATCCTCTGACCAGGTGAGAAGGGGGATGGGGTGAGACCACCCTCAAATGGCTTCTATCCCACAGAAGGGGGGTTGCCTTATCTGGCATTATCTCTAATCCAGTTTCCTATGAACTTCTATAAACCTTATTTCCTTTTATTTTATCTATCTGGATATGAGATATCTGTACCACTCACTTTGAGACATTTCAAATGACACCAAAAGCATAACAGTCAATGATAAACATTCACATTAAACCATGCTCTTGTGTGGGTTCTTTGTTGTTAGTTCGTGCTTCTGTGAGTTCAAATGTTAATTAGCCAGCCGGGCCCTTTTGTCCCATAAATCAGGCCTCAACCAGTATTTTCAGTCTTACAGCTACTACAATAATAGCCTACATTTCATTTTTTATAAGGAGTGGTTTTTGTTTTATATGCTGCTAAGAAGACACCCCAGAAGATGGGTCAAGTATAGCTCCATCATTGTTCAAAGTAAAAAAAGATCATACTTTATCATGTTAGTTTTAATTTAAAATAAAAATATTTAAAATATTTAAAATAAAAATCAATTCAAGGGAATTTCTCTGGCATTTCTTTCTTTTTGCTGTATCGAAAACGTACCGAACCGTGTCACCACTGTATCGTATTGAACCGAACCGTGAATTTTGTGAACCGTTACATGCCTAATTATATAATTATAAATTCAATTGTTATAATATTTAACAATATTACTGTTTGTTGTTGTATTTTTCAAAACTTGAAACGTGTGTGTGTGTGTGTGTGTGTGTGTGTGTGTGTGTGTGTGTGTGTGAGAGAGAGAGAGAGAGAGAGAGAGAGTGTGTGTGTGTGTGTGAGAGAGAGAGAGAGAGAGAGAGAGAGAGAGTGTGTGTGTGTGTGTGTGTGTGTGTGTGTGTGTGTGTGTGTGTGTGTGTGTGTGTGTGTGTGTGTGTGTGTGAGAGAGTATGTAGCCCTCTAGACTCTTTTATACACCAACGTTCAAAAGTTTGGGGTCAGTTGGATTTTTAAATGTTTTTGAAATAAGTCTCTTATGCTCACCCAGCCTATATTTATTTGATCAAAAATACAGTATAAACAACAGTATTGTGATATATTATTACAATTTTAAATAACAGTTTCTATTTGGACATATATTAAAAGTTTTTTTTTTTTTTTCTGTGATGGAAAGATACATTTTCAGCATCATTACTCCAGTCTTCAGTGTCACATGATCCTTCAGAAATCATTCTGATATGCTGACTTGCTGCTCAAGAAACAATTATTATTGTTATTATCAATGTTGAAATCAGTTGTGCTGCTTAATATTTTTGGGGAAACTGTGATAATTGTTTTAAAGATTCTCTGAACAGAAAGTTCATATTCATATAGATTTTTTAAATATAATTTTTTTGTAACAATGTTAAAGTCTTTACTGTCAATTTTGATCAATTTAATGCTTCCTTGTTGAATGAAAGTGAAGGGAATTAGTTCAACGAGTCCACGATTTATTAAAACGAGGGAACAAATAAGTCGTCGTAACAACCACTGTCTATGGTAACACCTAATTATTTAGATCAGTGGACAGTATGGGCGCATACAAGCAGAGAGAGAGAGCCCCGGCCGCGCGCGCGCACTCTCGCCGCCTTCAAACAACACGAGCGCTGTATTGCTCTCTCCCTCGCGCATATCAACATCAATTGACACAATAGTAAAAGTTCGGAAGACCGATTGTGTTTTATAGATTAGTAGTTTGTTCATATAAAGTGTTTGATTAGCAAGTAGGCTACATGTTCAGGAAATGCATAATACAAATTGTATGGGTTAATTTAACGGTAAACGGAATCTGCACGAAGCTCTTTTGAAGCTGTCAAATGGTGTCGCTATTGGACACTTAATTGTGATTATTGCTCCTCAGAGGTTTCTTATAGGCTATTGTTGAAAATGTTTTATCGTTGTTTTTTGAACAAAAAGCAGCATTACTCTTGCCTCGGAGAAAACAACACGGGCATAGCGACAATTTTGCATATAAATTGGCAAAATGAATTACAACCTGAAACTGCGCATGCGCGGGGTTAAACTGTTGTGGTGAAACTGCGCATGCGCAGGGTAAAACTGCTGGGGTGAAACTGCTGGGGTAAAACTGTGGTTCTGCGGCGCTGCAGACAGATATTATTGGATTAATTCGGGAAAGAAGCAAGTGGTTGTTTATTGAATCATTAAATTGATTCGTTCAAAACGCGGATTCTATTTAAAAGAAATCATCGCTGTCTGTTGCATTGAGACTCTGCTATGGCTTTATTTTGAAATTCTCGTCAGCGAAATAGAGGGAAAACGAACAATATTGACAATATTGTTTATAAAATGTAACTCACAATGTTAATTTATTGTTAATTTAACCGTTCCGTTCCTCTCGCCTTACATACTTAATAATCGTACGTACGCCAATAGCAGCGCTTAGTAATCGTGACCTTCGCCAATAGCAGCGGCAAAGCAGCGAAGCATTGTAGGAAATACCGACTGTTTTAACGAATAAACGTAGAATTTATGTTCTTATTGTGTTTAAAACATCTATATTTGATCGCGCGAGTATATCCCACGTGAAAAATCGCAGCTGGAATTTCCAGTTACCGTCGAAGAGAAACACAGGTCGTGTCTTCGGTATAGTGAGGAGTGAAGGCGATCAGGCTGCGACACCACTCATCCCATTGATCGCCTTGATTAGTTTGGCTGATCTGGGCGGGTGTACCCATCTCCTTACGTCCATTTTATTTAAATACTCCAAGAAATGTATACTGTACTAAACAATTTAAATTTATTGTGTTAAATAGTTTTATTTTTTGTTTACGAAGGTTAAAACAGGGATAAGTGAGGAAAACAAGGAACAATGGAGGTAACTAGCCTGGCTAACGTCAGACCTCGTCTCATTGAGCAGCGTGAATAAAATCGTGCTGCGCAAGGCAGCATGGGGAAACCCAGGCTAGGTAACTATGGTATTTCCAATCAAAATGCATTTTTTTTCTATTACTATGCAAAAACTTGGAAATATTTAGGCTAATTGTATATATTTAGGATACATAAAATGCTGTGACGTTTTCCATTTTATATAAAAAAAAAAGAAAATGTTTATTTATTAACACAGACTACTATTAACTCAATTTGAAGTGGTGGAAATGACACTGTGGTGAAAATGTTCACAACTTTCAGGGGGAAAACAGACAAAAATGCATGTCCATTGTTAGGAGACAAACTAAGAGTGTGAAAACTGTGTTACGTTTATTTTCTTTAAAAGTTGACTATAGCCATATCTATGGAAGCTTGTTTCTGCCACAGAATAAAACATTTTAAAAGATAATTGCGACTTTTTATCTCACAATTGCGAGTTTACATCTCGCAATTCTGACTTTATTTCTCAGAATTGCCAGATGTAAAGTCAGAATTGCGTGTTATAAAGTCAGAATTGCGAGATATAAAGTCAGAATTGCGTGTTATAAAGATAGAATTGTGAGATATAAAGTCAGAATTGCAAGATATAAAGTCAGAATTGCGTGTTATAAAGTCAGAATTGCGAGATATAAAGTCAGAATTGCGAGATATAAAGTCAGAATTGCGTGTTATAAAGTCAGAATTGCAAGATATAAAGTCATAATTGCGTGAAATAAAGTCGCAATTGCGTGTTATAAAGTCAGAATTGCGAGATATAAAGTCATAATTGCGTGAAATAAAGTCGCAATTGCGTGTTATAAAGTCAGAATTGCGAGATATAAAGTCAGAATTGCGTGAAATAAAGTCGCAATTGCGTGTTATAAAGTCAGAATTCAGACTTTTTTTCTCGCAATTGCGACTTTATATCACGCAATTCTGACTTTAACACATAATTGCGAGTTTATATCTCGCAATTCTGACATCTTTTCTCCGAATTGTGAGATATAAACACAATTGTGAGATATAAAGTCCAATTCTAAGGGGAAAAAAAGACGGACTTTAAAAAAAAATGTTTTACCTCAGAATAGTTTATATCTCATAATTCTGACTTTATAACACGCAATTGCAACTTTATATCTTGCAATTCTGACTTTATATCTCCCAATTGCGACTTTATTTCTTAGAATTGCGACTTTATTTCTCACAATTCTGACTTCATATCTCGCAATTGTGAGAAAAAAAGTCAGAATTGTGAGATAAAAAGTCGCAATTATCATTATTTATTTATTATTCAGTGGCAGAAACAAGCTTCCATACATATCACATAAATTGTCAGATGTCTGAAAAAATAAGCATCTTTTAAAAATTGTTTATGTCGCCCTCTGCTATATCTTCAGACTTTCATATGCCATCCATGTAAATACAGTCTGACACAAAAAGTTGCTCCCATTTGTTTGTCATTAGTTTCAAACTATGCAGACATAATTTGGTACTCACTTAGGCCTGGTCTATGCACTGTTACAAGATGAAGAAGATTCCACTTGTTTCAATATGAAAAGTCTTTAATAATAATGTAAATACAGAAGGTGTAACAGGGAAATAGACACGAACATGGACCAACAAACACAGAGTAAAGGTAAGTAACTTAAATATGGTGATGAACTGAATGACGAACAGCTGTGGTTAAGATTTGTGTCCATGGAAACTGATGAGTGGCAGGAAATTCAAACAAAGGAACATGTGATGAATACCCTGGTAATCCAGAGTTCTTGCGAGAGCACAAGTTGAATTTGCTCAGCGAGTTACTCTGGTGTCGAGTAATGATGCTTATTAAGTATGCCCCTCTATCTGAGCTGCACCAATCACATCGGGTTATCTGATATAGGCGGGCCAGAGGCGAGATGACCGCTGCGACGTCGAAGTCATTAGTAAACATTGCAAGATGGCTTTGGATGAACACCAGTTGTTTGAAACGGCTTTGGCCGCTACAATGAAAGATTTAGACTTTTTCTCTAAAAGAGGAACAGAAGACAGCGCTCGAATCGTTCCTTTGAAAGAAGGGCGTTTTTGACCGAATACGGCAAGAATCTAATCTACGAGTTAGCTCCGCTGGTAGCTAAGCGATAACTTGTTGTAATTGGTCGTAGTGTTATCCAATTGCGTGCAGTGAGATTTTCAAATGCATGCTTGGTGCCGCCCTTCGAGCTGGCTGATTTTCATTAGTCATGTGTTTCTTCAGTGTGTGTTACAGGCCGTAAAGATGTCCAGAGATCCGAGTGAGGATGATGATTGATGTGAGACTGCTCTCTGCGAGGTTCAGCTTTCTGGGAATCAAACGAAACACAGATGAAGTGCAGGTGAACATGATGTATGATGTATTTCATGCCCGGTGAGATTTAGCTTTCAGTTTTAACCCTTTCATGCATGAATTATGATACCCTCAGTCAGGATTTTTTTCCTATGTGTTTTTATTGCTCTTAGGGCATGAAAAACAAGAATTGATTTTTATTTTATTTTTTTACAAATTTTTCAAAGAGATCTTCAGATGTCCACTTGAGTGGACAGCATGCGGTTGGTTTAAACTGAAGATATACTGTATTAAATATAAGACAATAATCAAACAGATAAAGTATGTGAATTTAACAAACTAATCAATGCAATTATATCAAATAATGTGAAAACTATAAAATATATACAAAAAATATAAATGCAAAATATTGCAATGGCTTCATACAACTTCATACAAGTTGCACTTTGCGTATCTTTGATATCAGAACATGAGGACGTGATTCCATCAGAATTTTCTACAGCCTGTCAAGGTACAACTGTGGAAACCACTCAGATGCTCCCTCCAGTGCACCAGAGTATGGAGATTTACCCTTATTAGCTGATAATTCTGATTATGTTCAAGATGGACATGCACATTTCTATCATAGCCCTCCTCTGAGAAAACCTAGCGATACGTTTTTTCAATCTCATCTGAAATGATCAGTGTTGGGGGTAACGCATTACAAGTAACATGCATAACGCATTCAGATTACTTTTTTGATGTTACAAGTAAAGTAATGTGTTACAAGTAACATGCATTACCTAATCAGATTACTTTTTGATGTAACGAGTAAAGAAACGCATTACAAGTAACATGCATTACCTAATCAGATTACTTTTTGATGTAACGAGTAAAGAAACGCATTACAAGTAACATGCATTACGTAATCAGATTACTTTTTGATGTTATGAGTAAAAAAACACATTACAATAACGCACATTACATAATCAGATTACTTTTTGATGTTATGAGAAAGGAAACGCATTACAAGTAACATGCATTATGTAATCAGATTACTTTTTGATGTTATGAGTAAAAAATGCATTACAATAACATGCATTATAAAATCAGATTACTTTTTGATCTAACAAGTAAAGTAATGCATTACAAGTGTCATACATTATGTAATCACATGACTTTTTTCGATGTCAATGAAAATTACATTCTAATAATACAAATACATTTATTTACAGTAGAAAAAGTCAATGCATATTAAGTTTTTAAGTTTTAAATTTCAAAAACAATATTCACATTATAATTATGAATTGTATCTGAAATATAGCCATTGCATGCATGACGTCCACTACAGTGGACATGTGATTAATCAGAGTTTTCTCTCAATCTAAAATCAAAACTTGGAAAATTTTACTGTGATATGACTCATTAGATATTGCTTTATGCTGCAATATTTTTTTTACCTACAAGAGTCTCCTAGGATAGAAGGAATGGGTGGATATTCTGGAGCAACTTGGCATGTCTGACTGACCCTTGGCCATCTTGGTTTGGAGGGGGAAAAAATCGAAACACAAAGGCTTGCCACTTGATTGCAATTTATAGGATGATGCACCAGGGTCCAATGAAGAGATTGATGTGCAACTTTGCCATAAAAACCCGTGCAAATTCAAGAAAATGCTTTTTTAATAGCTGTCCACTGTAGTGACCACTATGCGTGAAAGGTAATGTCATTTTAACTGGTGAGAATAACAATTAGTTATAACTGCAATTTACTGATCATGATTTTCATTAATTATAACTGTATTTTTTCTAGTCCGGATTGATTTCTATAGTGATCATTCAAATTAACGGGAAACATACTAAAATTAAGTACTTTAATTAAAATCTTTAATTAAAAAAAACATTGGGAGTCAATGGAGACCTATGAATAGTACAAATTTAGTTAGGCTTATTTGGGCCAAAATTGAATTGTGGAGAAAAAAAACCTAATACTGAATTACTATTGTTAACCCTCTGGTACTGTTCGCGTGTCGGTCAAAAATGACTAATATTTTTTTATTCCAATTAAATGATTATACTATATTTTAGTTCGATAATGTTTTTTATGTAATATTTTGTATTTTATGGTACTAAATTATATTAATGCAGTAGTTATAATCCATTTATTCACTTTTTGAGCATAGACCTGAAAATGAAATTTCCAACTTAAACTGCCATAAATCTTGAATGCTTTGCAGCACAGACTTAAGTTTGGTCTCATTTTAAAGACAACACAGATTATTACTGAAGTGAAAAAAGTTTTAAAAACGTGAACTTGGAAAAAAGTTGTAAAATTTTACATTTGTTGTTATGAAAAATGGCCAAAAATATTTTTTTTATATTAAATATATATTTTCCAAAGCACTCTAAAACGGTGAGAAAGTCAAAGTCATAAATCTAAACAAGCTGTGTTCCCTATTTGAGGATAATATCTCAGAAAATGAGCTTTCAGTAAGATTTTGTTTGGCCGCAGTACCAAACATTTCCAGTAGATGAAACTCGTCTCCCATTCATTTCCAATGCGGTCAATTTGACAATGAGGAAAAGAAGTGTGACTATTTTTTTAGGACCATTTAACCTTTTCAAATCATATATATATATATATACAGTATGTGTGTGTGTGTGTGTGTGTGTGTGTGGGGGGGGGGGGGGGGGGGGGGGGGGGTGTTTACACAGCAAGTACCAAAACCTTTACCAAGTTTTGTACCATTCCAGTGAAGTAAAAAAACGTAAATTTTTTGTCCGAACTGAACTGGAGGGTTAAATAGATATCTATAATGCAGTTTTTACTAGTCATAATTGGATTACAGCTCGTACTGCTGGAGACTGCAAAAGCAAAAACAGCTTGCTTTAGAAATGGACCAAAGTTCAGACATTTAGTGATCATATGGTGCATGTTGCTTCTCTTTGGAAACAGGACAATAAAATTTGGTATGCTATGTACGTTTTTAAGATAAATAGGTGAGGAAAAGAATGTACAGATACACTGTAAAAAATAAAATCGTAAAAAAACAGTCATTGACTGTCAGCTACGGCTGCCAAACAAAAACCGTAAAAATAAAGTAAAATATCCTAATTTAAATTAAGTGCAAAAAACTTTTACAGAAATTTTCCTTAAATGTTTTACGGAAAAACTGTGTTTTTTACAGCTATTTCCTGAATTATTACGATCAAACACCTTCATTGTAAAAAAATCCCATAAAAAACAGTCAAATGACTGTCAGCAATGGCTGCCATACAAAAACCGTAAAATTAATGTAAAATATCCTAATTTAAATAAGTGGAAAATACTTTTACAGAAATCTTCATTAATCTTTTTTAACAGAAACACACAGTTAAAACACAGTTAATTCACATTTTTTCTGATTTTTTACTGAAAAACATGCAGTTAATTATATGCATGATTTGCTGTGACTATACGTCACTACATCAGCAACTACACAGTTACTATCTGTTAAATAAAGCACACTGTAAAAAATTTATAACCCTCCCAAATCAAAAATTTCAAGTGACCGATAACATCTAAATTTTTCAATTGGCCCAGGTGAAATTCTGTAAATTATAAAATTAAATTTACAGAATTTCACTTGGGCCAATTGAAAAATTTAGATGTTATCGGTCACTTGAAATGTTTGATTTGGGAGGGTTAGAATTTTTTTACAGTGCAACATGCAGCATTTCATCAGTGTTTCTCTGCTCATCCTGGACTGAAGCTCAGGCTCTACTCTTCAACACAATGGTGACACACAAAACACACCATACAGAAACACTTAAAACCCCAACAGAACATTAAACACTACCAGATCTCTCAGGATCTCAGCATCTTCACTTATTACAATCCAGACTTTATTTCTTTCATACTAACATTCTTATTGAGCATTAACAGAGGTTTAGAAGTTGAAGTTTTATTGAAAAGAATAAAGTTTGATGTCACCATGATGGAGATTAGTGTTTGTTTTAGTTGGGCTCTTGACCTTTTAGTATTTAACTTAAAATTTTCTCTGGCTGCTTTAACTGTGTGTCTTTGATGCATATTTGTTATGGTAGGAATCCAAGAGAAACTCAGATCAGATGATGTTGGTCTCTTTTTAGTGATAATAGTCATCATGTAGTGTCCTGCTTCATTGATACCACCTGAAGTGTAATATCTGATTAAGTAATTAAATATTTGTTGTTAATTTTTGCATGATAAAACTGCTATATAAGATCCTGCAGTGCTGTGATACTCAGATTTTATAATGTCATTATACAGAAAATGTTTTGACAGGATTATATAGACTCACTCAGACATCAATAATCAGCGTATGAATCTCAACAATGGTGACAACGAAAAAAAATCTGAACTACTATAAAGTCACAAAAAGGCTTTGTTGGTTGTCACCATTGTTGAGATTCATATGTTGATTCTTGATGTCTATACTACAAAAAAAAAAAAAAAAAAATTAACCAGCTCAAAACTTTTTCCATATAATACATATCTTTTTAAATTTCAGATTATTACAATATTGTTGCCAAGGATCATGTGAGAAATTATCATTATAGATAATAATGTAAAATTTAATAAAAATCATTATAGACTTTGTATACAGCTAAATTCAATCTACATATTATGTAATCTAAACTAATATATTCAGAGATTTGGCTGTCATATCAGCGAATCAGATCATCACGAAGACTGTAACATCACTGATGAATGACCAAGCTCATCTGATATTTCTCCTGCATTTATTGCTATAACAAAGGTGTATTAAATACACAGTTAAAGCAGCCAGAGAAAACTAATGTTAAAAACTCACGGGTAATGAGCCCAACTAAAGCAGACACTGATCTCAATCATGGTGATATCAAATTTATTTTAAAGCTGTCAGCTGCGGCTGTCAAACAAAAACCGTAAAAATAAAGTAAAATATCCTATTTTAGAAGTGCAAAAAACTTTTACAGAAATTTTCCTTAAATGTTTTACAGAAAAACACTTATTTTACAGCTATTTCCTGAATTATTACGATTTAAAAAAATTATATGCATGTGAGAAATTATGGCATTATAGACTTTGTATAAAGCTAAATTCCATCTACATGTAATCTAAGCTAATATATTCATATTTTTGACTGTCATATCAGAGAATTAAGCCATCATATGATGCCATCATCAAAGAATGACTAAAATCATCTGAAATTTTCTCCAGCATTTATTGCTATAACAAATGTGCATGAAATACACAGTTAAAGCAGCCAAAGAAAACATAAGTTAAAAATTGAAGTCATGAGCCCAACTAAAGCAGACACTAATCTCAATCATGGTGACATCAAATTTATTTTAAAGTTTTTTACAATTTATTTAAATTAGCATATTTTACTTTAATTTTAGGGTTTTTGTTTGGCAGCCGCAGCTGCCAGTCATTTGACCCTTTTTTTAAGATTTTTTTACAATGAAGGTATTTGATTATAATAATGCAGGAAATACCTGTGAAATAACAGTGCTTTTTCGGTTTATTTAAATTACCATATTTGGCTTTAATTTTAAGGTTTTTGTTTGGCAGCCGCAGCTGCCAGTCATTTGACCCTTTTTTTACGATTTTTTTTACAATGAAGGTTTTTGATCGTGATTATTCATGAAATACCTGTAAAATAACAGTGTTTTTCAGTTTATTTAATTTAGGATGTTTTACAGTTTTTTGGGGAGCTGACAGTCATTTGACCATTTTATCATTTAACTGTTTTCTTTCTGTTAAATTACAGATTATATTTGTAATTTTATATACATACATTTTTATGTAATTTAAGAAAACAGAAAAAATACTGTATGAAAAATACAACAAATGTTCTGTATAAAAAATGTGAATTACTGTAATTTGTCATTAATGTCACAATACCTAAAATAACAGCTGAATTTTTATTTTACAGATATTTTTTGTAATTTTACAGTGTTTTGAGTACAATTTAAAATGAAAGAAAATGATCGTAAAAAAATCACAGTTATTTTCTGTAAAATTAGGATTTTTTTTTACAGTGTATTATACACCATGTATTGTTAGTTTACACATTTATGCAGCTCCATGGCACACAATTAACATCTCTAAAGACTGGTGTCATCCTGATTCATTCTAGCTCTGTTGACTTTACGCCCTGCCGTCATCATTGGCATAAAACAGAATTTATGTTTCCGCTCAGATTCAAAGTTTTTATCGTTTTATTACTGCCTGGCATGCTTTGAACACCACATGCTTTGATGTTCCAGCTTTATTTCAGTGCTGTACAGTGGTGTTTCCACACAGCATGCGTGTAGCTGTATATCACAACAGGTCAGGACGTTAACAATCCCTGTTGGAGATTTTCCATGAATCCTTTAAGCATTTATAAGACTGTTGACGTGTACGGTATTTTTATTTAAAGTTATTACATACAAAATCATTAAGAGCTGTGCATTCGACTGTACATTTAAAAGAAATGATCCTCATGCATAGCTCATTTAATTAGTAGATCAGTAGTTAAAGTATGTTTTAATATTCATGAATAATTACAAAATATTCCTAAACTTGCTTTGAAAAAAAATTATGCACAGCCATGCATTTTATATATTATAATATATTGGATTATATGTAAAGATGGGTGTGTTTATGGGAGGAGCTCTGGATATTAGTGTTCCTCTGGATGGCAGCAGATGCTTTACATGAATGGAGCTGATGCACATTTTTACGTTTCTTCTCTTACACAGCAAACCCATGCGCTCTACACACACATCCAAGGATTCTCAGTCATTTCATATGGCATCTTTTTATTGCTTGTGAATCTCATACAGAGAAGAGGCTATGAAGTCTGTCATGAGCTTCTGATCTTCATCGTTCAGGTTGTACTCAAGCCGGTACTGTACTGAAATCAGAGCTGCTTTACACAGTAAGTGCATATTTTTGCTTACATTTGCTGTTTATGATTCTGTTGTGTTTGGAGAGTTCAGTAAAATGGGTTAAAATCATGAGCATCATGAGGATAACTTCTTTGCTATTTTTTTTTTTTCAAGGTAATGTGGCAATATGATGTTAATATTATTTAGAGTGAAAAGCAAATAAACAGCTACTGTTGCAAACTTTGAATGTGGCAACGCATGTGATGCATTTGAAAGTAAGGTTATCCATCCTTAACATTGTCTCTCTCTCGTACTGTAGTGATGATACGGCTGTGTGTGAGTTGGCTGGTTTTGCTGTTGGGAGTTCAGCTCGTTTTGGCTCAGCTGGAGGATCTTGATGATGATGATGATGATGCTGATGATGTAGAAGACAAGAAAAATGGAAGAAACAAAAATAAACCAATCACCTCAAATGTCATCCCAAAAAACAATGGTAAATATTATTTGCCTTTCAACACAGCAAACAGCAGGTGGCTTGCAAAATAAGGTTTTTATGATGAAAAACTCCTAGGGCTGTGAAACAATTAATCGCGCATAATCGCATCCAAAATAAAAGTTTGTGTTTACATAATATATGTGTGTGTACTGTGCACAATTATTTTGTAAAAATAAATACACACACATGCATGTATATATTTAAGGGTGTACTCACACTAGCCAGTTTGAACCGTGCCCGAGTGCGTTTGACCACCAAAGCGCGGTTCGTTTGACTAGTGTGAGTGCTCCGAACCGTGCCCGGGCGCGTTTGACCACCAAAACGCGGTTCGTTTGACTAGTGTGAGTGCTCCGAACCGTGCCCGGGCGCGGCTCGATTAACCGGCCCTGGCCCGCTTGGAAGAGGTGGGCCAGAGCACGGTTCAGTTGGACTCGGGCGCGGTTCGCATGCAGTGTGAGCGCTAACCGTGCTGGACTCCATTGTGTTCAGTGAGAACGCCGCTCTTCCTGTTTATCCCGAAACCGTCGCACCATAATGAAGTAAGCGTGCTCCGGCACGAATGCTGGAACCCTATGTGAGTGCAGGCCAGAGGGGGAGTGGGGAGGGGGGACAATCGCACTCGGGCCCGGTTCATGGCAACCGTGCCTAGTGTGAGTACACCCTAAGAAATGTTTTGTATTTATATATAAAATATTTATATTTATTTATAATACAAATTATATATATATATATATATATATATATATAAGCAACTATTTCTTAAATATATACATGTGTGTATATTTATATTTACAAAATAATTGTGCACAGTACACACACATATATTATGTAAACACAAACTTTTATTTTGGATGCGATTAATCGCGATTAATCGTTTCACACAAGTATGTTTTTGGTATGACATAATTGAGACCGATTTGATTCATGCATCTGTCATGCAGGCTGTGGTCCTCAACTTTCAGATATGTGAAGTATGTTGATTGAGTATGATTTTTTTGAACATATGAAACTGATTTAAATACTTCGCTCTTCTCTCCAGGGCTTCTGAATTTGATCTAAATGCTGCTCACTGTCCTGGGGCAAATTTCCTCTCTGACATGTTTCTTCTTCTTCATAAATGTGATTTACTGTAGACTAGGGCAATTTCAGATGGATCACATTTAATTTTACCTTTACATTTGTTTTTGGCAGACACTTTATGGTTTTTATGTAATACCTAAACAGTTTTCAAATGATTCAAGTCAAATAGGAGTCACTGGCTGTCCTTTAGTGGCAGAACACATTATACTGTGTGTGGTCACAATTCAGCATTCAACAAGTCTCGCTTAAAAAAATAGTTCATTCCCAAAAATGTATATTTGCTAAAGTTTTTTAACCAAATATGGCATCCCAAACCAGTATGCTGCAGTGTTATTTTAGTGTCAGTGAAATTATATTGTAGGTCTTGTTAAATTTTTATTCAGATTTAATGTTTATATTTGGTGTTTTCATTTTCATTTTAAAGTTTTAGTAATTTTGATGTGTGTCATTTTTATTACTTTAAAAAAAATGTCTATATAGTTTTAGTTCTATTTTATTTAGCTTTAGTTATTTTAGTACTTCAACTGAACGAAAATGCAATGTTGCCTTGGCCACTAGCTGAAATAAAATAAGATTAAGTTTTGTTTTTCTATTTCAATTAATTTTTATTAGTAATTTTAGTTTTTGGTTAACGATAACAATCCTAGTATGCTGTGATTTTTTTTTTTTTTTGGGGTGGTCCACAAGATCTTTTGAAGAATCTTCACACAACTCTTTTACATTCAAAAACACTGCATATTTACAGCTGTCAAGCTCATGTTTGACGTCAATGATATTTGCTCTCAGCAAGAAACAAAGATGTTTGAAAAAGCTTTTTACATTCATTCTGAAATTATATGTCAAAATAACATGCTTTTGAATTTATATTTTTGATTTAATGTTGTGTTTTTTTTGTTCTCTCCGTCTTTTAGATGAGGACTGTAATTTGGAACTGGCATTTTTGGTGGACAGTTCAGAAAGTGCCAAAGGCAACCATGCCCAAGAGAAGCGCTTCGTTACAGATATCGTTAACCGGATCCAGAACATCAATCTCCAAACCGGACAGGGCTTGAACTTCAGAACTGCTCTCCTTCAGTACAGCAGTCATGTGATCACCGAGCAGAGCTTCAAAGATTGGAGAGGTGTGCCCACCTTCCATGACCGCATTGCGCCCATTCCCTACATAGGGCACGGTACCTACACCACCTACGCCATCACCAACCTCACCCGCATCTACCTGGAGGAGTCCGGCCCTGGCACCGTGAAGGTGGCCGTTCTGCTGTACGACGGCGTGTCGCATCCCAAGAATCCCGATATTTTCTCTGCTTTAGCTGATGCCAAGAACCAAGGGATTAAATTCTTCACAGTAGGTTTCACATCCGCTGCCAACGTGGAGCAGCTGCGACTACTGGCCAGTCCTCCAGCCGCCCGCTACGTACACAACCTACAGGACAAGAGCGTCGTGGACAAGATCGTCAAAGAGATTGTGAGTAGTGCTTTTGTTTTCCAATAGGAAAATCTTGTCTAGTATTTATTTTTTTTCTCATTGTTTACATCAATCAAAATAATTGGACAGCAAATTTGGTCTGGTACTTAGGTTTATAGTGCTTTTGAAAAGTTTGACTCAAATATATATTATAAAATATAAAATATGTATTTTATAGCTCTGTTATGTATACTGAATGTCAACAGTTGTGTCATTTGTGTCTATTTTTATTTCTCCTGCGGTCTGTTTGAAGAAATATCTGAAAAACATTTTTCAAGGATCAAACATTTTTCATCCATCAGGATTGGCCAAACAAGGCAGTTGAGCCAAGAGCTGCGAAGACAATAAGCTTTTGGTTCTTGGGGAGCAACTTTGAAGTGTAGAAATGATGTTGCTCAGATGCTTGTGAAGGCCAAAATGAAGGATTTATATCTTTTGAGGGATCTTAGATCAAGGGGGGGGGACAGGGTTTCGGAGTTTGTGTGCTACTGTGAAGCCTCACTCTTCTTCATCTACACGTCTGCAGTATAGCAGCTATGGAAAATGGCCTGTCTTATCTCTGTATCTCACCTGAGGACATGGAAGAAAGTTGATAATGAATTCCTTGAACAGGCCATTAGGCATAATGAGTAAATGTTCACTCATACACCGCTTATCTCAAGTTAAAAACCCCTAAAGGAGAAGTTGCTTTGCAATACTAGCAAAAAGTGGCAATTTTTTTTATTACCTGATAAAGAGATACAAAGCATACCTGAAAAAAA
The DNA here is from genome assembly GCF_965113295.1 of Leuciscus leuciscus. Classification (NCBI taxonomy): domain Eukaryota; kingdom Metazoa; phylum Chordata; class Actinopteri; order Cypriniformes; family Leuciscidae; genus Leuciscus; species Leuciscus leuciscus. The sequence continues at coordinate 37,466,618 of NC_138738.1, read as the reverse complement.
TATATAATAATCCAGGTGTGCATCAATGTATTAGGCGATAAAAGCAATTATCAATGATATTGGATGTCGCCCAATTGTTTAAAAACAGCCAATTATCAGGGCCGCTTATATCCTATCAATCAAAAGGGGGGCAAAGAAATAAAATAAACTGATTGGAAATCATGCTGTGTATGAAGAAAATGTCTCTTGTGAGAATCGAGTGACAATGGCAACATTGCAATTTGTAATCTCTGCACTGCTAGAATTTCACAAGGTTGAACTGTAAGTAATGTTTTCTGTGTATAACTGAAAGCAGTTTCTTTTTAACTTTTATTCTCTCCATAACATGTTTTCTTTGTTATCTACATTTTATTTAAAAATTGTGTAATTAATTGTAATTAATTTGAAACAAGGTAGAATGCAGAACCACCAAATTCTCTGTATCAGTATCTATATAGGCAAATGTCATTTTAAAGGAACTGTATGTAAGATTGTGGCCAAAACTGGTACTGCAATCACTTTCAAATGACTGTAGAGCGGTGTATCCCCTCCCCCTCCCCCCTGACTCGAGGTATCCAGTTAGGCTGCAGGATCCAGCAGGAACATAGGCTGCTACAAGGAGCTTCCAATGGCAAGTGACGAGTCCTACACAGTAAGTTTTTTTTCGGACTTTGTCACGACGTATTTCGGATTCATAACGAGGTCTTTTAGGTTTCGTAACCTTTTTATCCGACACGTTTGTAGCTGCAGCTGTGGTAACTAGAGCAGATCTGGCAACCCGGATGCCGAAACACTACTGACTTCGTGATTGGTAGATAGGTGGAGGGTGGAGCTTCAGGCCAAAACACAACATGACAACATCAACATCAGTTGAGGGCTGCAACTTCCTGGCAATATCCTGGCCGGACTACTGTTGTCAGTGATATAAGTATTTGAAATGAACATGATTTCTTAATGTCTAGTGACATATCAGGGCCATTTTATGATTAATTGAAATACATTTCTTACATACGGTTCCTTTAAATAATCTGATAATATTGGCACAGAAATGTTTCATCGGTACATCCATATGTTACGGGTGATTTGTGTTTGTTTTGGGTGGGTTTCCTCCTTCCTGTGTTTCAGTTCGTTTCTCTCTGGTTTTTCATTGATTTGATTATCAGTTGCACCTGTTGTTCATTTGGATGATTGGTTTGGTTGTGTATTCTGTTGATTTCAGTTCACTGTCTGTTCTTGTCATTTATACTGGTTGTTGTGTTCGTGTTTTGGAGTCTTAGTATCCAGTTCGTGTTTTGTTTTGAGTTGGGGTTTAATAATCGCCACAACTGCGTTTAGATCCTGCCTTTCTCATCTTGTTTGCAACCGAACCATAACCGGACACCATACACCCAAATACCTTGCTGAAAAGACCAGCATAATTTCTTTGCTGATGCAGGTTGTTTCATGCTGGTGAAGTTGGTCAACCAACATATTCTTTACAATAAAACTGGTTGTCGATTCCTCCCATTTATTTCTTCATGGTTTTATTAAAAATCCTTCGACAGTTCCAAATGACCTTGGCTGACGTTTTAAGGATTGCTTCCTATTAGTAGACTGGAATGCTGGATCTTATTGTATCTGGAGTGGTGTAAACCTACAAAATGTCTTTTCTGACCTCTGTGTCTCACAGCACAAAGCATCTGCACATGGTCAGGAAACTTTTACGACTGAATATGTTAGCCAGCGCTGCTGTCTCCTGCTAAAGGTTCCCCTGTGCTTTTCTGATAATAGAAAACAGCAGATCACAGAAGAGACAACCAAGCCCATGACATCACACCATAGCTGCTGGAAAATCCAGCCAGAAGCAGCATTTGATGGTTTTAAATGTTCCTTCCAGACTGGACAAACTGAGATACTTTTCCCAAAAGATTCTATGGTCACAAGTTCAATTGTTACCAACAGAGATCAATGGAACTTGCGACCATAGTTAGATAACAATGCTTTTGGGAAATGCACCCCTGGTAGATGTTGACCATAACTAGTTAGGACTGGTAGGCTGCCTTGGCTAAGCTAGTGGGGGCTTGATTGAGCTGATTAACCATGGGGGTGGGCGATATGACCAAAATCTTATATCACGATATTTAATCATTTTATTTCATGATAACAATATATATCATGATATAGTTAATTTTGCTTTAAATAAAGTTTTTATGATATAAACATTTTATTGAAATGTCATACATCTCATCACCAATTTCAATCCTATGAAAAACTAATACTAGCTAAAAACTAATACTAAAAAACTCACTGAAGTAAACAGTCAGTGATAAAATAGGAAAAAATACAATAATTACAAGCAATAGACGACAAGACAAGACAAGACAAGACAAAAAAAACTACAATAGAACAAAGACACAAATGAAATAGACCAACCTGAAAAATATAAGCACTATAAATAAAAAAACTGCATTGAAGCAGGTGTATTAGGCTGCTGTCACTTTAAGTGTGAATGCACTGATTTAATAACATGCGCTTTCTTTCTCAACCATTTATGTCCACTAAAGACATAAATGACTGTTTATGAAAATACTACTCACAAAGACAAGAATTTTTAAATATAAGTATGTGTATTTGACTGTTCAAAGGTGCTAAAAAGAACTCTAGGCGCTATGATCAGTACTAAATTCAGTATGAGCAGCGGCTTTAAGTGCGCTCGCTTCATGTGTGTGCGCCTCTCAGACAGCGCACGCATATACCAAAATTAGTCCTCTTTCGCTGCTTATTGCACTTAAACGGTTTTAAAAACCACTTGTTTTTAAACCGCAAGGCTTAGATAAGCTTTCCAGACGGCACAGAACGGCAACGTCACGTGAGCGTAACCGCGATAGAGACGATAGTCCACATTTTCAAACGGTTAATCGTGTCTACCGGAATATATCGCTCACCCCTGATGTTTTATCATCGCAAGCTGGAATGCTGTTTTCTTTGGTCATTTCAACAGAGTTAAAGGAACCGTATGTAAGAAATGTATTTCAATTAATCATAAAATGGCCCTGATATGTCACTAGACATTAAGAAATCATGTTCATTTCAAATACTTATATCATTGACAACAGTAGTCCGGCCAGGATATTGTCATTTAAAAGTGAAGTTGCAGCCCTCAACTGATGTTGATGTTGTCATGTTGTGTTTTGGCCTGATGCTCCACCCTCCACCTATCTACCAATCACGAAGTCAGTAGTGTTTCGGCATCCGGGTTGCCAGATCTGCTCTAGTTACCACAGCTGCAGCTACAAACGTGTCGGATAAAAAATGTCTGACGTTACGAAACCTAAAAGACCTCGTTATGAATCCGAAATACGTCGTGACAAAGTCCGAAATAAAACAAGGATTTGTATAGGAGATGCCTTTGAAAGATGGAGACGGCTGAAAACGTCAGCTAAATTAATAGCTGTATCTTTGATATCTGTTTCACATAGTGACTTAGGCTTGTGCTTGTACTTACGTTAATGACAGATACCTACCGTTACAAGTTAGACTAACAGCTACTGTTATAACAATGTACTGTCACATACGAGCGTACATCTTTACGATTATATTTGGCTAATCGCCATTAGTACATTTTTGCGATACATAATTACTTCGCAAAACATCTCTCATGAAGCGTAAACATAATTAACAGGAAAAAAAACGTACTGTGTAGGACTCGTCACTTGCCATTGGAAGCTCCTTGTAACAGCCGACGTTCCTGCTGGATCCTGCAGCCTATCTGGCAACCTCGAGTCAGGGGGGAGGGGGAGGGGATACACCGCTCTACAGTCATTTGAAAGTGATTGCAGTACCAGGTTTGGCCACAATCTTACATACGGTTCCTTTAAATATCTGAGAAAATATCTACTGTATGGCAGGCAGATCCACATTCTCAGATTCGAATGATATGCAGGGTCTTATTTGGTCCAAGCTGGTAGATTGTGGTTGCTTTAATCAACCAGAATACCAGTTTATTGGGCTGATGTTGACCAGGTAGATCTTGATCATGCTGGTCAGAGCTGATCGACTACTTTGACTAAACTGCTTGACCAGTTTGACCACCTTAAACTGTTATTCTTTTCAGCAGGAATGGCTGTTTTTTTGGCTCAATGTGTGGGTGTATGAGTGATATCTGTGAAACAATATCTGTGATCCAAATCCAAATTCTGAGAGTAAGCTGACCAAAATAGTCTACTACTACTCTGGTTTTAAATAATGAATTCATTTTTAAATGTCTTTTTATAATAATTGTATCAGTTTTGTGGATATACCAATGTGTTTAGCTTCTCGACTGTAGATCTGATGTAGTCAATTAGGATTAACAGGGATTTCTTTTGGAACAATGTAGTAATATTCCTCATGTATCGAATGTAAGGTGTACATCTGAAGAATCTGCTTGACCTTAAGCTGGTATGATGGCAGTATTACTGGTATTAGAGCAGAATAACAGTTAGCGGGTTGCAGATTTTGCAAAAGGAACATCTGTTTCTCATTGACTTTGTGCCGGGTCAGAGCTTTAGGGTACTACGAGCAGCATGATCCTGCATGCAGAATGAATATCTCACCTTCTGCACGCTATATTCATGCTCTGGAATGACTGTTGATGCAGGTGCTTGTCATAGAGACAAGAAAAGCACAGTTAGGTGCTTTAATCGAAGGCCAGGAGCATTCAAATGGTCTCGGTGTTTGCATCTGTTAATCAGCTGCTCGTTCAAACTAAGCGTTGCACACACTTTAAGTTACATAGGAAATGCGTCTTTCCAGTGTGTCATTATGTCAAAGGTGTGTGCTGTTTACAATCAAGAAGAAAGCTGCAATTCAATTTCCTTTGTTCTCATGGTTGCCTGTGATTCCCAGATTACGCCATCTGTCTATCATCACTGACTTTAAAGTTTAAACAAGATCTTTTAGCTAAGGAATGTTATTGGAAATGTGTGTCTCTCTCTGTTTTTAGTTTTTTGCTTTATTCATACACACCGTCTAGTCAAATCTGGCATAAGAAACGCCTAATAAAAAATCATCCTGGCATGTGGAACTTCAGGCTTTCTTCCAATATATGATGTCATGACAATTCCGTGTTTCGAAAAGAAACTAAATGCGGGACATTTGTTTTTCTGAAAGTTGTTTGGGACATTTGTACACTTTGGGAGTGTCAGTGTTATTGTTCAATGCAAAATAAGAAAGAAATTGTCCCTCTTTTGGGTTGCTTGATTCTGAATTCCCATTTCTAGATGTTTTCATGACGTTCTGCGACACTTCAGAATATCAAATATTACAATCTCGGAAAAATGTGATTAGTTCGGCTTTATTCTGTAGCTCTGAGGGTTAACTGGGCTTCTAATATCCGAGAACTTGCCTTGACAGCTTACAGTGACTAGTATTACATGTTTAAGGTTAATAAAAAAAGTTAATTAACTGATGACAGCATATCTCAGAGACCGCCTGCAGACATTCACCAACTTTTCAGTTTACGTTAGATGTCTGAGACCAAAACATGGCACAATTTTTGTGTTAATTACATTCTTGAAAATTTCTTATAATTCTTGTGCATTTTTCTTGTAAATTCACCTTTGTCATTTTTGTTCCCTTCTAGACTGAGGTAGCTAATGAAGTGGTAAGTGTTTGTCTGACCACATTCATTTAGGACACTTATTAGTGACATTAGTGTGACTAAAGAGTGAGTGTGTGTGTGTGTGTGTGTGTGTGTGTGTGTGTGTGTGTGTGTGTGTGTGTGTGTGTGTGTGTGTGTGTGTGTGTGTGTGTGCGCGTGCGTGTGTTCCAACAGTGTCCTCTATCCCCAAAATGCACTTGTGAGAAAGGAGATCGAGGACCCAGTGGACCCGCTGTAAGTAATTTAAACACATGCATTTAATATAAATTCAGAGATTTTATGTTTCTGCACATTTTTAATAAAGAGAAGAAACACCCACCCAGAATGATTAAAGTGGCTGAACAAACAAGAATTTTAACTGAACATTTATAAAATAACTGGTTCAGCCAAATATTTCAATTCTGTAATTATTCACGCTTATGTCATTCCAATCCTGTTTGCTATTATTTTTGTATTACCAATTTTTTTGCAGTATATCCACGCAGATGTTGTCCATACAGTGATGATTTAAGATCATATCTGTCAATCTCCACAAACATAAGTAACATAAAAGTACCATAAAATCAGTCCCTATGATGGTCAAATTTTTTTTAAATATTGCAGTCAAATATATATATTTTTAATATTGATAGTATTTTAAAACAAAAATGCGTCATTGCTATTTTAAATAAGTAGCATTTTCATCGTTTTTTTTTTTTAGGTCCAGAATAGAGCACATAAACATAAAGAAATGATTCTGCATTGACTAATTGTACCACTTAAAAATAAAATTCCTCGTCAGACAGTCAACATAATGATTTGGGGCCAGTTGCATAAACATAGCCATTATGTTGAGACTGTGTCTTAAGAAATAGTCTAACTGGTATCAAAATAGACCAATCTACGTTTGTATGTAACTGACTTAAAAAATTAATGAACAGTCTTAAAGAAAACAATTGGGTGACTAACTTATAAGACTTAGCTGTTAATCAAATCATTCTCTTTCTCTGAGAACCACAGGGTAAAAAGGGTCGTCCTGGAGACGATGGAAGTCCAGGAGCTAAAGGACAAAAGGTCAAAGTTGTCTTTAATCAACTATCATATTTGTGAATTATTTATCCCATGTTAACATCTCAAATGTGTTGAACGTCCTGCAGGGAGAGGGTGGTTTCAGTGGATCTCCTGGACGAGACGGGACAGAGGTGAACCTGGCTAGAGCAAGGCCTCAATTCGCTCCATTTTGACATTATCTGTTTGTGTAATTGCTCTTTCTCACCATGTGTTCTGTACTGATCATCAGGGGAAACCTGGATACAAAGGAGAAAAGGTAAAATGATGCATCACAGAAGAAAATCAGCTGATATTACAGAAAAAGTGGAGCATGCTTCTAGCAATGCCATATCATGGGTTAGAAATCCAAAGAATGCATGAACTGATAAAAAAAATAAAAAAACATTGAAATGCAATATGCAAAAAAGTCACATCAGCCAAATGCATAAATGTAAATAAAAAAAATTAAAAAATTGCAATCCTTAATGGTGTACTAAATCATTTTTCTGTTTATGTTGTGCTTTAACTGTCTGTTAATATAGACAATTAAATATATAATTATGAAATATAATTTTTTTTATAAATTGTTTAAAATGTCTCGTTTGTTAGTGGCTTTGGATAAATGTGTTTGCTAAACGAATAAATGAAAAAAAAATGTAATCTAACTCGAGAGATTTGAATGGAATACAAATTATCAGATTTTCCTTACCCGTCTGAAAGCCAAACAAAGGAGTATCTGACTTGCAGAATACAATTTATGTAGAATAAAGGCCACTGCTATGAGTCTATCAGATTAAAGACATCTGTCAAAAGTACTACATATTTACTATAAGTCCAGAAAATTACTTGGCATACCTTTAAATTGTATTGTGTGTGTGTGTATATCCAAAGTGGTACTGACCATGAAACACATTTTTAGGGAGAGCGAGGAGAGTGTGGAACACCAGGAGTCAAAGGAGACCGAGTGAGTGACGCTTCATGCACAATAACATGTTACTCTATGTTTAATTTTGACTGAGTCTGATTCTTTTAAGGGTCCGGAGGGTCCTGTTGGTATCAGAGGAGGTCGAGGGCTGCAGGTATGTCTTTTAAACTGCATTTGTGAAAATGCAAAACAAGCATTGTTTCTCTCTTTCAGTCGTATTTTACCGTGTTCAATCTGCAGGGTTTGCCCGGACCGAATGGAGACATTGGACCAGAGGGCCTAACAGGCAAAAAGGTGAGTCGGATTCAACAATCTCAGCTTTCAAATACAGTAAAGCAGCACTTTTCCAGAGTATAATAAGTATAGGAAATGTTTGGGACAACATAATGCCATGAGCATTCTTCCATGTTCATGCATGATAACTTAAATCCTGTGTATGAGCTTGTAGAGTGCTGACACTAAAAAGATTGACATTAAAACATACAAAAGTTTGGGGTCAGTAAGATTTTTTATGTTTTTAAAAGAAGTATCTTCTACTCATACTACTGCATTTATTTGATAAAAAAACAATAAAAAAAACCCCCCAGTAATATTGTGAATATTATGACAATTTATAATGACTGTTTTCTACTGTAATTTATTCCTGTGATCAAAGCTGAATTTTCATCATCATTACTCCAGTCTTCAGTGTCACATGATCCTTCAGAAATCATTCTAATATGATGATTTACTGCTCAAGAAACATTCATTATTATTATCAATGTTGAAAACAGTGTACACATTTTTTTCAAAATTCTTTGATGAATAGAAAGTTCAAAAGAACAGCATTTATTTAAAATAGAATATTTTCTAACATTATAAATGTCTTTACTGTAACTTTTGATCAGTTTAACTCATCCTTGATGAATAAAGGTATTGATTTACTTTATTTCTTTCCCCAAAAAATAAAATTAAAATTCTTACTGACCCCAAACTTTTGAACGGTAGTGTTTAATGTTACAAAAGCTTTAGATTTCAGAGAAATGCTGTTCTTTTGAACTTTCTATTCATCATAGTATCATGAAATAAAAATGTACACAACTGTTTTCAACATTGATAATAATCATAAATGTTTCTTGAGCATCAAATCATCATATTAGAATGATTTCTGAAGGATCATGTGACACTGAAGACTGGAGTAATGATGCTGAAAATTCAGCTTTGATCACAGGAATAAATTACACTTTACTGTATATTCACATAGAAAACAGCTGTTTCAAATTGGAATAATATTTCACAATATTAATATTTTTGTTTGTATTTTTAATCAAATAAATGCACCCTTGGTGAGCAGAAGATAAAAACATTAAAAATCTTACTGACCCCAAACTAATTTGAACGGTAGTGTATTTTTAATTTTAACACTCAAAAGCTCTAGATCTAGTTCTCTGTGGTGCTGATATGCTTCTGTGTGCCACTAAGGAGAACTCAGAGCTTAATTATTTTCCTGGAATGTTCTTTTTTTCATGCACTGATGGCTGTCATGTTTCAGCCGAGCAACATATTAATGTCTGGACTTGCACACGCAGAATGCATGTGTGTGTGTGTGTGTGTGTGTGTGTGTGTGTGTGTGTGTGTGGCAGCACAGATCAGTGTTTCTGTCTTTGACAGGTTAAGGTGTTCTGCCTAATGTGTGTGAACACAGTAATTGCAGTCTTTAGTTTGTAAGAAAAAATGATGTGGACGTCGAAGATCTCAAAAATGAAGTTTATTACAGCATAGCAGTGGCAAGGTTGTTGTGGAAGCACCTCGGGTTCACCGGCGTCAGAATGAACCCAGAACATCCAAATCTCAAACCTTTAATCCTGTTACAGTTTTACCACTCTTGTTGCAACAGCTTTGGTCTGTGTGTTAATGAAGTTGTGTGTCCCACACCCATTCCCATTCTACAAATGATGATGATCATTTGCTCAGGATGTGATCAACCCAAATGGTGTAGAAACAATTTAACTTGACTTTCTTTCATCTCTATGATAATTAAGCCATTTTGGGGATGAGCTCATTCTAAAACATATTTTGGAGTGGAATCTGGGTCGAGGCAGACTACAAAGTTCAATGTGTCTGACATGAGCCATGTGTCCGCAAAGACTCCCATTGCATCTGCCCAATGACAAATGCTGGCAGACATGTGTGCCTGATATAAATAATAGTCATGAAATTATTTGTATAATGTCATGGTTATTGTTATTTTTCCATTTAACAGATGCTGATATTCAGAGCAGACACATTCAGAAGCACGTGTTTATTTTGGTGCCCATATTAACACAGGCTTGATGACAAGCACACTGACTTTATATTCAGGAAATATGACTGAATCCAGATCCGTTCTTTGTTGATTAAATGCCATTGTGATTTAAATATGATCCCCCTCTTCACCCTTAATGAGAAATATTGAAGAGTGGTTAGGTTGTTTTTCCAGTGATCAGGGACTGTCAAGATGCAAACCCTTGTTGGCTGTAACAGATGTTATATAATTGATACCAAGCTGTGTATTTTGTGCTTGTTTATATTAAAAGTCCAGCATATTATTAAATCTTTTTATTTGGGATATTATTGGTATTTTGGTTACAGAATTAACTGAATTGGGCATTTAATTCAGCTTAAACACGTGTGGCTTTTCTCTGGGCCGCCCCGTCACAGGAAGGAAAGACTAAAACATTTGCTGTGTTCATGCCATGTCGTAATTACCATATTTTCGAGATGCAACATGTGACGTTCTATGTTGTTAAGTTGTCATTACGAGATCTATGAGGATGTGAACGCTTTTTATAAATTTGAATCTCGTGTTGACGGTAATAACGTCATGGCGTGAACACACCTATTAACACATTCAATAGATTTGATCATATCGGCACAATAATATTTTTTTATGCCCTTCTTTAAACACATGATTATCATATCTGCAAGATCCTATATCGATATTTGTAATATTTTTTTCAATTTGTATGTAGATAAACAAATTTCAATACATGCAGTCATAATTTGTTATATTTTTTTATAGTGGGTGCAGGACACTGGCTATAGTTAGTTTATGTAAGTGAGGATAGCAAAGTAAACTGTGACATTATACCCCAAAATTCTTCATACAGCGACTGACTACCAGTAAAATGTATAAAAATTTGGGACCAAAAGTGATTCAGACACTTTGACCTGACCATGTTTTGCTGAAGTGTTTTTTCTTTAATTGCTAATGCGAGCTTTTTACACAGACTGAACAATATGAAGCATTGCTTGGTAATTGGTTGACCTAAATTGGTATTATCTAATTGTGTAGTTAAATTTAACAGCTGACAGATATTCAACATGATTCATCTGTGAGACAGTCTAACAGAAGGATGGACAAAACCAGTGAAATATCAGCTGATTTAATAACTAATGACTTTAATAACTGATTTCAATAACTGAGTTCTTGTCATATTTTATTACCATTTTCTAAACTATAGTGAATAAACTGTGATAATGTGAGAAATGTTGAAGCTGTCTGAATAAATTTTGGTTTGACTGTAAGTATATATTGAGTAAAACATATCTATAGTGCAGTTGCAGTTACACTGGTTTGCAGTTAAATGTCTGCCTCAGCCGGTTTAATTATATAAAAGAATCTGATATACATTTATTTTGAGATTGTATCGGGTTGTTCTGTATAGACATACGGTAATAAATTTGTTTGTGCAGGTCTAAAAGAAGAAGAAAACCCTGCAGAAACCCATACCAGTATAAAACATGTATTAATTTGCTCTAAACTAGTGTTGTCACGATACTGGAACTATATTCGATACCACAGGGATTCGATACCACAACTTATCTCATAAGTTTTTTAATAATTTGGGTAGTTTGGCTGCAATAGCTTACACATAGAACAGGGAGGATTTATTTGAATCTAAATTTACACAAAAAAAGACACGTAAAACAGTCAGTAATAAAATAAATAAACAAACTGCAAGCGATAGCACAAATAGACGCAATAGAATAAAGAGACAAATGAAATAAACATGGCTTTAAGTTTTTCAGGTGGGTCTAACAGTAGTATTCAGGTAACAAATACTACAGAAATTAAAGTAATCAAATATAAAATAACACTGGGATAGTTTTTATTGTAAAAAAAAATACAGATTAATGCTTTCAATTAAAGTTACAGAAGTTTTTGAGTCGAGAGCAGCGAGTGGTTTTCTCGTTGTCTTTTGCTCTTTGATTAACATGACAGAACACAGCAGGTATAACAGGCTGCTGTCACCGTAAGTGTAGCGATACTACAGAAAAGGAGTATTGGAACAGTTTCAGATATTTCAGTATCGATATTTTTGACAACATTGCTCTGAACTATTAATCATGGTCTAATCTGGTCTTTTCAGCATCACTGTAAACCCAGAATAAGTTGGCAAAACTCAAAAAATGTAAGGCAATCAGTTGCCTCAAATTTTTTAAGTTAAGAAATTCAAAGTTTAAGTAAGCAGAACTGGCAGATTTTTTATTTTGTACTTATACATTTTAATTGTTCTTAACTTGAAATGTTTGAGTACACTAATTCATACATATAACTTAAAACTTTCATGTAATCTCAATGTGAACACTTTTATTAGTATAAACGTAGCTAACTTTAGCAAGCTAACATACTAATTTGTTAAAGGGATACTTCACCTCTGGAAAGATGAATGTGTATTTAAAATAGGTCATTTATGTAGAAGAAATGTGAAATTATTTTTGAATTTGGAGCTTTCTAGACTGAGAAAAGCCAGAAAATGTATTTTTGGCTTATGTGGATAAAAGACAACAACTCCCAGAATGCACTTGCTTCGCTGCCCTAGGAGGCCACTCCCAAGCCACGCCTACCGGTAAGAGAGCGCAGTTGAAAACAACAAGGCTAGGCTTCTAGTGAGACTCCGTGACGAGTTTGCCCGGTATTTCGAGAGCGCCCAAAATGTCCGGGATTCGGCTTTTGCGTTGTACAGTCGCCATTCATTATGTTTACTGTGGCGAGCAGGACGAGGCTGAGGGGCGCGGGAGAACGGCGCGAGGCCGGTGGCGTCATTACTGATGAGCGACACCTGTGAGACGCACCGGTCTCGTATCTCTCACGGAGGAGCGGGAATTTTCTTAGCAATGTTAAAACGCACATCAACCGATCACTTGTTTAGCGTTCATGTAAACACTACATTCAGATTCACCAATCGGAATGAATTCAGTTAGATTGAAACAAAAGGTGTGCATGTAAACAATGAATGGCGACTGCAGAAAGAAAAAGCCGAATCCCGGACATTTTAGACGATCTCGACGGCCGGACATGTCCGGGAAAAAGAGGATGGTAACCCCTACTACTCATCTTTCTCCTACTACTCAGTTTTCTCCACAGAACAAGAGCCTATTAGCTTAGCTTCCAAAGAAAGACGGCTGACACTGTGTACATTCTGTGAGTGAGATCCCTCTATGGGCGGGTTGAGAACATGCGGGACAGCTCCTCCTACTGGCTGTAGTCTTTAGCCTCTGGCCCAAAAAAATTTCCAGACAAAAAATACATAAATCTCTCGTTTCAGGGGGATATGAGGGTAGAAAACACGGTAATTCAAAAAAACTACAGGTTTTCTACTAATACAAGGCTTAATGCTAAATCCTGAAGTATCCCTTTAACAAGTTAACAATTGTATGTTATACAGTAGCACTTGCTGTATGAGTGCAGTAATATGTAGGTTTTATTTGCTCTCAAATCAAGCTCATGCACCACTCGTCACCATGATGGTCACTATCCTAAAACCAACATTAACAGAATTCTTCTAAATTAGCATAACAAAACATTAATCACTACTAAATCTCCCACTTAACATTAATCTTGCACAAAAAAAATTATATTACACTTAGTTTTAGCATTTACTCTCCATTTTGAGTGCCATCGGCAAAGCATGCTGGGAAATAGACATCCCAGTCGTTTCAGTTAAACTTAAGATCGTCTAAATTAAAAGAAATAATTTAATAAAACTCAAAACAATGAAACAGTTCAGTTTACTTAAAATATATCAGTTCTGTGAACTTGAAAGAAAAAGAAAGTGCTAAATACTCATAAAAGTTAATTTGACTGAACTAATTAGTTTAATTTAAGTTTGTCCTACTCAAACCAGTTATTTTGAGCGTTAGGGTTTACAGTGATGTCTGAGATAAGTGGAGAGCATTGCGTTCGCAGATTACACTTATATTGGATCTGTTGTCATTGTTCTGAATGGTTCTGCTTCTTCAGGGGGAGAGAGGCTTTCCTGGACCACCAGGAATACAGGGCGAGACTGGCACTGGGCTTCCTGGACCAAAGGTTGGCCTGAATTATATATATAAAAACCTATGATATCTGGAACCCAATGTGATCATAACGTGTGTTTTCTCAATCTGTAGGGTGATGTGGGGTTCCAAGGCAGAATGGGTCCTCCCGGGCCTCCTGGGCTCGGCGAGCCGGGTCTACCGGTAAAGATGTGCAATTTCTTAATGCTCACACTAGGGCACAATCGACACCGAACACAGTATAAAACTCTACCATCATGTTCACCTCTACAGGGGCCACAGGGGCCGCAGGGTTTGCCTGGAGAGAAGGGCCCTACAGGAGAGGGTTTACCGGGGCCAAAGGTACACACATCATTGCACACAATTTGAAGTGTTTTCATAATTTTTTCCGATTCAGTGTGCATGAGTCATATCAAGGCTTTTAGGCAAGGCAAGGCAAGTTTATTTATATAGCACATTTCATACACTATGGCAATTCAAAGTGAAGAAATACAAATATTCACAAAATAAAAGCAAGGAAAATTAAAACAGTTCTTCAAAATGCTTTACATAGAAAGAAATTAAAATATCACACTATGGCAATTCAAAATGCTTTGCATAGAAAATAAGCACAAAATAAAAGCAAGGGAAATTAAAACAGATAAATGATACAGTTATAAAAATGAATTAGAGTCAAATGAATTAAAGTAGTAAAAAGATGATACATAGAATAAACTTCTCATCTGGCAAAACACCGGTGAATCTTATTTTGCATATAGTTTTGCTCTTTAAGGAGGTTTAATTTTTTTTTTTATGCAAGCCGTGTCGCGTGGTTTATATTAGAGAGCCTTTGAAATGTCTGACCCTTGTGTCCTTATATTCCTGAGCAATCCAGGATTCTTTCATCTGTTTTTCCATTAAATAACGGAACATAATCAATCCTGCCGTCGTTTGACTCTGCATGTGAAAAATGCAGGGTGTGTCAAATACTGTTTATTTATGCGTTTGGCAGATGCTTTTCTACAAAGCGACTTAAAGTGCAGTTAGTGAGTGTTAGCTTGGAATCGAACCCATGACTTTGGCATTGTTATCGCTCCAGTTGAAGTGTGTTGGCACTGGGCAGAATGAGTGATTTTAACTAGTGGTGTTTGTTAAGGCAACCATTATTAACAACCACAACATCTTAGCAACCATGTAACAACTCCCTGGCAACTACTCAGATACCGTACACTGATACACTGAGACAATTCAACTCAGAAATTGCTAGTATATTTCAGAAATAATAATTATTTGATGGTTTAAACATTTGTCTTTCACAGGGTGAGAGGGGTCTGGAGGGGCTGAAAGGACCCAGAGGACCAGCAGGTCCTGGCATTAAAGGAGACAAGGTAAAACATATAGATGGGCTTTCAGTGACACATCGATGGCATAATTTTTTATTTTTAGGTGAACTATTCCTTTAATCACTTTTCTCTCTCAAGCTCATATCTCATGCATGGGTTTACTGTAAGTGTTTTTTTCAGAAAACACTGATGCGGATTCCTTTCTCAGTATTCATCCACATTTGAAATGTTCTTGGCTGTAAAAAGTTTGTGTAATGTTTTTGTAGGGGTGTGCGATATAACCAAAATCTTATTTCATGATAGGAGAAATTTTATTTCACGATAACGATATATATCACACTATAGTTATTTTTATTTATTTTATTTGTATTTTTGTTATTAAAAATAATGAAGAAGCAAATTACAAACAATAGGACAAATACAGTATAACAAAAATAAGAATTAAACAAATTAAGTTTTTCAGGTACAATAGATGTATTTAACATGCAGTTAGAAATAGTACAGAAAATGAATAATCAAATGTAAACAATAAAATACTGCATAATCTTCACTTTATAACTTAAATATAAATGTATTCTTTTTAAAGCTACAAAAGTTATTCAGTGAGTGATTTTCTCTTGATGTCACAGAGAGCTGCAGGTATATTAGACTGCTGTCACTTTAAGACCGATTGCACAGATCCAGCATACTGATACACATCTAGCTACTTTCACTTGAGAGATAATAGGCTGTGTTTACATGAATACTCCACATAATGTGCATTTTGACATAATTGCGCGAAAGGGAACTGAACGAATTAAGTTATTTTTCACAACTAATTGCACTTAATTAACATAATTTTTTTAACATCAAGTACATCCCGATCTTTATTGTCTCATTCATGCATTGCATCACTAAAGTGTCAATAGTGCTGTGCTACTCATATATAGGGTATAGCAATCTATAGCAAAATCTTGAGTCTGATAAAACATTAAAAACTGTCCGTGGAGGTTGCATCTTTTTTGTTTCTTTTTTTGAATTTCTACAAAGATACCGTATAGGTGCGAATGAAGAGATCGCAAGTTGCAGCAGCC
The DNA here is from genome assembly GCF_965113295.1 of Leuciscus leuciscus. Taxonomy (NCBI): domain Eukaryota; kingdom Metazoa; phylum Chordata; class Actinopteri; order Cypriniformes; family Leuciscidae; genus Leuciscus; species Leuciscus leuciscus. The sequence continues at coordinate 37,450,370 of NC_138738.1, read as the reverse complement.
GCGAGGACAGTGAATGTGCAGGCAGTCAGTCGTAATGGAGTAATTGATTGGTCGCGGCACTGTGTGCAAAAAAATGCTTTGGCCTAATGTATGATGTCGGGTTACACAGAGCAAATCATCTACACAATTATTTAGTTTTCTTATTTAATGACCGGCAATTTAGTTGTAATAAGCTGCATAAGGCTTATTAGCGTTAGGCTATAGCCTGAAAGGTCTGAATTACACACTGTTACAACAGTCATTGTTTTTTTTGTTTTTTTTTCACAATGAAATTTGAGTTCATGATTTTAATGTTGTTTTTTTGTGGCAGACTAAAGACTAATGACAGACTGTTGATCTTTGAATAAAAATATGTTTGGTTTAGGTTTGAAATTCATTCTTTTTTTGTAGGCTATGTAGTCTAATATCATAATTGACATTTTATGCAATCGCCACAATATATACAGTAATATCGCCCAGCCCTTCTTATTTGCACAGTTTGCATTATTGAACCCCTCTCTGTGGATGTTTGGAGGAACATGTCACAGCATGCAGTGAAGTCAGTTCTCAGCCTGTGGCCCAGACATATGAATAATATCAATGTTGTATCTACTACACATTCCAAATCATTTTAAAAACTAGATTGTACATGAGCTGACAAATTTGCTTATGCAATATATTTGTGTTTATTCCCTTCAGGGTGATTTTGGTCCTCCTGGGCTTCAAGGGCCAGTTGGGCTTCCTGGAGAAGGGATCCAAGGACAGAAGGTGCTGACAAACTCTGTGCATGATGGCATAAAAACGTTTTGTATATCCATAGCCAAGAATGCATTGATCATTTATCACATGGTGATTGTTTTAGGGTGTGGAAGGACCACGTGGACCCCCGGGAAGCAGAGGCCCATCGGGCGAGGGCTACCCGGGATCAAAGGCAAGAGTTTCCCATCATGCTATAAACACAGTCGCCAAATAGTATTAGGTCCTGGATAAACGTTATTTGATAACATATGGAAACGTCTCTATGTTTGCAAATGTGCTCTTGAAGGGTGACCAAGGTTTACCAGGTGAGAGTGGTGCACCAGGAGAGAGAGGAGCAGGAGAACCGGGAGCTAAAGTAAGTCTTCTTCACTTCACTATTAAATCTACAATCAACATGAAAACATTTGTGTTTTTATATGCACATTAAAGAATGTAGTTGGCTTTTACAGTGTATATATGTGTATGCTCAACTCCTAATGATCCTGATTTTAAAGTATTGTCTCTATACATGTGTAGGGGGAACCTGGAGCTCCAGGGTTTTCAGGATTACCAGGATTACCTGGGGAAGATGGAGCTCCAGGACAGAAGGTACCAGTCTCACCTCAGTCAGCATCAACACATCAGAAGAAGACACTCATTGCTGTATCTCTGTGTGTATTTCAGGGAGAACCAGGAGCCTCTGGATCGAGGGGTCCTGAAGGGGCAGCAGGAGTGGGCATCCAGGGTGAAAAAGTATCTCTTTGACTTTTATCATCTTGATAAAATTCTAAAATCATCTTGACCCTATAAAGCCTACTGTATCATATTTAATAAGCACATTTCTAAGGCTTCTAAATTATCAGGATGATCAAAACTTTGCTGTAGAACCTGTTGCACACAATCTACTACATGATTTCTGTCGTCTGATTGTTGCTGTGAAATCTTTTATATTGTTAGTAATGTTTCAAAATGAAAGTTTACTGGACTGGACTTTGGTTTACTTGATTATCTATACATCATTTTTAGAAACATCATGGTAAAATTTGATTATCAAATATGATCTATCAGGCTTTTAATTAACTTTTATTTGTTTATTATTGCATTGCATTATATGATTTGCCCTCCACAAATACAACTACAGAGCTTTGATCATAAAACTAAGCATTTAAATATAATTTTACCGAGACATATTATTGGGAATATAGAATGAAATCTGATATTTATATGCATTTTATGTAAGCAGTCTGTTAAACTATTATAAAAATCCTAATCATAATTTTATCTTACTTTTTGGTCACATGCTATATGAGCCATAAAGGTTTGATGTATCAAATATGACTCTCAACAAAAAACACACATGCAAACTTTTTTTTTGTCTAAAGGTTCAACAAACGTACTCGGTTACTAACGTAACCTCGGTTCTCTCTAGAAGAGGGAACGAGTACTGCGTAAGATATCTTACGCTAGGGGAAAATCCTTTTCCGCGAGATATTGAAGCCAAAAATTATCCTTAATTTTGTAATAATGCAAAACGCGTTGCAGCAGCAATGCAGACATAGGCGAGACAGCTCGCGCGCCTATTGGCTGCTCTGCGGCAACTGCAGCAGCCTATCGAGCGAGGCCTGGCGTGACGTCAGACCCAATCAGGGCACTTCGCGCCCGCTGCGTCACGTCCCGCCGAAATGGGCGTGGTCTAGGCCTATAAATATCGCTCGCAGGCAGCTATTATCTGGTTTTTCATCATCGAAGCAACCAGAGCGTGTGCATGCACGGCAAGATACGCAGTACTCGTTCCCTCTTCTAGAGAGAACCGAGGTTACGTTAGTAACCGAGTACGTTCTCTTACGAGAGGTCTCTCGTACTGCGTAAGATATCTTACGCTAGGGGACCCAGTGTAAAACGCCGTGCATGCTGAGATCTGACACCAAAGACCCAAGGGCGAAAGCCCGGGGTACATATAGTGCACAATCACTCAGTGAACTCACAGAGAGTCCGGGAAGAAGGAGGGGTGCAGCCTCACTTTTCCACATAAAGTAGCGTTGAAGGGACGCAAATTTCATCATACAGACAGGGCGGGGTACGGCCTGAACTGATGGGAAAAAATGTGGGTCTTACACAGTTTGCCCAGCTTTAAACTGTCGAAAATTGAGCTGTGCTCAGTAAACGCAGCATTCTGAGCTGAACGCATCAGGTCAGATAATACTGGTAGTTTAGACCGACAGCAGCCCGGCCTGCAGGGCGGGAACCTCTAGGTTACAAAACCTTATAAATGTAGACGGGGAGGCCCAGCCTGCCGCCATACAAATATCTTGCAAGGCAATCCCACTTGACCAAGCCCACGAAGAGGCCATGCCTCTTGTGGAATGCGCTCTGACACCCAAAGGGCACTGCATGCCCTTGGAGGCGTATGCCAGCGCTATAGCATCAACTATCCATCTGGATAGGCTCTGTTTCGACGCGGCTAGTCCCTTAGAACGTCCGCTAAACGAAACAAAGAGCTGTTCCGTCTGTCTGAAAACAGACGAGCGAGACACATAAGCTCGTAATGCCCTGACTGGGCAAAGGAGGCTCGCGTCTCTTTCCTCATCAGGGACCGGTAGGGCTGACAGAGAGATAATCTGCGCCCTAAACGGTGTGTTGAGGGATTTTGGAACATAACCGTGCTTAGGTTTGAGTATAACTTTTGAGTCATTGGGCCCAAACTCCATGCACGCCGCGCTCACAGAGAGCGCGTGCAGATCCCCTATGCGCTTCACCGAAGCGAGAGCCAGCAAAAACACCGTTTTGAAAGACAGGTGTTTCAAATCGATTGACTGTAAAGGCTCAAATGGCGCACCTTTCATGGCTTCCAGAACCGTAGAAAGGTCCCATACGGGGACTGAGGGAGGTCTGGGAGGATTCAGTCTCTTAGCTCCTTTAAGGAAGCAGATGACTAAATCGTTCCTTCCTATTGACTGACCAAGCGTTGTTTCTGAGAACGCTGCTATAGCCGCCACATAAACTTTGAGCGTGGAGGGGGCCCTGCCCCCATCCAACAGCTCTTGTAGGAAGGAAAGCACCTCCGTCACATCACAATTTGTGGGTGACACACCACGGGCTGTGCACCAGCCCGAAAACACTGACCATTTCGAAGAATAGAGTCGTCTTGTAGACGGAGCTCTAGCCTGCGTGATCGTGTTTAATACTCCTTTAGGGAGTCCAACATGTACCCGTTGATGGCCCAGACATGAAGGGACCATAGATCCGGGTGAGGATACCAGATCGAGCCGCGGGCCTGTGAGAGGAGATCTCTCCTCACTGGTACTGGCCACGGGGCAGTACTTGCTAACTGCATCACGGCTGGGAACCAAGGTTGGTTTTTCCAGAACGGTGCTACCAGCAGTACTGAGCATCCTTCTTCCCTGATCCGTTCTATCACCTGAGGCAGGAGAGAGACGGGGGGAAAAGCATAGAGCGGGCGGCGGGGCCACACATGGGACAGCGCGCTCCTGCTCTTGGAGAAAAATTCTTGACAGTGAGCGTTTTCTTGAGACGCAAACAGGTCCACTTCCGCTCTGCCGAATTTCTTCCACAGCAGTTGGACTGTCTGTGGGTGTAGAGACCATTCGCCTGCCGGAACATTGTTCCTGGACAGTCTGTCTGGTCCTATATTCATGATCCCTGGCACGTGCGCTGCTCTGAGCGAGCGCAGGTTGCACTGAGCCCATACCAGGAGGCGTTCTGCCAGCCTGTACAGTTTCTCGGATCTGATGCCGCCCTGGCGATTTATGTAGGATACCACAGACATGTTGTCCGAACGGACCAAGACGTGGTGACCTTTTATTTGGGGACAAAAACGCGTCAGCGCGTTGTCTACTGCCAGCATTTCGAGGCAGTTTATGTGCAGGAGTTTCTCCCGTTCTGACCACTGGCCGAAGAACGGTCTGCCCTCGAGCAGCGCTCCCCATCCCGAGGTGGACGCGTCCGTGGACACCACTTTCACCCTCGAGGAAGTCCCCAGGCTTACACCTGATTGGTACCAGTCGTTCGCTTTCCAGGGTTTCAGAGCTGTAACGCATTTCTGATTGACCCTGAGGCGAAGCAAACCGGGTGCCCACGCTTTGCGTGGGACTCGCGCTTTCAGCCAAAACTGCAGCGGGCGCATGCGGAGCAGACCCAGCTGGAGTACTGACGATGCTGAGGCCATGAGACCTAGCATCTTCTGAAATCTTTTGAGCGGGACAGACGCGCCGCAGCGAAAAGAGTTCGCTGTGCGTCGAATGTCTACCGTGCGCTGTTGTGATAGTCGCGCTATCATGGATAGTGAGTCCAGTTCTGTGCCCAGGAAAGATATTTTCTGACTGGGTGACAGGGAGCTCTTCGCCCAATTGACACTCAGACCCAAATCCTCGAGGTGATCGAGTAAAATGGTCGTGTGTTCTATGAGCACTGCGCGAGATTGCGCTAGAATCAGCCAATCGTCCAAATAATTCAGCACTCGCATGCCTCTCATTCTGAGGGGTGCGAGCGCCGCGTCCATGCACTTCGTAAATGTACGGGGTGCTAGGGACAAACCGAACGGCAGGACTGTGTACTGATATGCCTGGCCCTCGAAGGCGAATCTCAAATATCGCCTGTGACGTGACGCTATCTGTATTTGAAAATACGCGTCTTTCAGATCTATTGACACAAACCAATCTCCTTGGCGAATCTGCACAAGGATTTGCCTGGTCGTGAGCATCCTGAACTGTCGCTTCACAAGCACTTTGTTCAGTTGCCTTAGATCTAGTATGGGTCTGAGACCCCCGTCTTTTTTCGGTACCAGGAAGTATCTGCTGTATAGCCCTCCCTCGCTCTGATCTTGAGAGAGAGGTTCTATGGCCCCTTTGCTCAATAGTTTCGTCACTTCGGCTCGAAGTAGATGTGCTACTTCTGTTTTTACCGTGGTCTCGACGCGCGCCACATAGCGGCGAGGGCGTCGGCGAAACTGCAGCGAATAGCCTCTTTCTATAATGTTCAGCACCCACTTCGAAACCCCGGGTAGCTTTGCCCATGCGTCTGCATGGATAGCTAGGGGTCGAATACGAAGCGCGCTCCGCTCGCTCAGCGATGGAGAAGCTTCGGTGTGCTGCAACACAAGCGTGTCGCTCGTGACATTTGAGGCATGGGGCGCGCTGATGACAGCGGGCAGATTGCCAGCGCTCGACTCCTCTGCGGTGGTTAACCGCGAGGGGGAGGGCTGGGCGGTTCCCGTGGGAACTGTCATGTCTATGTGTGGATGTGGGCGCGGGGCAGCGGGCACATTTATCACACCGAAAGCATCGTTCGCTTGCGTGAAGCGAGTGCACGTTGGTTTCGTTTTTACAGAAACCGTGAGACATGCATAACGTGGTGTTAGTGGGCACTGGGTAGTGGGCACATTCACCATGTTTGAAGCGCAATCGGTCTGAGCCGATTCATGTGCGCGAGCCCTGTGTGACGGGCTGTGCTTGTGTGTAGAGATGGGCACTGGGCAGTGGGCATTCTTCTTACACATAAAGCACCATCGGCCGTGGCCGGGACACCAGAAAAATTCACACTTATGGGATTTATCTGGGTAGCCGTAAAAACGGCGTTTGTGTGCAGGCAAGCGGGTGACAGAACCGACTTGTTTACTGCAGGATACACTGGAACAGTCACATTTACTGGAACTGAACGAGCGAGAAGTTGCCATAGAAACAGAGAGCGTCAACATGCTGGCGTTTATTGCAGGCCTGCGTGCATTACAACAGGCTTGTTCACTGCAATATTGACATTTCCAGTCGCCTGAATTTCAGAGGGGAATGGGAAATGTATAGGAAAAAGGAGGTTGGTCCGTCCGCAGCGGGACCAGAAAAACTCCCTTTTTTCCTTACGCCAGTGACGCACGGAACACCATAGAAACGGTGTTTGGGTGCAGGCGAGCGGGTTGTACAACGCGCTCGTTGGCTGCAAAATACACATCTGCAGTCGCCTTTTCAGGGAACTGACAGAGCAAGCATTGACGGCATAAGAGAGCGTCAACGTGCTGGCGTTTGTTTGCAGGCATGCGTGTATTACACCAGGCTTGCTCACTGCAATACTGACATTTCCAGTCGCCCGAACTTCAGAGGGGAATGAGAAATGTACGAGAAAGAGGAAGTCGGTCCGTCCGCGGGGGGACCAGAAAACGCTCTTTTCTCCTTTCGCCAGTGACGCACGGAAACCATAGAAACGGTGTTTGGGTGCAGGCGAGCGGGTTGTGCAACGCGCTCGTTGGCTGCAAAATGCACGTCTGCAGTCGCTTTTCAGGGAACTGACAGAGCGAAGCATTGGCGGCATAATTTTAACTGCCGCTAGACCAGGATTCGAACTCCGGTCTCTCGTGAGAAAAACCAATGATTCCGCCACTGAGCCACAGGGGGGGAACGCAAAGGTTTTCGGATGCACGAGCATATAAGAGCGTCACATGCTTTCTTCGGCGTATGCTTGCAGGCGCGCTTGTATTAAAAACAGGCTCGCCTGCTGCAATATTGATATTTCCAGTCGCATGATCAGGGAACTGGGAATATGTATGAGAAATTGAAGGTCAGTCCATCCTCGGAGGGACTAAAAAGGCGGAGGAGCAGTCTCGGAGAAGGATGCCAGGTGAGTCCTCAGAGTCACCATAGGCAGTACCTAACTCGCAGTGAGGGCAGTCGCCGTCAGCGAGTGCGAGAGCTGCGTGATCAGGAAAAGGGGCGTCTTGAAAAAGACGCCCAGCTCTTTTAGTGCAATGGGAGTGTGTGTCGCGGCGGCGAGCACACACACATACATAAACACAGTAGCAGAGAAAGGATATAATGCCGGAAAGCGCAGCAGGAAGGCAAGGAAGGCGGCGCGGCCAGCGACTTCAGTGACTCGTCCCGCTGAAGGTGCTCTCTTTCAGACGGCGCGGCTTCTTCTCCAGCTCCAGCGATGCGTGTGCTTCGCTTGAAGGATGAAAAATCAGATAATAGCTGCCTGCGAGCGATATTTATAGGCCTAGACCACGCCCATTTCGGCGGGACGTGACGCAGCGGGCGCGAAGTGCCCTGATTGGGTCTGACGTCACGCCAGGCCTCGCTCGATAGGCTGCTGCAGTTGCCGCAGAGCAGCCAATAGGCGCGCGAGCTGTCTCGCCTATGTCTGCATTGCTGCTGCAACGCGTTTTGCATTATTACAAAATTAAGGATAATTTTTGGCTTCAATATCTCGCGGAAAAGGATTTTCCCCTAGCGTAAGATATCTTACGCAGTACGAGAGACCTCTCGTAAGAGAACTGTTTAATATGGACTTTTATTTAATATGTTAGGCTTTACAGGGTTAAAGACCCCATGAAATGAAATTTGTTGCGTGTTCTTGTTTCATTATGGTGTTTTACTGTGAACGCCAGCTTGATGCTTATTGATGTAGTGTTTTGTTAATGTGATGTTGTGCAGGGTGATCAGGGTCAGCGGGGAATCCGTGGGTTAGCAGGGCCATCAGGAATAGCTGGACCCTCAGGGTCAAAGGTGAGTGAGATCAGTGAATCTGGAAGATTTTGTCTTTTGGTTTATTATATCATACAAAATGAGTTATAATTTATTCTGTTTTCAATTAATGTCTTTGTAGGGAGAGCCTGGCACCCCTGGGCGACTGGGTTTACCTGGACTACCGGGACGTTCTATACCAGGACAAAAAGTAAAAGCTTTTCTATTTAAGTTTTTTGGTATTTGCACTATAAAACAAAGAAAACTTAAATTTAAAGTTACTTTCAGACTTTTGGACCACACAATATATAATTAATATATAATATATAATCAAATACACAGTATGTTGGGACATATCGAGCACCTCCTCCACCTCCTATTGGCTATTTAAAATAGCCAATAGTGTTTTGTTTATATCACAGCTCGGTATTATATATAGCGCATTTATGTGCCATTATATAATGCATATGTGCCCTATATAGTGCATTATGTTCCATTCAAAATAGTAATTGTGTGAACAAGTGACCGATTTTAGCCACAGCTTCAGCGTCTATTTGTAGTGTAGGGGGCGGAGCTTCAGATTCTAGAGAGCATTTGATTGGACAGAAAATCTGATCAGAAGCTGAAGTGCAGAGTGATGTCATCAAAATAGTTGATCCATATTGGCGGAAGTGAGAGACTGTAAGCTTTGAACGCTTATATCTTCTAAATGCAAATTTTGTGATTTTTTTAGAGCTCACTAGCTTATAGATAACCGTACGGCCAAGATACTCATACTAAAAGCCAAAAAAACTTTCATTTTGATATCATGGGGACTTTAAAGTGCCTAATTATATCTGCTTTTGCGAATTTTACCTTTCATGTAGTGTGTAATTGAGCTGTTTGTGAATGTAAAAGGTCTGCAAAGTTTTAAAGATCAAAGTGCACGACAAATAAATGTATTGTCTCCTAAAAGAAAGAATCAATTCTGAATTGCTGATACGAGTCGTCATCAATTCCAGTCTCACTTCCTGTTACAAACCTATGTAACAATGTAACACATTTGCATAATGGTCTTCATTGGCTGCCCGCAAATAATGTCTACTTTGATCCTCAGACACTTTAGTCGTAGCTGAGACTCTAAGAGTTAGTGTCGACATGTCGAGAAGACGATGTTTTCAGCTGCGAATCCACTTTGCATGAACTTCAAAAGGATAATTGATATGGAAAAACCAACGGCATTGTTACTGTTCATATCACTGTGTATCAAGCTCTGAAGAAGCCTCCGGAGCTGAAGTTCAGATATGGTGATATGCATTTCGTTTCCAACATGCGCTGTAAGCGGTCAACCAATCATAACAGATTGGGCTGTCTAACCAATCAGAGCAGAGCAGACTCTCATAAAGGAGGGGTTTAGAGAGACTAACTCATCGAACAAACAGTTTTTAGACTCTTTGAGAAATGATGTGATGTGCAATGCATATTATGAGAAAATTAAAGTGTTTTTGACCTTGGATGCATGTAAACCTGTTGTAGCAGACTTTAAATTAACATAATAATGTCTCATTGTAGGGTGACTCGGGCCCATCGGGTCCACCTGGTTTAGTAGGAGAGACAGGATATGGACTTCCTGGACCAAAGGTACATTAATTCTTATTTATTGTTAAAGTTGTAAAATAAATATTTTACTTTGTTATTAATGATGTCAGTTCTTGATCAAAGTTCATTGGATAGCTCATGCTTTATTTCTCAGGGTGATCGTGGTGATCCTGGTCCTCTTGGTCAAAGCGGCCCTAAAGGCGACGGCTATCCTGGTCCCTCAGTACGTTAAACATACTATTGAAATCCCTTTCATGTTCATGGCATCATAGAAATCTTCATTATTCAGCATGAGGCTATATTTTGTTGTTGTTGTTGTGTGTGTCATTTGTTTGTTGGCTTCCTTTTCAGGGGCCTCCTGGTCTCCCTGGTCTTCCAGGAGAACCTGGTCAAGAGGGCATCGGAATACCAGGACCAAAGGTAGGATGGTTATTATGTGCCACCCTAAAGCAGATCATACAAATGAATATTATGAACATATAGTGTGTAAACACAGATATTTTATCGTGACTGTGTCTCAGGGTGATGTTGGCTTCAGAGGTTTACCAGGCCAACCTGGACCTCCAGGGGAAGGAGTGCAAGGACCACCAGTACGTCATCAAACACAGTCCGATAGTGATGATGTGTTGAGTTAGCCTTTATCAATCTCTCTCAGCTCTTCTTAGTCTTGATTTAACACATTATTGCATTAGATCTTCTCCCATTGTGCCATAATATTTCTAAATTGGATGGGTAAGATGCAGACATTATAATTAAATAAGTACAATTAATTTAAAATGTGAAAATCTAAAATATAAATTCTTTGTTAATGTAATATTTACACTACCATTAAAAAGTTTACTTTTCTTTTTTTAAAGAAATATATGCCTTTATTAATCAAGGACACATTCAATTGCATTGAAAGTAAAGACATTAAAAAACTGAAAATCCTGAAATAATATTAATATAAAGCAGCACAACTGTTTTCAACATTGATAATAATAATAAATGTTTTTTGAGCAGCAAATCATCATTATTAGAATGATTTCTGAAGGATCATGTGACACTGAGACTGGAGTAATGATGACGAAAATTCAGCTTTGATCACAGGATATATATATTTTCACATAGAAAACACTTTGCTGTAATAGTTTTTATTTTTAAATGCTGTTTTTACTGTATTTTTGATCAAATCAATTCAGCCTTTGTGAGCAGAAGACACTATTAAAAAAATATTATCAACCACCAATATTTGAGCAGTATATAATTTATATTTTATAGTACAAAATATTAAAGTGCCATCTGCAAACAAATGTAGATTGTGCTTTTCTCATAATTAATAGAGATAAGTTGTAATAAGTAAAAAAAATTTAAAAAGATTTTACTTTGTTTTGTTATCTGCAATAATATTTAGACATTTTTTTAAGTGTGTCTTAAGTATCTAAATACCTTTTTGGAGACGCTGTATATGCCAGAGCACACGAATAAAACCTTTCTTTGGAATACATCCCATTCCTCAAAGGTTTCATCGATTACCACATCATCTTAACACCACATTTATCATAGTACTGTATCCATGATCGTATATTCACAGCCAGAAACACACATGCTCCTGCTTCAAATCTTTTACATATGTCCAACAAATCCAGATAATGTAATCCAGTGACATAAACGTCATTCCAGATGTCCGAGTTCTGCTTTTATCTCTGCATGAATGTGTTTTAACTTTTGATTTATGCTGAATAATCTCTCTCAGGGCAACATGGGAAGACCAGGACCTCCTGGGCCAACTGGGCCACCAGGACAAGGCATACAGGGTCCAAAAGTGAGGCACTGGCATACACACGTCATAGAGATTTGAACACATATCTATATCTAAACCTATAAGCGCACATCTTATATACTCTATTACAGGGAGATCAGGGTTCGCAGGGTGTATCCGGGCCAAGGGGACCTCCTGGAGAAGGAATGCCGGGGTCAAAGGTCTCAGGTTTTGCTATATAATCTATGTTACATGATTGGATATTCAAATATTGTTATGTAAGGTCCATTTGTGTTTCTCAGGGGGATCGTGGAGGTCAGGGAGAGAGAGGGATGAAGGGAGTTAAAGGTGACATGGGAGATTCTGGCATTCCTGGACAAACAGTTAGTAAACTAACCTCAGCGTTAACAGAGCATTTATAATCGGTCATAATACTGTATGCATGAGTTTCTGTAGCCATATAATCATCATTTATTATTTCGGCTGAGTAAAAGAGAGGCAAAATTATGTTTATAAAAAATAATCTCAGTAGTGTCATTAATTATAACTCACTTTTTCAGGGTAGACCAGGAATCAAAGGAGACTCTGGGCTAACGGTATGTCTTTCACATCATCATACTACAATATTCAAAACACACTGTGCATATTTCACTCATTCAAATATGATGTTTGTTTTTAGAGGGACGACATCATCAGATTGATCAGGGAGATTTGTGGTATGTTGCATCCCACATTACACTTAATATACAATGTGATATGCTTTATGTTTCGTTTAAAAGTTTGGGGTCGGTAAGATTCTTCTTCTCACCAAGGCTGCATTTATTTGATGAAAAATACAGTAACCTGAAATATTGTGAAACATTATTACAATGTTTCTGTTTGAATCAGTGTTATTTTAGTTTTATTATTGTTTTATTAGTATTTTGAATTAGCTTTTAGTTTTATATTTTTCGTTTTCTTGTTCATTTTGTTTTCTCTATATACAAATGTGCTTTTGTCATTGTATTTTTTTATATTTTTTATATTGCTATTAGGTTTGATTTATTTTTATTTCAGTTTTAATTTAGTTTTAGTTTTTATTTATTTGCATTTAATATTTGTAGTGCTTCAGCTTAAACTTATTTCAGTTTATTTCCAAAATGTCTAATTTTCTTTTAGTTTAAGTTTTTCAACTAATATTTATTTATTTATTTCAGCTTTATTTTATTTAACAGAAATGTTTGTAATAGTTTTAGCTTGTTAATGAATATATTGTAAAATGTACTTCATTCCTGTGATCTAAGCTGAATTTTCAGCATCATTACTCCAGTCTTCAGTGTCACATGATCCGTCAGAAATCATTCTAATATGATGATTTACTGCTCAAGAAACATTTATGATTATTATCAATGTTTCATGTTGTTGTTGAAACTGTGATAATTAATATTTTTCAGGATTCTTTAATAAATAGAAAGCAAAAAAAACCCAGCATTTATTTGAAATCTAATTTTACATTATAAATGTCTTTACTGTCACATTTAATCAATTTAATGCATCCTTGCTCAATAAAAGTATTAATTTCTTTTAAAAGTTGTACTGACCCCAAACTTTTAAATGGTATATCATATAGCGTACTTTTAGGCCAGTCTCACAGGTTTTAAGTTCATGAAATATACGGTACTGTCTTTCAGGCTGTGGAGTGAAATGTAAAGAGCGTCCTATGGAGCTGGTGTTTGTGATTGACAGCTCTGAGAGCGTTGGGCCTGAAAACTTTGAGATCATAAAGGACTTTGTGGCCGCACTAGTGGACAGACTCACTGTGGGACGTAATGCCACTCGAGTTGGCCTCGTATGTTACAGTCTTGAGGTCCAGCTTGAGTTCAACCTCGCTCGCTACATGACCAAACAAGATGTCAAACAAGCCATTCACAGGGTTTCCTACATGGGCGAGGGCACGTACACCGGCTCTGCCATCCGCAAAGCAACTCAAGAAGCGTTTTACAGCGCGAGGACGGGTGTGAGGAAGGTCGCCATTGTCATCACAGACGGGCAAACAGATAAACGTGAGCCTGTGAAGCTGGAGATCGCTGTTAGAGAGGCGCACGCAGCCAACATTGAGATGTACGCTCTGGGGATTGTTAACATTAGTGATCCGACACAGGAAGAGTTTCTCCAGGAGCTTAATCTCATTGCGTCGGACCCTGACACTGAGCACATGTACTACATAGACGACTTCAACACCTTGCCAGGTAATACTTCTACTGTATGAAAGTACTTCTCTGGTGATGGGAAGGTACATACCTTTGAATACTGAACGTATGGATGTGTGCTCAATATGTCTGCCCTCAATATGTGCATGATGCTTTTTCCCACAGAATCTCTTTATTTTTTATGATGATTTGATTGCACTGCTAACAACTTAATGCATTTTACACACAAACTTAAATAAACTTTAATATTAAGATAATAACTGCACTTCACTTCCTAAATTAAACATTCATAATAAAGCGATCATGCGGTGCAGAATTATGCTAGAATCATTCATAGTTTTGTTTCATTACCAGTACATTATATATCATTATTATAATTATTTTTATTTAAACATACATTTAAAAACTGCTGAATATGTTCCTTTATAAAAATGTTTACACTGTTAACACACAGGGTTGTTGACATGGGGAAAAAATGCATAGGAAAAATCCAAAGGAAAAAATATAGGTGTACTATTCTGACACCTTTAGCATACTATTTTCAACACAGTATGGTTATATATATATATGAAGAGTTCAGATGCAAAAGCCTCTAAGTGCCATCTGAAATTTTCTTCTAGAATGATCATTTTTATCAAGCTCGTTTATTTAAGTTCAGTAATTTCACTTAAATGGCAATTAATAGGTAATTTTCATTGTCATTTAAGTGAAATTACTGAACTTAAATATACAAGCTTGATAAAAATGATCATTCTAGAAGAAAATTTCAGATGGCACTTAGAGGCTTTTGCATCTGAACTCTTCATATATATATATATATATATATAATTTTTCAAAGTTGTAAATATAACAAAGATTTTTGGAGTATGTTTTACAAGGAAATATTATTTCATTCTTTATACTTTAACATTTCATGTTTAATTCAATGTGTTACTTGCCATTTTTGTAATTATTTGTGAAATTTACTGACTGATAATTATTTTAAAGTAATATTTCCCATTTTTCCCCTCTTTTTAATTGTCCCTCATACAGCTCTGGAGTCCAAACTAGTCAATCAGCTCTGTGAGGATGAGAATGGAGCACTTATCTTCAGTCGCATTAATGGTTTTGAAAACGGATATGGAATTAATGGGAACCGCATCAATGGGAACGGAAGGTATAATTCTGGCACCAACATAAATGAAGGGAACAGAGAGAACAAGGGATCACAATCTGGGATGAACACTGTTACTCAAGAGCGTGGGAAGGGAGAAAAGTTTGCTGTAACATTTGGTCCAGACATTAATAAGGTTAGTGTACTGAAGATAATGAATGGATTTTTATATTTGTGCTCTAATTTAATTTAGTTTTGAGTGTTTTGTGTGTGTGTGTGTGTGTGTGTGTGTGTGTGTGTGTGTGTGTGTGTGTGTGTGTGTGTGTGTGTGTGTGTGTTATGTTCCCTTAGGAGGCTGAGCGTGTAACTGAGACACCAGACATAAACACTTCAGAGCAGAGCAGCGGTAGAGGAGATACTCCAACATTCACTGGGACATCCACAAATAGCAGACCTTCATCAGGGACATCATCATCATCATCATCATCATCCACAACTGTGAACTCATCATCATCCTCAGTGCTGTATATACCAGCGCCGCGACCACCGTTACCTAAAGGTAAACACATGATACACTCAATAATACAGTCAGTAAACATTTTTTATATATATATTATTATTTTTTTCAATTCATAATTTTATTCAGCAAGGATGCATTAAATTGGTCAAAAGTAACAGTAGAGACTTTTATAATGTTTCAAAATATTTCTATTTTAAAATAAATGCTGTTCTTTTGAACTTCTATTCATCAAAGAATCCTGAAAAAATGTAGCACGGTTTACACACACACACACACACACAAATATTAAAGATCCCAAACATTTGAAATTTGGTGTGCATAAAAATACAAAGAGTCGCTTTTCACAAGGCAGCAAATTCCTGATTTTGTAGTTACTCATTCATTACTTACTTGCTTACTTACACTAATGGGCGAAATCCAATCAGAAATAAAACCTAAAACATTTGCCATCTCTTCTTTGGACCATGCATTTAGTCCCAGTTATGGTGGCAGAGAGAGAGCTTAACATGCTGCAACTAAAGAAAACACATGCATATAGAAAAAACACCAGCTTTGTGAAGGGATTCATGTGTTCACTTTCATTTGGGCACATAAACATTGTCTGGAATTCACCCAATAACAAAAGCAAGTGACGAAGTGACATATTCTCAGACATTGCCCACCAGACAGGATCTGAAATGTAATCTTGCTAAACATTGTTTTTACATCTGTGTTCAGAGTTTGTGCCTCTGGACCCCCGTTGTGGGCTGCTCCTGGATCAGGGCCCTTGTCGGGACTATAACATCCGATGGTACTACGACCGGCAGGCCAACGCCTGCGCACAGTTCTGGTATGGAGGCTGTGATGGGAACCGGAACCGCTTTGACACAGAAGAAGAGTGCAAGAGGACATGTGTGGTCGTGAGAGCAGGTAAAACACACTCCTGATAAGTAAATATTACAGCAAATGAAAATGGACACCAGTTCCTGCCATTTAGTCACACTATTTTCTTTGCATTTAGGAGGCTGATATCATTTGCCTTTATCTGTGATTCCTCACTTATCACTCCGACGGACCTGCACTGAAAAACACAAAGCATAAAAATGTTGTAGGAAAGGACATTTATTAAGGGACATTGTTATGCAACAGTAGCTAATCGAGAACTGTGAATAATCAATATTGTGATATTGTTATAGTTAAACAACATTAATTGAATTGGCATTTATGTAATAAATGAAATGCGTTCTTGATTTTGAGAACTAATGTTTTCAGTATCAGTGAAAGTTTGTAATTTTTTTTATCTCGTACTGTATGTACTTTTTGTAATAAACTATTTTGTACGTGGATAAATGGCTTGGCTGTTACACTGTCAACAAATTCAAAAGTTCTGTAATCCCATGTTCACTAAATGATGCTGTATTTTATGTTCAGCTCAAGGAGGATTTGTGCTCCGGTTTTACAGAACTCTGGTTTTTATTACAATAGATTTATAATGAGGTAACGTGTGGTTCTCTTGAGGTTAGACACTGCCATCTTCTGGAAAGAAACCATATTGTGATATTGTGATGTCCAAAGATGACTATAATACTTGATCCGTTAGCATTCACATTCATCTCAGTGGCAGCTGCATTCCTGGAAGTACATGACCTGACATTTTTGTTCATGTGACTAATTTATTTGGAGCAAAGGGTTGGCGTCTTAGCATAGTCCAGTTAGCTTCTTGCTACTGGTGCCCATACTACACCATTATAATGTTGGGAAAACTCTTTCTCCAATTTGTTGTCTTTCCACAAATGTATATGCATGAAATTCCTGGATTTGGTTAAATATAGTTTGGTACCAAGATAATCAATCCCAAAATTCTAAGAAAGCAGCATCCAAAAAAAAAAAAACTTACCACAGCTAAAGTCTATCTGTCTTAAAATATGACATCAAGCTGGTATATTAGTCATTTATCTCTGTTATTAATATCTCCTCATGCTTTAACAGTCTCACACATCTGTCCCTTATGCTTTGACTTAAATTACACATGACTCCTTCCCCCAACACCTTTCTGTCTGTTTTAATTTTAGTAATAGTGTCTCTAGTCTGGCTGCCGCTCTCCCCTGAGCCCTGAGATCTTTCCATTTTCTATGTTTGGAAAAACATGGAGTCCAGCGTATTTGTGATTATCAAGTTTACACCTCCTTTTGAAAGGCACTCATATTCCAATGAAGTTCAAATGATCAGTTTGAGATGTCTTTGTATTGACTCCAATTTATTGTTTAACTAGGAAGTATTCATCTTTGTACCTTTAGGGGTACAACAACTTGTCACCGGGGCAGTACAACTTTGTAGCTTATCTAAAACGTGCATATTAGTACCTTATAGTAGTAATATGTACCTTATGTTACTACTATAAACCTTGTAGGGGTAAATAAGGTACAAAGATGTCCCTTTGAGCTGTACAAGGTACAAATTTTGCACTTTTCTTTCTTTCAAGTGTGACTAACTACACTAAGCATTTCATCTCCTCCCAGGATCTGACGCATGTATAATAAAGTTTGGGGGACTCGAGGCACCGAGTGGTTGAGGCAGCTGAAAATGTCTCATCACCTGTTGTAGTCACAGCTGTCTCTAAACTCTGCAAGCGAACCCTTCATTTATGTAATTGAACTGAAAGACTCTTGCACAGAATCTTGCAGACAAAGTATAGAAGAATAGGATTGGATTGGTAAAACTTGCAGACGTGTGGCCCGTCCTGTGACAGCTGGCGTCTTGCCTGGCCATCACATTGGGATCCCCTTCTTCACAACCAGGATTGAGGGATGACAGAGGCAGTGGGGGTGGACAAGAGCGGGAGGGTTATATTTAGGATGGCAGGATTAAATAACAACCCCTTCACCCTGGGAATCTTTTCAGCTCTCTGTCCTTTTCCAGCCCGGACGGTGTGGCGAGCAGACCTGCAGCCACTTTCTCCACTTCTTTCTTCTCTAGTCCTTCATTTCCCATCTTGAAACACAACAACATGGATCCCAAAGCCATAAAGGAGGAGCTGCGGCTGTTCCAGAGCACCTTGTTGCAGGATGGACTGAAGGAACTTCTGAATGAGAACAAGTTTGTGGACTGCACTTTAAAAATCGGCGACCGCAGCTTTCCTTGCCATCGCCTGATCATGGCCGCCTGCAGCCCCTACTTCAGAGAGCTCTTCTTCTCCGAGGACGGCAAGGAGAAGGACAGCGGCAAAGAAGTGGTTCTGGATGACGTCGATCCCAACATCATGGACATGATCATCCAGTATCTGTATTCGGCTGAGATCGACTTGACGGACGACAACGTTCAGGAGATTTTTGCAGTGGCGAACCGTTTCCAGATTCCCTCAGTGTTTACAGTGTGTGTGAACTATCTTCAGCAGAAGCTTTCGCTGTCCAATTGTCTAGCCGTCTTCCGTCTCGGCCTTGTCCTCAGCGTTCCCAGACTCGCCATAGCGGCTCGCGATTACATCGCTGACCGTTTCGAAACCGTGTCTGCCGAGGAGGAGTTCCTTCAGCTGGCACCTCATGAGCTCTTGGCCCTCATTGGTGGAGACACGCTTAATGTGGAGAAAGAAGAAGTTGTGTTCGAGTCGGTGATGAAGTGGGTGCGCAGCGACAGGGCCAAGCGCATCAAGAGTCTAGGAGAAGTTTTCGACTGCATCCGCTTCCGCTTGCTTCCGGAGAAGTACTTCCGGGAGAAGGTGGAGAAGGATGACGTGATCAAGGCCGATCCTGAACTCGTGAAGAAGCTGCAAGTCATCAAAGATGCCTTCGGAGGAAAACTCCCCGAGAAGAAACCCAAAGAGAAGAAGGAAGGAGAGGCCGGAGAAGAGGAAGAAGAAGAGGAGCTGCTGCCTGGTTACTTGAACGATACTCGTAGGCTGGGGATGTACGGACGAGATCTAATCGTCATGATCAATGACACGGCTGTTGTGGCGTACGACGTGGCCGAGAACGAGTGTTTTCTGGCTGCCATGTCAGAGCAAGTGCCGAAGAACCATGTGAGTTTATGCACTAAGAAGAACCAGCTCTTTGTCGTCGGGGGCCTGTTCGTTGATGAAGAAAGCAAAGAGTCTCCACTGCAGTGCTACTTCTACCAGGTACAAATCAACTCTGGGTGAAAACTGGGTGTTGGTGTGATGGTAACCAGACTAGGTTTCTTAAACTAGCTTTACCTCCATAGTCTTTATGCTGGTCCACCAGCATTTATCCAGTCTGGACCAGCATGGAAATATTCTTTTCATCGGTCTTTAAACTAAATTAACTCTCAAAACGTAAATTAATTTCCAAGATACTTTTCTGGCATTTCTTTTTTTTTTTTTACAGCTTACGATAACGCTTTACAATAAGGTTCAGTTTGTTAACACTGGACATCATGAACTAACAATGATCAATACTTTTACTGCATTTAGGTTACGTTATAATCTACATGTACTAATACATTTTTATTATTTCAGGTTTTATAAATTAACATGAATGTTGTAAACCAATATGAATTACCTATATATGTATACCTATCAAGTCAAATTTCTTTGTATAACACTTTTCACAATACACATTATTTCAAAGCAGCTTTACAGTACATCATGACGTTAATGTTTATAATATCTTGATCTCTTCATGCCTTATAGTCGCATTTAGCAAATGAGAGCTGAGCAATAATATAGTTTTCATTTTGTGACAACAAGCAATCAAGAAGTTGAGATTTGCTAAAGTATACATCACCCTAACTTTATTTAAGAACTGGGTGATATGTCAACATTAAATATCTAAAATAATATGCATATGTAATCAATATTAGCCTATATTTTAAAATGAGCATGAACCTATTTTATGAATGTAAAAATAGTTGTTAATTGTTAGTTCATGATATCTAATCTGATGTTAATGAGTTGAACATAGTGAACCGAAGTGTTATGGAATTTATTTGTCATTTTAACACTATTTTGTCGTCTCCAGCTGGACAGTATCGCTGCTGAGTGGACTGCAATGCCACCAATGCCCAGCCCTCGATGCCTGTTCAGTCTGGGTGAATGTGAACACCTGCTGTTCGCCATCGCTGGCAAAGACCTGCAGACCAACGAGTCCCTCGACTCAGTCATGTGTTATGACTCTGAGTATGAATGCATCTAATATGTTCATCATTTTGTCTGTCCGACTGCTGATTCTGCCCTTCACACATGAGTCGGCTACTGGCTCAGGCGTGTGACTTCAATGTCTCATTTCATTGCAGAAAGATGAAATGGAGCGAGACCAAGAAACTTCCTCTGCATATTCACGGCCATGCAGTTGTCTCACATAACAACATGGTGTACTGCATTGGAGGAAAGACAGATGACAAGTAAGTGTGTGTGTGTGTGTGTGTGTGTGTGTGTGTGTGTGTGTGTGTGTGTGTGTGTGTGTGTGTGTGTGTGTGTGTGAATGAGATCATTGGTGCTCTCATTCACGCATATGGTGTAGTTCGCAGCTGTCTGTGCTCCATCAAAGTTCCTCAACAATCCTCTGCACAATGTGACACTTAAGGCAACAGACGCTTCGTTGGGTTTTGTCAGATCAGTATGTTACCCCTGTCGGCATCTGTCAACTCTTGTTTTCGCCGATTGAACATGTTGAACCTGCATTTGTCATTTGTCTTAGAATGTCTGAGAAATGACGTACTGTAGTTGGTCTGTCAATGCAGTGTGAATTGGCCTTTAAAACCCTCTTATCATGAGGAATACATTTGGCGTTCATCTTCGTGAAAATCAAATCTTCATCTTCAGTGTATTGACATTAGACATTATTATTACTAAAACACCTGAAGAACTAGAGTGAGTAAAAAGTAAAGAAACTGTCTGTGTAGAACCTTCTGAAGAATTATAATGTTTAGAAACAATGGCTGAAGTTTATTTTTGAGATAAGTAAATATTAATAAAAATTATACAAACATTTCTGTAACATTGTACAAGTATAAAAATAATTTTAAAAAAGAGTCAGAAAGTCAGTTTGAGGCGAAGCGTAAGTTACTAGAAAGTTACTCTTTCAAATAATGTGCAACCAATTAATTTTCACACAATTACACCAAGTATTTGTATTACAAATGTATATACAAAGTTATGTCATGAAACTTTAGAGTAACTCAATCTGCCAGTACTCACATGACTCTCTATCGGGCACAGCTGATTGGTTCCTGCTGTATCAGTAGCCAATGAGCTCACTGTTTAACCTTCAAATACTTGGTCAGCATTTGCATCTGCAGTGTAGCAGATCTATTCTGCCAAAACCAAACATATCAACACTGTCTTATAACCATTACCATGCCAAACACTCGAGAGTTGTCAAGACAGAAATAAAGTTATAAAGTTTTGATTTTAAGTTCAAAGCTAACACACATCAGTGCCCTGTAAATCCCTTTTGATGAAAACTTCTGAAAGTAAATAAATCTCTCTTGTCTCTCTCACAGCAAAGCTATCAATAAAATGTTCGTGTACAACCACAAGCAGTCTGAATGGAGAGAACTGGCTGCTATGAAGACGGCCAGAGCAATGTTTGGTGCCGTAGTTCACAAAGGAAAAATCATTGTAGCTGGGGGAGTGAATGAAGAAGGACTCACAGCTCTGTCTGAAACCTACGATTTTGGAACAAACAAGTATGATTCCACACCATTGTTATTTTAGTATTATTTATATACTTTTATAGTATTTATTTTAATTTTAGTGTAAGTTTTAGTCATTTTGTTATGTGTTTTTGTCCTTTTTATAAGTTTCTATTTAGCTTTCATTTATTTTTATTTCAGTTCTAGTTTTAGTCATGTTAGTACTTAAAATGTATTTCAGTTTTTCAACTACTATTTATATTTTATTTTATTTCAGCTTAATTTCAATTAACGAATAGTTCTAGTTTTAGTTGACTATAAACTATAGTGCGCCTGAACAAACTAAATCGATACTATGTTCTTTACAGGTTTGCTTGCCACGCGAAACGATAATATTTACCATTCTAGATGTTGTCTTCTTGTGCTAAGCCATCTTTTTTCCAGCTCTTCACTGTTTCTGCATGTAAAAATCTATACAATGCATTAAATTAATTAATATAATTTGCTCTCAGGTGGGACACGTTCACAGAGTTCCCCCAAGAACGCAGCTCTGTGAATCTTGTGAGCACCGGAGGAAACCTCTTCGCAATTGGCGGCTTTACTATTGTAGAGCTGGAGGACAAAAACATCGGACCCTCCGAGGTCACTGACATCTGGCAGTAAGTCATCCTGGTTTTGTGTCATCCAACCAATCAATCAATAAATAAACCAACTAATTAGTCAAGTTCCTAGAAAGAGCCCCGGAATAGAACTGGATGTCAAAATATAAGTAATGAGTTTCATCCCTAAAGGTGAATTATGTACGATTTTTTTACTAAAGATATTCAGTTACAGAAGTGCAAGCCAAATTTCGCTGCATTTAGACCTATCAAAGATTAAACAAGTCAAAGAAAACGGGGCATTGTGATGCTACGCGCTACAATGAATGTTTCAATACCATACAACATCATCACACACCCATTCACAAAGACAAATGTACCAGTTTATAATGTTAACATTGACATGTCAAGTTTAAACAGCCTCAAACTATTGTGGTGCATGTAAAAACAAAATGCGCCCGGTGCAGATCCGTTGCATGGGTTTATCATAGTCAACACGCTCGCGTTCACTTTAGACAAGAGTGTTAGTCTACTCAATTGCTTACATGACACATAGCAACACAGCTAAAAGTATTCCTACTTTTACCTGTTCAGACATATCTTCACAAGCACCCATAAGAGCTGTGTTTGTAATGTTTGAGTTGGGGAGGTGCGACACAAGAATGCTGTATATGCTGTATTTGAGTAATTCCCATAGGCGCCATTAGTATCGCAGAAAGGACATACTACATATGTAAACAGCTATTGATACATGACACGTGCATTGACCTGCTTTCTTTCACAGGTATGAAGATGACAAAAAGACATGGAGCGGCATGCTGAGAGAGATGCGCTATGCTTCTGGCTCCTCTTGCGTTGGCATGCGTCTGAATGCGGCCAGGATGCCCAAACTCTAAATGAAACCCCTCTTTTAAAGTGTGACTCCATATGGTCATGTGACCTTTGACCTCAGCACACAGCTGTCCGTGGTCATTTAAGCATAGTCTAAAATGAGAAACCAATGGAACTAAAAGTGCAAAAAAGCTTTTTGGGTTCTCTAAAGTAGTTTTTCTTTTACATTTTAGACTTAACAGTTAATGTGAAATGAATGTGTATGTGTGTGAACAAGCCATTTTTCATTTAATGCCATGACAGCAAGAACAGGTGCGCGCCTATTTCTGAGTTGTTATTATACTGTAATAAACATAAAAACTCTAGTATTCTACTTCAATACTTGTAGGTTACTATATGTATATGCATTTTATTTTGTAAAATAAACATTTTTAAACCATATCAACTAACTTGTGGTGTTTTTCTAGCACAGTTGATTTCCTTGATAATTGCAAAAATAAAACAACTATATATTCTGGCTAGTCACATTGTTTTTACAGCACCACATTTGTATTATTTATTGATCAATTACTTTTTAGTTTTCATATATTACACTGCTTTTGTGAAGCTGAACTAGATACTATTTCTTTCAGTACTGGGTGACCGGGATCGACGGCTGTGGTTTGGACTTCGGTATAAAGCACAAAGATTTGGTTCCATTGCCAAAATGACACACTGTGAGAAAGAATCATAAAAAAGTTTTGAAATGAACATGCAGAAGATAAACACAAAAAGAAATAGGGTTTAAGGTCTTCTAGAGCCCATCTACGGAGAGCCTGGCCACTCCCTATTATGTCCTATTGTACCGAATTTTGGTTGTAGTTCCACCAGAGTTCCACTGGGGGTGATCGCCCATGAGTGCAAAATGAATGGGAGTCTATGGACTAGACGGCTAAATTTGTCTCTTTCACCCGATTGCCGTTGAGAAATCGCAGATTTGATTGTAGGTTTTGCAAGTTCAACATGGGTTATAGGTCGAAAGTTGAATGAACGAGTACTTATGTCCTTTCGATTTCTTACAGGTTGAGTTGTTGTTGCCCATAACACGCTAGCATTCTGCTAATGAATGCTGATTGGTCAGATTACGACCAGAGATACCGCTTGATGGCATCGTGTGTGTGTGTATTTTCGGCGTGGTCTTTTAAAACAACAAAACAAAAACTCTTCTAGCACGTGTATTTACCTGTGTCAGCTGTGTTGTCGAAGCCTCGAGAGAAAAGAAAGTGCAGAGCGCGAAAGCACCAAAGTGACTGAAGGATTGCCGTAAAGCAGTATCTCTGGTCATACGATGTGTATGACGTCATTGACATTTGAAAAGACTTTTTGAAAAGCAAATAAGTGACTCTAAAAAATCTAACACCCAGCAATGTGTCATTTCTTTGCATCTCCTTTCAAATACAACATTCAAATTACTAGACAAAAAATTATATCCTGAGAAAAGTGGATTTTGAGTGAGCGCCCTCATATGGAGCCAGAGTGGAACTGCAACCAGTTCAGAAGCCGGAAGTGTTTGACTGAGAGTGGAAGTTCTCCCCTAGACATTCTCTGGTCTTACTGGACGCAAAGCAGTGTTTGCTGTCAAAGCATCAGGAGAAACATCTGACTGTCTTCAGGTGGGACAAACATGTCCGTCAGACTCCAGCGAACATGTTCTGATGCCTGAGACCAGAAGATGGGGTTAGTTTTGCCAAAAACATCCTGTTTGTTCCTGTCTGGTGTTTGCTTGAAGAGCTTCATCGCATCACTGATGAATGTCAGAATCATGAGCATCTCTCACAAATCTCATATATCAACTTCAAACCCTGTCAGTGTCTGAACACTCACCTGCTGGATTAATAACACTAGACTGGACTGGAACATCACAGCTTTTATTTTGTCCTCCTGTGATGCATTTGCCTCAGCCAGATTCTCAGTCTGTTTCACAGTCATTTGCATGTTTTAATGTTTATCACTGATATGCTGAAAGTGAAAGTGATTTTGTGATGTTCACGTGCAGAACGCAAGCTTCTGAAGGGCACATAGGTCTGAAGTAGGCCTAATGTGTTTAGATATAAGGATGCAGAGCCTGAGGTTGTTCTGTAGGAAAACATCAGTGCCTTGAATTTGATCCGAGCAGCGATTCGCAACCTGTGCAAGTTTATGAAGAGAGGTGTGACGAGCGCTTTCTTCGGCTCGATAAAGACACTCTTGCTGCAGCATTCTGGATCAGTTGCAGAGGTTTGACAGTGCATGCTGGAAGGCCTGCCAAGAGACCATTACAAAGTAAGTTTCCAGTAAAAAGGGTAAAGAATCACCAATCTGCTGATGAAATAAACAACAGAGAGACATGAACGGAAACCAAATCTTAATGAACACGCAGGGTCTTGAGCGTCAGGGAATTAATACAAGTTTTAGTGTATAACATTGCAGTAGCCTAATTATACAGCAAAAGAAGATGTTTTGAAGAATATGGGTGACCAAACAGTTTCTGGTTCCCATTGACTTCCATAGACTATGGAAGGAAGTCAATGGGACCCATCAGAATATCTGCTTTTGTATTCAGTAGAAGATAGAAATTCATTCAGGTTTGGAACAACTTGAGGGTGAATAAATAATAGATTTTTTGGAGTGAAATATCCCTTTAAATTCAAGCGAAACTGCAAACCGCAGGTGATTTTTGTCCGCATTAAGCTTCCATAGTCTCCAGTTGAGGCTGTTCATCTTTTTACCCAGAATGCTCCGCTAGTCGCACGTCACGGCGCCATTTTTACAGACCTGCGCGCTGAGGACACGAGAACGACAGTCAATGTTGTTTATATTCTCTTCATTTTAGTATAACCGGTTTAACTTGGATCAAACATGTAAGTTAAACTCCGAGTTTAATAGTAAAAAGGGAAGAACAAAATGGAAATATTAAAATACGCAATAATGGACACAAATAGCATGTTAGCATGCTAATCATTCAATCATGATTAAATGTTAAATCAATCGTAAGGTTAAATGTTACGATTTTATTGCTGGTAAAAGCAAACAGTGCTGATTATACACTTCACAAGTCTAAGTTAGATAATTATGCAGTTTAAATAATGTGATAGATAGGTGTGCTGGTGATTTCAGGTAATGTGTGTTTATTAGCTCATCTCTGCCGTGAGGCTAGGACAACATGCAGCATGACGAAAAATAAAGGTTTTAATGTTGTTTTATTCAAAAAGTTATTTAGACTATCAAAAGCATCATAAACTCATGTAGAAGTGATCTTTTTGACGCGTTCACAGCCGTAATGTGTGTTATTCTGCTGAAAGTGAAAGTGGTTACATTGACATTTACGGTCAGTAACTTCATTAATACGCTAGAGTAGGCAAACACTATCGATATGTAGTAATAATAACTTCCAGTGTTCTCTATGGTGGATGTTTCAAAATCTATCATAGACATATCCATGTTATAATGCACAGCTAAATCAAAAGATCCAAGTGCACATTAGTGTGTGTAAGAGTGTTGTTACACTGGTGAAACGAGTTTGTGGTGTTGTATTGAGTGTGTAAGCACAGATCTGTTTCTGTACTACAGTTTGATGTGTGTGTTGTGTTTGCAGCGTGATGGGGGTGAAGGCGCAGCGTCCTCGCTGCTTCTTAGACGTTGGCATCAGTAATGTGCCAGGTAAGACTCAATATGCACTTTGTAAGACAGACAGCCGCTCTTTAATTTCTGAAAATGTGGGATTAATTTCTTTCTCTCCCGGTTTTCCTTTCTACAGCGGGGCGAGTCGTCATCGAGCTTTTCTCTGAGGCGTGTCCCAAGACATGTGAAAACTTCCGCTGCCTGTGCACAGGTAAAAAAAATACAAGCAGATTTGTTTTATAAAACTGGAAAGCTGTCTCTAAATTTCACATTTTTAAATGTAAGCAGTTTTATATATATATTTTAAATATATTTGTTATGAAATGGAAGGAAAGGGCATTTTTAACTATTATTTCAACAATACAGACAATTGGTCAATTACTTTTTGCCTACTGTTTTATGGGTACTGTGAATTCAGACACTTCTTTTGACACACACTGCTTTTCGCCTACTATATAATAGGGAAGTATGCGAAAGCCCAAGTCTTGCACTGTCCTTGGATGCGTTTCCCAGAAGCATTATGAGCCCAAATGAATCGCGGAGACCAGTGGCACTAATGTTCTCGACGATCAACTTAGCTCACGTTACTTTTGAGAAACGCCGCCATGTCTGTATTAATGCATTGTGAGGGTTTTCTTCTCCAGGTGAGAAAGGAATTGGCAAGACCACCCAAAAACCTTTGCACTACAAAGGAAGTCTGTTCCATAGGATAGTGAAGGACTTCATGATACAAGGAGGAGACTTCACTGAAGGTACCACTGTCTTGCTTGTTTATCTGTTGTATTATGTTTATCCTGTGTGTGGTGACATTTGACAGACATGTTTGCCTTAACAGGGAATGGCAGAGGTGGAGAATCTATATATGGAGGCTTCTTTGAAGGTGAGTGTCCTTAAGATTTTACTTATCAATACTAATAACAACACTGGGTTCAATTTTCTGCCATTTTTCTTTTTCTAGATGAAAGCTTCTCAACGAAACATACCAAGGAGTTCCTTCTGTCAATGGCAAACAGAGGGAAAGACACCAACGGCTCACAGTTCTTTATGTGAGTCCAACACACAGGCTTCCTCAGGCGTCTCTACTGCCCTCTTGGATAATGGATGATAATCTGCAACTATCGCTTTCTTTTTTTGCAGCCTTGATGTAAAATAAATGTGTATGTCCTCAGTGCATTCGTCTGGTCTTGAACGAGTTATGAACTGCGGATGATAATGGCCCAAATCGATTTATGGTGTGCATTAATCACTGTTTTTGTGTTCGTTAGATTTGTATTTACATTCTGCCTCACTGTTTTGTGTCCCTGACCATAGAACTACAAAACCAACTCCTCACTTGGACGGGTAAGCGTGCAGCACAATGTGATCTATTAAGGAATATGGATTAGAAGTATGTTTTATATGTGCTGTATGTCCAGTGTTTAATGGTTTTGTTGCTCTTTCCCCCACCAGAATTCATGTGGTGTTTGGTCAGGTGATCTCCGGCCAGGAGGTGATCCGGATGATCGAGAGTCAGAAGACGGATACCAACAGCCGACCCTATGCTGAGGTCAAAGTGCTCAACTGTGGGGAACTTATTCCCAAATCTAAAGGTGATATTTTATATTTTCTCTTCTCATTTTTAGTAAGTTGTATGCATTTTTATGTTATTAGCTTCTAGCTACAAAAGATTAACTTCACGTGTCATTGCATTTCAGAATATATGTTGGCATGCAATTCATAACCGAGCGCAAGTGTGCTCGCTGACCTTATATTTTTAATAATAATAATAATAATAATTTGTATTTTTATAGTGCCTTTCCAACACCCAAATAATTTTGCATACTATAAAAATAGATTTTTGGCCTTAGACATGATTTAGATCTAGAAAATTTGACAAATTAACTTGCACTTTGATTATACTTGTTTATTAAGTAACATTAATTGTGATAAGACTGTCCAGTGTTATGGGCATCAATATTTACTGTCACGGTCACTCGTGGTACTTGTGTTATTCAAGGGGCTTTACTTGAATTATTCATTCATACAGAAAGTTTTATATCCATTCCTGTAAACTTGTATGAACTCAAATTATGCTTGGCAGTGCAAAAATATCTGAATCCCAAACAGTTATTAGTGGCCTTCACACTTTAATTTAATCCTGGTTTAATCGTCAAATTATGAAAGTGTGTGTTTTAAAGTATTGTTTTTTACTCTTTTCATTTAGCAAAGAAAGAAAAGAAGAAGCATCATTCATCCAGCGAGAGCGATGACGACTCTTCTTCCGACAGCTCCACCGACTCGGAGGAATCAGAGAAGGAGAAAAAGAAACGGAAGAAACACAAGAAGGAACATAAGAAGAAGAAGGAGCAGAAACACAAGAAGAAAGAGAAGAAAGGGTACTTTGCTAATACAGTTTACTTTTGCACATTTACGATCAGAATCTTTCACCTTTCAACAACTCGAGTTGAAGAATTTGCTTTCCACAGTTCTTGTGCATGCCAGTACTTAATGGTCGACACGGTACCAAAATTATCACTGAAAAATAAACAATCCTTAACGTTTTATGTATTAAAAATATTTAATAAATAAAAATAATCTAAATATCTGAAAAGATTTCGGCAGCCAATAAAACGTATTTTATTTTGTGCAAATCCTTGTTGAAAGTGAACCTGTATTTTAATGTGGTCAGGGTTGTATTTAAACCTTTGTCTAGTTTCACTCATGGTTTTTTTAAGGATAAGAGCATGAGGTCACACAACCTGTCCACGTTAGCATCTGCCTCAGGCCCTGTTTACACTAGTGTGTTTTCGTTTTAGCGTGAAAACATCCATACTGGCGTTTCAGAAACTATCTCCGTCCACACTACACAACTGAAAACACGTCACATGACCGCTCATGCACACTGGGTGTGGGTACAAGTGTAATAAAAGCTCTAATAATAGCTTGCCTCTTGTGCATGGCAGCTGCAGGATTATAAAATGCAGAGTTTAACTGCACAGTGCAAAAGGACAACAAAGTCCTTCCAATAATTTCCACAAATAATTATATGGTTCGTTTAATTTTATTATATGCATTGAGTGCTGTTTTCGTCTTCTGTTGACAACTTCATCGTAATGGAGTAAGAATTTGAACATGTTTTTCCAGGTCTGATGAGGAAGAGGCTGATCCCCAACCTTTGTCAACCATCCGCCCAGAGGAAGTACCGCCCATTCCAGAAAACCGCTTCCTAATGAGGCGAAGCCCCCAGAAGGCCAAAGAAGAGGAGCAGGGGAAAGAACAGAACAAGGAGGACTCTGGGAAAGAGAGACAGAGAGAAAGAGACAGGGACAGGGAGAGAGAGAGGGAAAGGGACAGGTAGATGTGGTATTTTAATATTTCACCCAGTAATGGTGTGGATTATCATTTGTTTGTACAGACATTTCTGACATTTTTCATATTGTGTGATTTTATTATTATTATTATTATTATTATTTCCTCTCCAGTTCATAACTTGTATGTTATATTCTAGACCCATGGCGAATTCACGGCCAAACCGCACAAGACTGGTGATGACCAGGTCAGGGCGCAGGATTAAAGGAAGAGGGCCGAGGGTGAGAGAATAACTGTGGTTTGCTTTGAAAGGCCGATTATTAAAATGTAAATGTAAATGCACTGCCCTTCAAAAGTCTGGGGTCGGTAAGATTTTATCTGTTTTGCAAGAAGTCTTTTCTGCTCACCAAGACTGCATTTATTTGATCAATAATAAAACTGTAATATTGTAAAATATTACACCCTCAAATAACTCTTTTCTATTGTAATATATTTCAAAACGTAATTTATTCCTTATTAATTAAAGGGTTAGTTCACCCAAAAATGAAAATTCTGTCAGTAATTACTCACCCTCATGTTGTTCCAACCCCGTAAGACCTTCGTTCATCTTCGGAACACAAATTAAGATATTTTTGATTAAATCTGAGAGCTGGATCACTCCTCATAGGCTTCTAAGACATTATAACTTGCTGGCCCAGAAAATGTATTAAAGACATCGTTAATATAGTCCAAGTGACTACAGTGGCTCAATCTTAAGTTTATAAAGCGACGAGAATACTTTTTGTATTTGCGTCTGTGTTGTATGTCACGCATCACACACATGACCAGCGTCGGCCAATAGTGAGCCTACGTGTGATGTGCAACACAGACGCGCTGCGCTAAAACACTACGTGAAAAGACTCGAGGCCCAGAGAGAAGGAAACGAATAGTGGAATAAAGTCGTTATTTTTGTTGTTTTTTTCGCACAAAAAGTATTCTCGTCGCTTTATAAACTTAAGATTGAGCCACTGGAGTCACTTGGACTATATTAACGATGTCTTTTAATACATTTTCTGGGCCAGCAAGTTATAGTGTCTTAGAAGCCTATGGAGGAGTGAGCCAGCTCTCAGATTTAATCAAAAATATCTTAATTTGTGTTCCGAAGATGAACGAAAGTCTAACGGGTTTGGAACAACATGAGGGTGAGTCATTACTGACAGAATTTTCATTTTTGGGTGAACTAACCCTTTAAAGCTCATTTCTGTGTTTTGTTTTAACGTTATCTCTTCTGTCCGTCTGTAGCGCTATCGGACTCCGTCTCGGTCTCGCTCACGGTCGTGGGATCGGTTTCGGCGCAGTGAGACGCCTCCACACTGGAGGCAGGAGATGCAGAGGACACAGAAAGCTAAATCTAACACAGCCGCCACCCAGGACAGATGGATCAAAGGAGACAAGTATGTCGAATTCTACAGTACATGCAAACATTGAGATCGGGATTCATGTAATGAGGGATTTTAAAGCTCATTTAATTAGAAGTAGGGCTGAGCGATATGGCCAAATAAATTATCACGATACATTTTTTCGTATCATTCAATATCAATAATTATCATGATAAATGTAAAATCTTTTTAGTTTAAAGGCAGATTTTTGCTCCGAAGTGAAAGTTGTAGACACCAACCCAGTAATTTTAAAGAACTTTTTACTGTCCGAATTCTTAATTTTTTCTTAAAATAAATATTTTAATAGAAAAAAAATATTTCTTAATTCTGCATGTTCTACCGGGTGATATTGTTTAAAGATAATGAAATAAGATTTGTGTCGCCTGACTTTATTAGCACGTATCTTTGGCACAGTTTGCAGTGCAGGCTGCGATATTAATATTACGTGTTTTGTCTCTTAGAAATACACATTTGACAGTAGCTTGAGTTAGGGTGCAGATAATAATATCTGTAATATCTGTAAAGATTGTAACAACCTCATTTTATATGGTAAAATGACTGTTTTATTCAAATTAATCACAAAAAAAGGTTACACTTTACTTTAAGGTGTCATTGTTACAGTGTAATTATATATTTAAGTACTGAGTAATATCAATTAATGGCATGTACTATAAGGTTAGGATTAGGATTTGGTTGGGGGTTAGTTGCATGTAATTATTGTTATTACTATGGTAACTAACTGCATGTAACATATGTAACAAGGACACTGTAAACTAAAGTGTTACCCAAAACATACTGTAATTATATTACAGTATTTTAATACATGTCGACATTAATAATATAATAAAATTCTATATGAATATTCCACATTTCTGCCACAATACCGTGGTGCAGTTAGTGTTACTACAGTAAATCCATGGTAAATATGGCGATTTGTAGATTGAAAAGCCTTCAGACTGTATCGTTGCGCATCGATGCTTTTCATCTCTGGCTTAAAAACTAAATCACAGAGACATTTGTGTTCTTCGCTGAATCCGGGCGCTTCTCACTGGATCTCACAGCGATTTAATCAAGGAAAATTATCCCGATAATTATCATTATTGTTTTTTCGGCCAGCCCAAATCAGAAGTTGTTATTATTATTATTATTATTATAATTTGCTGGAAATTAATGTTTCATGTGTATTTTTTAATTTTAGAGGCGATATGTCAGAGGACAAAGCAGATGCCACTGAACCAGCCAGCGAAAACAAACCTGCAGGACAAGAAGCAGCAAAAAAGAACTCTGAACGAGAGAAGAAAGACGCAAAGCGGGACAAATCACGCAGTGCATCCAGAGGAAGAGATAGGAAGAGGGACAAACATCGCTCCAAAAGCAGAGATCGGGACGCGCGGAAAAAGACTGATGCTGATGTGGAAAAGAAGAAAGCTCGCAGTCGGAGCAAGAGCAAAGAAAAGAAGAGAGAGAAGGAAAAGCGCGATAAAGCCGATGACAAACGGGGACGCTCAAGCAGCAAGGACAGAAAAGAGAAAGATAAAGATGCCAAAGAGCGAGAGAAGGAAGGCGAGCAGAAAGACCGAAGCAAAGAAAGGACCAAACAGCATCCGGATGGGAATGAAAAGGAGAAATCGAAGGAGGTGGAAAAGAAGAAGAATGGAGAGCAGCAACGTGACCGATCAAGAAGCAGAGAAAAGGGTCGTGATGCGTCGCGTAGGTCCCGGTCGAGGGGTCGAGGTCAGCGTGGCCAATCACGCGACAGAGGCCGTGAGCGGCGTCACAGCAGCAGCCGGGACAGAAGATCCTCTCGCCGCTCGAGAAGCAGAGAGCGGGACAGAGCTCGAGATCGGGGGAGAGATGCAGAAGACCGAAACAAGAGGAAGAGCACAGATGAGGCCAAGAGCAAAGAAACCAGAGGACGAGACAGAAGCTCCAAAGAACGCTCTTCCCA
The DNA here is from genome assembly GCF_965113295.1 of Leuciscus leuciscus. Classification (NCBI taxonomy): domain Eukaryota; kingdom Metazoa; phylum Chordata; class Actinopteri; order Cypriniformes; family Leuciscidae; genus Leuciscus; species Leuciscus leuciscus. Next base: position 37,416,776 of record NC_138738.1, on the reverse strand, counting down.
GAAAGATCGAGACGACCGAACGAGCGGGAGGAAGAGGAGAGGGAAGAGCGACAGTGGAAGCAGCGATTCTGAGAGCGATGGCGATAAACGGAAGAGAAGTAAAAGGAGCGAGAGCCCAAAATCAAAAGAGAGAGCAAAGGATAAATCTAAAAGTCCAAGAAAAGATGCGAAGAAAAAGGACGCGTCTTCCAGCGACAGTGACTGAGACTCTGCATGCACCAACTCCCTATTTTTTGTTATCTGTTCCCCACACAAGCATCAACGGTCGGCTGTTCAGCAAACGATACGAAGAGACTGACATTTTAGTCATCGTGTAAACAGTGTGGACACACCCTGGAATACTTTTAATGACTGATACAAGACCGTAAAATCCTAATTTGTTTCAATTGAATCGGTTATATTCGTCCTGCTTTTATCTGACGTTTGTTTTTTTTCTTGCCCATATCTCGACGTAAATGTTTAGTGAGTTTCTTAGTGAAAATGGTTGCTTACATATATATTTTATTTTTCTTCTTCTGTCTGATCTGAGCTGTTTTTTTTGTTGTTTTTTTAAGGGTTTGTTGGGGGACATGTTTGGACACCTTGGAGTTTTGTAAGGGCTTTCTGTTTATAAAGAGATGACAATGTGAGGTTCTGCTGAATTTGACAAATAAAAATTGGTACTGAACCTGTGAACCTCGTGTTCAGTGGTCCTGTTGATTGAAATGTCTTCCTAAATTTAAACAAGTGCAGTTAGCGTATTAATATATTGGTAGAGGGGTTTTTTGTTTCATTTATCTGTTAGAATTTGATACGGTTTGAACATTACCGCAAATCTTTTAAAGCAAAAAATAATTAAATACCATTAAATGTAATATTAAGCAAATCTAAAAGTGAAATTAATGTTAGTTTTGATTATTTTAGTAGTGTTTTATTTCCACCATTGTTCATCCCCATTAGCTTTTCAATATTTAATGGATTATAGATTTCAATCTTTAAAAGCACTTATGTACATAAACTCCCCCCCCATCTATAGTCTGTAGGTTTTTCAGAGGGTTTATATGAATAAGGCATTTATATGTACTACTGTACACCCAAAGCGCTTTACAATCCAGTCAGGGGATCTCTCCTCAACCACCACTATTATGTATATAACATTTTATTCCTAAAAACACGATTTTATCTATTCTGAATGTTGGTATTATATTTTATTTTTAATTAATGAGAGATAAAAATAGATATCCAAAATCCTGTTTGTAATATTATCACATACATTATCACATAATATTATTATGTAGATTTTTATCACTCAATATTTTAAAATAAAATAAAATACCAACATCCAGAATATATATATCTGCAACAATAATTTCAAGCATAAATGGAAAAAATAACATGTTATTTTCTCACTCATGCTTGAAATTATTGTTGCAGACATAAATTGTGCTGACGCATAGTTTTATGACCGCACTGCACTATTCTAAAAATTATTTCCTAGCAGTGTCTAAGACAATACCGGTTTCATCTCGAATAAACTGAATCGGATTACTGAATGAATAACTGACTGGAAACAGAAAGCAAAAACGCCCCCAAGTTGACTTGAGTGTTCTGCCTGACCAATCAGAGCGTCGCATGACGTTTGAGTGACGTGCGCCGAAGCCTATCAGAGACGGGCAGTGACTAATCATGCTTTGTGTTGTAAGCAAGTGTCCGTCTCAGAATCGCTAACAAAATCGAATAATTCACTCAGGCTGCCGCTTCAGGTTGGTACACATTTGATTACATTTCCTTAACGTTTCATGGCTTGCTGAGAAAGCATCGTTGAACATTTGTTCGTCAGCCATCGTGTCAATATTGTGTTTTTGTGTTATTCCCAGCGCAGGATGAAGACCTTAGTAGTGTTCGACTTTGACCACACTATAGTGGATGACAACAGCGACACATGGGTGATCCGCTGCACTCCCGACCAGACGTTACCGGACTGTCTGGAGAAGTCCTACGAGAGGGGCCGCTGGACCGAGTATATGGGTCGAGTCTTGACCTACATCGGGGACCAGTCCGTGAGCCCGGAGCACATGCGCGCGGTCATGGAGAGCATCCCGCTCACCGAGGGCATGCTCGAGCTCCTGACCTTCATATCTGAGAACAAGAGCGACATCGACTGCATTATAATCTCCGATTCTAATACTGTCTTCATAGACTGGGTTTTGCATGCATCAGGGTTGAAGTCGGCTATAGATGACGTCTTCACTAACCCTGCAAACATAGATGCGCGCGGCTACGTGAGTGTGCGCTGCTTTCACGCGCATGACTGTACGCAATGTCCTATAAACCTGTGCAAGAGGAGGGTGCTGCATGATTTCAGAGAGAACCAAGCTAAAGCTGGTGTGCATTATGAGAGGATCTGCTATATAGGAGATGGAGGAAATGACTTTTGCCCCATTAAAGAATTGAGAGAGGGGGATATTGCGATGCCTAGGAAAGGCTTCACCCTAGAGAAACTGTTGTGCAAAGCCATTTCAGAGGGTCCAGAGGCTCTCAGTGCGAAAATCATGCCATGGACAAGTGGCAATGAAATCCTCCGGGAATTACGAGCTCTAATTGAGTAATACAGTATTATATTAGATAATGATAGACTTACTGAACCAATAGAATATCAGTATGTTTATTCTGCAATCTGCAGTAAATGCATCATGTGCATGAACTATTATTAGGCTATAGATAATTTACACACACAAACACACAAAGTCCCTTAATTTACTTGATAAATTTATTTGGGGATGGTGTAATATCTGAGTTTATGTTTGGTGCACATTTAAAAATAGATATATATTTTACATGTTAATTTACATTTAAGTGTTTATGAGAGTATAAATGCAATTTGTCTTGGAGATTTAATTCATAAAATAAGGATTTAACAGTTTGAGGTGCTTTATATTTAATCCACTGAGGTTTGCTGTAGAGCATTAAAATGAACAAATGTAAAAGTTTTATCATTGCTGGCTAAATATTTATTTGCACGATATAGAAATTCCCCTTTAATATCACTATCTATTAATACTATACAAATGAATGCCATTATTGTCATGTTATGAATGAATGCAGCCTGGCTGTGGCAGAATCCTTTAACACTGCAATCTTGTACTATTATAAAATGAAAATAGAATATATTATACGAACCAGATTATTATTATTATTATTGGAAGCCCTAATTTGCCTTATAGTACCATATTTTCATATATACAGTGCGTGGGCCTGAAAAGTCTGAGACCTTATGAATTCTGGAAATATTAAAACTATGTCCAAAAGCAAGACATAACATTTGAATTTTAAAAATTGTATACAGCACAACTTATTATTATTATTGAAATGCTCAAACTATTTATTTCCAGATTTTCAACGTGGTCTCAGACTTTTGACCCCCATTTCCTCTGGACACCAGCGGTGTTTAAAAAGCCATCCGGGTCATAGTTACTCTGACAGCATATGAAGTGTTGGACTTGCTGCTCTTGATGTAGGTTAACAGAGCTGTGAATGCTTCTTCTTGAATAAGCCTGAATTTTAGATGTGTTTTGGAAATGCAGAGTGTTGTATTCAAAGCAAACAGAGATGAATGGAGGAGATCGTGGACTTTAGTGTTGGTTTATATGACTATTTGCAGGGAAGCTTGGATCTGTCAGAACAAATCCATTTATATGACTGGATCGTCGCCATATTGACCTATACGACCTTGTTCCTGTTAATATTTACAACAAATCTTGTGTCATTTGTACTTGTGACACACATGTTTAGTGTCCAATTAAAAAGGAATTAAAAAAAAGTTATGGCCTGTCTTTTGTTTCTTTGAATAAATGTCTGTCGGATATGAGACGGTAATTTACTGAAGCTTAAAGTGAGTCCAGCACTTATTACTGCACAAACCTCTTAAGCTTAAGAAAACCGTTAGTTATAATTATAGGTTATATGATGCGTTTTCTTGTGGCTTTTATTAAGGCGATACAATACAGGCAAAAACACCGTTTTTTCATGCATCTGTCAGTTTCGAGATTTTTGGCTTTGCGTAGTTTTTCTTTTCTTTTTTCAGACTAGTGGAAAGAAAACATCCAAAATACACTTGTAAGTGTATCTTTTTATAGCACTTTATCTATTTGCATCTGTAGATTTCAATAACAGGCTGTAAAAAACAGGCTGTCCTGAAATCTCCACACTTACATATGCCCAACTTTACAGTTTTATTCTATATTCTGAATGTTTTTATAGAAGGGTTTGTTCTTTGCCTGATTTTATGCAACATTTTATTCCTAGAAAAAATGATGAAAATGAAACATTTTTGGGGCTGTTGACTGTGTTGGAGTGATAAAAAGAGAAATCCAAAATCCCCTGTAAAAACCTTTGACTCCAATATGTCAAAAAAACTAAAAATTTGAAGCTTTATCCAATGTTTGGATTTTTGTTCTAGAATTGTATGCAAATTAGTTCATATTTAATTAGACAATGCCTCATTAGCATATTTAAACATACCATTTCAGAAAACTTGTATAAGAAATCATTCTTAATGTTATCTGTGAATGTGACTGGGGAAGTATGGTGATATCCAGAGGTGGACAGTAACAATTTACTTCAGTACTGTACTTAAGTACACTTTTTGAGTATCTGTAGCCTACTTTTCTTGAGTATTATTTTTTTCTGGAAACTTTTTACTTTAACTTCACTACATTTGAAAGACAAATATCTTACTTTTTAGTTTTTACTCCACAACAATTCTGTCAGGTCCTTGAGTAGAAAGTAGTAATGTCAGTCAGGGATGGTTTTAGTTGCAGGGACCCGCAGGGGTTGCAGAGTGACTGGAAATGAAAGTCGAATTGACGTCAGAAAACGACTGATCTTGGTTTCTGGCGTCAACCCGATTTTCGTTTTCAACCCCAATACAACATCTGTCCAACGTTGGAGATTAATGTCAATCTGGCGTTGGATTCTGACATCAATCTGATTTTCATTTTCAACGTTGGGGTTGGTCTCCTAAATGCAAATGTTGTCATTGTTTTGGTGCACACTAGCTTATAGATAACAGTAAGGCTAACATATTCATACTAAAAGCCAAAAAACTTTAAATATGGCAGTATTTGAGGGAACAGCCATTGTGGACGTTATTGAGTGACTTGAATCTCACATTCAATCCCACTACTGGAACTGTGTTCTATAAATAAATGTGATATTAATATGAGGGAAGGCAGGCATAGATTCAGAGGTAAGTGTGTAGCCTAAGTATTACACACAATAATGCAACAATAATAAAACACTGCATTGAAAGTTACTTTTGATACTTAAGAACTTTTAAAAACAAGTAGCCTACTTCTGTACTTTTACTTGAGTAAAAATCGGTCTTTACAACTTTTACTTGTAACGGAGTAATATTTGACCAGTAGTATCTGTACTTTCACTCAAGTAAGGACGTTGTGTACTTTGTCCACCTCTGGTGATATCTATTCGGGGTTGTTTTTTTTCCACCTGGGATGTCTTGCCTTAAAAATATATTATAAAAGACCAACAATGTTACTTACTAAAAAGTGTATACCCAATGAATATTCTCGAACGGAAAAAGCTTGGAGATCATGAGTGTATTCCGTGTTGTACTCAATTTCCCAATCTCCCCAGTCTCTGCGTGACATCATAACTGCGCGACGCCATACTTGACCCACGGTCGGAATCGGATATCGTTTAGTGTGGTGTTTCAGCGTGATCAGACAGATTCAGAACTCAAGTAAAGTGAGTATGACGTTTCTTTTTGTTTTCCCTGATATTTAGAGTGTTGCGATGCTTCAGATCGGACCGAAAACATACAATTGACAGACTGAGCGCGCGACGTTTGTTCAGTATCATTCTGTGACATGTGGCGCGCGTGGCGTACATGATTTATAAACACTTATAAATGCTGATGACTGAATTTATAAATATTATTCACAGCGTATTTTTAGTGCTGTTAAACACTGGGTTTATAAACTTAAAGAGTCAACATTTCTATTAAAATAGAAACTGCATGCAGGAGTTCTGCTGCACTCACACCACACGTGGTTTGAAAATCATGTTCATGTACATTTTTCATGATAATATAAATATAGGTTGTGATGTTACTTGTTGATAGAATGTGCACAAAATAAATAACATATGTGTTCAGACTTTTGAACGTTTGCTAGAAAGTGTTGTTTATCCTCCTAGCAGAGATGGCAGCCAATCAGGAAATGTCTCCTCTGGAGAAGAAGGTGGCAGAACAGATTGAGGTGAGATAATCATAAGTATTTTATCTTTCCAAGCCGTAGTTCATACCAGTGACATGAATAACCAATGTTTCTGTCTGTGTTTAGTACTATTTTGGTGACCACAATCTCCCCCGAGACAAGTTTCTGAAGGAGCAGATGCAGTTAGATGACGGCTGGGTCACTCTGGAGACAATGCTGAAATTTAATAGGTAATTACAAAAGAAATGCATCATGTTTCTGATTAAATCAAGTAAACCTGGCTACAGCCTGCAGAACGGGGCGGGGCTACACGTGTCGCTCCGCCCCATGCCTACTCTGATTGGCTCGATCGTCTTTCATAGGGATTCATAAAATAAAAAATGTGGTTCAAATTTATATGAACACAAAGCCTTTATTATAATGGACGGAAGAAGAAAACATTAGCCTGTATCTCACAATGTTCTTGAAACTGTTTTGCTAAATTTAGCTGGTCTTCAGGCGAACATGCAAACAACGGCACAACATTTAACCCTCTGATACTGTTCGTGTGTCGGTCAAAAACGATGTATTTATAATCCAGTTATTACATTTGAGCATGGACCTGAAAATTACATTTTCAACTTAAACTGTCGTAAATCTTGAATGGACAGAAGAACACTATAAACTTCATCATGCACAATAAATGAACTATATGTTGTATGGTCTTATGGAGACATGCGATAGGTTTGTGTGAGGAACAAAGTGAAGTTTAGCTCACAAACGTCTTTCTCACGCACATTCACATTTATGTGTGGCCCTTTTGGATGTGTCGTGCCAAACATTTTTGAAGGAAAATTACATTTTAGAGCTGCAATGGTGAGTTTACAGTCAATATAATAGCTTGAATTTTGGTCTGTTTCTCACACAAAGCTTTCATACTGCTCCAGACAAATCAAAATATAGTTCACACAAGTTGCATAAATTACTTTAATGAGAAAATCGCTACATGAAGATTCTTCACTGTGTCAGTCCATGTAACTCTGCTGCGGTTGTGTCCCACTTTTTGTATTTGTCCTCACAGACTAAAGACTCTCACGTCAGAAGCAGCCTTCATTGTGGAGGCGCTGCAGAAATCTAAAAGTGGTCTGCTGGAGATCAGCGAGGACAAAACCAAAATAAGGCGAAACCCGAGCAAACCTCTTCCAGAGAACAGTGAGGAATACAGGGACTCGCTCAAACACAAATCCATCTACATGGTGAGTGAATGGGAACAATGACATTAAGTCCTCTTTATGCCTACCCAGTGTTGCCTTTGCTCTAAAGCAAACAGCTTATAATAATATTTGAACATGTCTAGTCCTCTGTAAAACTGGGAGATGTTGTCTTGTCCTGTTTTTGAATTCTACAATAGGATACTATACCCACATTCTGCATTTTGTTGACTGTTGTTAATGTTTAAATTCAACAGAAAGGTTTTCCTCTTGAAACTACACTGGATGAGGTGAAAGAGTGGCTCGCTGATAAAGGAACAGTCGAGAACATCTACATGAGGAAAGGACCCCTGAAGACTTTCAAAGTAAGGGTTTTAAGAAAGTCCAAGGTCTCTTAAAGCCGACGTGAAACGGAAGTTGCGATTGTCTTTTTTTTCTCAATTATGAGGAATGTCTGAGTGATATGGCTTCTCAATTAAGGAAAAATTTAGTTTTAGGGCATTTGTTTCAGAAACTCGTGCGTTTTCTCCCTCAATTCGGTTAATTTAGGCATATGGACACGGCAATCACGCTCGGATCCACACAGGACAGTTTTACTCGCATGTGACTTGCATAAACACATTTCGGTACTCTTTGAAATGTTGCCTTGTGAAAGTGAAACTAACCAAAAAGAAAATGCAACATTGTAACAAATTAAGTTACGGTCTCTGAACAAAGCAAACAATCTACAGGTCTAAAGTGCCCTTAGTTAACAACATTGGGATAGATTACATTTTATTATATGAAAACTGTAGCTATGTGCTGTCTACCTTATCAAAACTGAGCTCTATACTGTTGCTGTCGTCTGCAGGGATCAATCTTTGCGGTTCTAGAATCTGAAGAGGCTGCCAAAGCGTTTGTCGAACGTGCCGACATCAAAGAGTACAAAGGGAATGAGATGATCGTTATGATGAAGTAGGTGCTTTTGCAGTTTAGTTCTCCATTTAGCATTGCATGTTTTCCTAGTAACTGAATGGCATTGAATATACTGGTGTTAACCTTTGACCTCTGTCTGTAGAGAGGCCTACTTTACTAAAAAAATGTCAGAGAGGAAGCAAAATCGCGTGGAAGCAAAAGCTAAAGCAAAAAGGTAATGCACAACACTACATATTTTCTACTAAAAAGTGAGATGAGATCTAAAATGTTATAATTGGTAAATCTGTGTAAAATTTCAGTGAAAAGGAGGACAAGCAGAAACAAGCTGAAGAAGAAGAGCTGGTGAGTTTCATGCAGAAACGCAAATATTCTCAGATGTGTGTGAACAATACAGATTGTTTCAAAGCAGCCTTACAGTGATAAACAGGGAAATAACGATTCGGTGATGCAAACAGAATTCAATTCTGCTTTAAAGCAGCTCTAAAAAGATGATAGTAAACAGTTATTATTCAGTTAAAATTAGTTCAGTGTTGATTCATTTCGGTTCAATAACTGTGTAAAGTACATAAATTCTGAAATGAGCTGAATTCAGTTATAAAGCAGCTCTCCAGAAAACTGTGCTGTCATCGTCCAGTTCAGTTCTCATACAATGGTGTTAGTACAGTCAGATTAATAATATTGTTGAATCTTAAGTGTCCCCAACTAAGCAAGCCAGAGGCGACAGTGGCAAGGAACCCAAACTCCATTGGGTGACAGAAATGGAGAAAAAAAACCTTGGGAGAAACCAGGCATAGTCGGGGGGCCAATTCTCCTCTGGCCAACCAAAGAACACGGTGTGTTTATAATTCAGGCTGCAAGTCAGATTGTGGATCGGAAGCTTTCAAAATATTTCATCCAGTTCCTTCTGCTTGAAGATCGGTTTCATCATGCTGGTATGGAGCCGATGCTGGCCGTAGGGGTCTGTGCGGAGGACTTGTCTGGTTCTTGGGGTCTTTGCTGAGGATCTGTGCTGATGGCTGTCATATCAACAAGGTCTTCACAAGGAATTGTTCTAGTAGACACAGTCTCTGCTGGCATTCAGGGCTACGATACTTCCTGGTTCTAGTAAGAACTCTAGCTGCTGCGTTTTGGACCAGCTGGAGTTTGTTTATTAAGCATGCAGGGCAACCACCCAGTAGAGCATTACAGTAATCTAGCCCTGAGGTCATGAACGCATTAAGACATTTTTCTGCATTTGTTATCGAGAGAAGATGTTGTAATTTAGATATACATTTAAGATACATATGCTAGAAACATGGCTTTCAAATAAAAGATTGGTATCAAAGAGCATACCCAGGTTCCTAACTGATGATGAAGACTTGACAGGGCAGCCATCAAGTGTTAGACAGTATTCTAGGTTATTATGCAAAGGTTTTTGTCCAATAATTAAAACCTGTTTTTTCAGAATTAAGTAGGAAATTACTAGTCGTCCAATTATTTATATCAACTATGCATTCCGTTATTTTGTGAATTTGTCTGTTTCGTCAGGGCGTGAAGAAATATAAAGCTGAGCATCATCAGTGTAACAGTAAAAGCTAACACCATGCTTCCTAATATCATCTCAAGGGTAGCATAAACAGGGTGAAAAGCAAAGGTCCTAGTACTGAGCCTTGAGGTACTCATGACACCTCTTCATTTACTGCTACAAACTGATAACGGTCGGATAAATATGATTTGAACATGCCAATGCACTTCCACTTATGCCAACATTATTTGTTTCTATTCTAAATAACATTGTGGTTGATGGAATCAAATGCAGATCTAAGATCCGGTAGCACTAATAGAAAGATACAACCTTGATCGAATTAGAACAAATCATTTGTAACTCTAATAAGAGCAGTCTCCGTACTATAATACGGTCTAAATCCTGACTAGAAATCCTCACAGATACCATTTCTTTCTAAGAAGGAACATAGTTGTGAGGTCACTTCCTTTTCCAGTATTTTTGACATAAAAGGGAGATTCGGCATCGGTCTGTTCTCTAGGATCAAGTTGTGTATTTTTTAATGAGAGGTTAAATAATGTCCAGCTTAGGGGTTTTGGTGTGTATTCTAATGGCAATGATGAATTAATAATATTAAGAAGAGGCTCTGTGACTTCTGGAAACATCTCTATCAGTAGCTTAGTCGGTATAGGGTCTGACATGTGGATTTTTAAGATTTAACAAGTTTAGACAATTCTTCCTCTCCTATAGCAAAAAATTTATGGAATTTTCAACTTTCTTTAGTGTGTAATGTTGAAAGTCGTGGTTATGTTAAAGGTGGTGACATTTCCAAAACACACTAGAAGCGGGTGACCAATCACAACACACTGGTGCAGCTGACCAATCAGAGCATGTTGTGCTTTTCTTCAATTTTTCTTCTTTTGCTAAAATGTCAAATATGTGTAAACAATTTTTTTTTAACATTTCAAGCATAAAAACTTATTCTAGTAGACCCCAAAAAGAAAATCAAGACTTTGAAAAAGTGCATAATAGGTCCCCTTTAATAATATCACTCTTCTGTTTACCCAGAAATCCCTGAATGATCAGAGAGGCTGTCTGCTGAAGTTCTCCGGTGAATTGGGTCAGACCTCGAGAGAAGATTTTCATACGGTCTTTTCTGATCATGCCCAGATTAAATGGATTGATTTCACCAGAGGATCAAAAGAGGTGAGAACAATGAGTGCTTCACATATTACTCTAAAGACAAAATCATACAAAGTAAATAATTTGATTAATACCTTAAGGATGTCTTCCATTAATTTTCTCTTTGATATCCTTCTCAGGGCACCATCCTGTTTCACTCAAACGCCAAGGATGCCCTGGAGAAAGTCCGCGAGGCTAAGGGAGGGGAGGACCCGAAGGTTAAAGACCATGTTGTTCAGTGGGAGGTACTTGAGGGAGACACCGAGATGGAGATGCTGAAGAAAATCATCGAGGATCAGCAGGAGTCCTTGAACAGACGCAAACAAGGCAGAGGTAATTCACAGGACACAGTAAAGACACGCATCATATGTTTGAACACATATGATCTCACTTTTTAAAACATTTGCACTTGTTCCACACCGTATCCTATAATTGCAGGAGGTCACAGGGGTCGTGGAAGAGGCAGGGGAGGCCGCAGAGACCGAGGAGGAAGAGAACAGACACAGTTCAGGGGAAAGAAGACCAAGTTTGATAGTGACGAAGAGGGAGATGAAGGTAAATTGATGTCACATGTGGGCGTTTTATTTTTAACAATATAAAATAAAATAATACTATAATAATATATTTGTTTTAAATATAATTTAATTTAATTAATATTATTATTATTAATGTTTTATTTATTTTTACATTCAGTTTTCTTTAACTCCAAGTTCTCATGCCTGGCAATATTTATCATTTTTTAAAACCATTTAGAGGTGTCATTATACTCTATACTTAAGACAAAGTCTGACAAAAAATGTAATTGTTAGATTTACTATAATAATAATTTAGCTTATTTTGCAACAAAGTAGAAGCTTATTTAAATCATTGTCACTCTGTTCTGTAGACAATAAAGATGTTATACTTGGTTGACTTTGGTCTGACTTTCCCTTCATGCCAGTGGATTTGAATGGCCTTTTCTGTTTCTAACACAACTATTTTATTAAGTATCTGACATTGTAGCAAAGCAAATTTTCTCTTTTTATTATATCATATCTGATATTTTGTGTTTGAGGCTGATAGTTTTTTCATCACCCACAGACTGGTCAAATGTTTAGGAAATTAAATGCTGAGTTTGCTTTATATTTGGCTTTAGTCATATGAAAACATAAATATATTTTTTCCCCTTCAACAGAACCCGCCAGTCCAAAGAAGAGACCTCTTGATTCGAATGGGCAAGATAATGGAGAACCGGTTTCCAAACAAGCAAAAAGCGAGAATGGTTCTTAAGGGCAAAGAGCCGTGGCCTTACTTTTGTACTGTAGATGTTCCCTAAATTCAAGAGATCTGAAAAATGCTTTCTCAGACTACTTCCTGTGTCAAAGGCTAAAAGCTGCACAAAAGCTTTACGCCACACTTTACTCCTTAAACTCATCATGAAAAAGGCATCATGCATCAAAATCTTATGGAATTGTTTTCTTTGAACAAACATCCTGGATGCCATTTATTTATTTGCCATATACATACTTAAGATTGTTGGTATGATTTAAGATCTCATATGCAGCTTTATAAATGTGGCGTTTTCAAAATCTGGTCAGCTTAACACAGTTTGCTGGTAACGCTTGTATAACTATTGACATCTGTGTTCTTTCATTCCTAGAGCGGTGACAGTCTGATTACTCTGTACCGATTAGTTTTTCAGCTTTATCAAGGAGCTGATTATTGGTTCTGACAGCATTTGTATGCAATACTGTATTATTTTTTTTAGAAATGTCTGAGGTCTACAAGTAAACTTGTAAGGGTTTAGGAAATGTCAGAATTTTTAGTCTTAATCCAGTTTTTTTTGTTTGTTTCATTAACGAAAACCTATTTTCCGACTGTTAGAATATTCTTTAATTTCGTCACTTGCACAAACGTAGCACGATAAGTGTGTGGAATCCTTATTTGTTTTTCTACGTTGCTGTAAAGTTGCTTCAAGTGGTTACAGAGGCATGTAGGTCCAGAGAGAGTAGCCTACTTAATTTTGACTGAAGATTTTTTTTTAAACTCACGTTTTCTTTATCACAGCAACGGAAACATGTCTCTTAATCTAAAGTGCTGTTTTAGATGCCATGCTTCATATTTACCCCTTCAGGGCTTCAACAAGCACTCATTATTCTGTTTTTTTCCCTTGGTTTTTACTGTATCATGTGTTAAGATGAATATTACACACATTTAGAATTTCAATAAAGATCTTGAAAATCAAAACTGTAATATGTGGTTTTACCTGGAAAATGGACACTATTGATGCAGTAGCTAGTAGGGCTGGGTTAAAATATTGATTTCTCTATTTTAATCACTCATTTTGATGAACCAAATCGATCTTTTAAAAAATAAAACTTTGTATCGTGCCTCCCATCCAGTAAATCGCAATAAAAGTTGTACTGTTACTTTTGTTAATCCGCTTTCAAATTCTGTTTATTATTATTATTTGTGTGTGTGTGTGTGAGAAATTAAAACATAAGTAACGTTTTGGCGCTCTTTAATGTCACGTGACACATCGCAGTACCGCTTCAGTTCAAGCCAAGTTTTTGCACGTGTGACGCGATTGATCATCTCTTCTGCTTTACTGTTATTTACAGCACGGAATAAACCTGAATGAACATCAGAAGGTATGGTGAAAGATACATTACAGTTTACCGAAATCCTTATTCTCGTGTAATTGCTCAATCAGTGTTTCAATCGCCATAAAGACACCAACAAACCGCTTGTTAACGTTAGCCCCTTTCACAGAGCAATCCTGGTAAATTACTGTAAAATTACCACTAAAGACTATGTGAAAGGGGCTAGTAATGTAACTTGTCACTTAAGTTACCTCAGAAAATTCATTCAATGTCCATGAACTCGCTAGTTGGCTAAAAAAAAAATTAACTCCAGAGAGGGGCATCTTGCTGAATATATTTTTTCATATTTTTATGTAACCTTTTCCCTTAAGTGCCACTGGTGGGCCCACAGCCATTACATATTTAAAACAGTAATATCCTAAACTAATCTTGACAAACTATATAATTTGAAAGCTTACAATCTCTAGTTTTCATATTTGTGACCCTGGACCACAAAACCAGTCACAAGGGTAAATTTTTTTAAAATTTAAATGTATAACTCATATGAAAGCGGAATAAATAAGCTTTCCACTGATGTATGGTTTGTTATGGTGGGACAATATTTGGCCGATATACAACTATTTGAAAATCTGGAATCTGAGGAAATCGCATTTAATGTTGCCCATATGTTCGCAATTTTGCTGCATTCACTCACAAAAATAAATGTTTGTAATTCTAAAGCAAATATGGTGTATGTATCCTTCAAGAATTATACTTACAAAGTCTGTCTAAAGTCTAAAGTTCTTTTTATTTGCATATCAACATTGTTTCAACTACGACCTGTAAAGTCACTTTTAAAAGAATGCCAACCTAAACTTTTACATTATTATGACCTCCATAAGACTTTACATAGTAAATGAAAGTTTTGAAGGGAGTAAGTGTAAAGCTCAATGTCTTTTAGAGGTTAAATTTTCATTTTATTGTGATACCAGCGTACAGCCAGCAGGGGGCGCGATGACTCCTTTTTTAGTGTCCAGCACTGCAGTTTTTGCATGCTAAATTCAGGCTTTGCTTTGCTTAGAGGTGGTTGTGCCCTTTAACGTTTTGCTTTTTGAGTGAGAATGCCAATTCTACTGTCTGTGTTGTCCCTTTGACGCAGTGTTGTCACTGTTGAGAAGCAAACCAAATTTCCAGTAAATTGTTGTTGATCCTCAGCTTACTGCATCAGCGCATTGCAGTTTCTTGAGCTCGTCCACAATGGCATGTGAGACTCATTTGTTGAGCTTTCTGTTTGAGCAACCTCATACTGTTTGGTCCATATAGATGTTCATTCCACTGTGAAAACCAGTGCGGAAGTCAAGAATATCACAGGCTTGGGCCAGTAAGAAACAACCCGCAAATACATAACACACTAAAACTGCATAACAATGCTTTAGCAACCAACTTCAACTGGGTCTTAGCTTGTTTAAGCTGGTCTTCCAGCATGGCCAAGTCATTCTTCAGCTGGTTTAGCTGGTCGGCCAGCTGACATAAACCTTCTAAAACCAGCCTTTTTACCAATGGAATCACTCTAATAACATGGCGATGAGTTTTACATTTGCAAACATCACTCATAATATGTTAAAAATAATTTTCTGATGTTTTTCCTCTGAAATCTCCTAGAAGATTTTAACTATTTTTCGTATGTTTTTTCCCTTTCCCCCCATTTTTGACGTCATTTGACATCGAGGAGCTTACGGTATTCATATGACACACACACACACAGGTCTTCATGCATCGACGCGCGGTCTATTGTCAGCCTTGTTTTGCATGCACACGCAGTCGTCAGCGTGTCAACGAGTGTCCCTGGTGTCTTTCAATGTCTGCAGCAACTGAAAGTCAAACATTTGACGGTGACACCGAAACTGCTGCTATTCAAGGCACATAAAGCATGTGAAATGAATGCGAATGGGTTTACGATCGTTTACAGAGATAACCACGGTAACGTGACATGAATCGTTTGATAACAAATGGGTTGTTGTTTGTCATATAACACACAATCCAATATCTTCAATGCATCAGTTGGAATTTCGCAGCACATGTTGAAGTCAGGTAGACATATTCTTCAAGCTATCAAGTGGCTGGATATCATGTATTATTATACAGTAGTGGCCAAAAGTGATGTCCGACCTGGGAAAACTGACATCTTGATGCGTTCCTGCCTGGGTCAACATATTTTGTTTATCCTGGAACAAGATTCCCGTCTGAAAATGTAATCCTAACCATATCCCTACTCCTAAACCTAATAACTCATCCCTAATATCAGAAGGAAATGATATGTGGATAACACTGATGTAGAAGCACCTAACCCTGGTTATAAGCCTAAACTTGGCATAAACTGTAAATTTGTCCCTCAAATCTGATTGGTTGATTGGAATGTTGACTAAGATGTTGATCCAGGAACATGTTGCACTTGGTGAAATCAGGCTCTGCGACATCCTTACCCTTTATTCAGATATTATTACATTTTTGTGTAGTTTTGCATGGAGTTTAATTTGCAATAAGGCAATGAAACATGCCAAATGTGCGGACATAATGTTTTGGCCAGGCTGTCATACAAAGAAATTATGAACACATGCAAAAACAAGAGAGAACCAATTAAATATAAATTTTGTTTGTCGTCAATGTTCCTGTGAGATTTTTGTTTTTCTATGCATTTTTAATTTATTTTTTGCATGGTAATATAAAACCTGTAGCTGTAGTTTGCCTTTTTTGCCAAATCATTTTGTCAGATAAATATGTTAACCAAGTTTAGCATTTTGTTCTTCCCTCATATTTAAAATATTTTAAAAATATTAAACGTTTTCCTCATATTTTGATGTTTTGATTTTTTTAAATCAAACTTATAGGGTTGTTATTAAAAAACAAATATCGGTTACACTTTATTTTTATATTTCCTCAAAATTGATTGTAAATGATTTGATTTATCCTCATATTGAAAATATTGAAAAAAATATTAAAAGTTTTCCCATTATTTTCATGTTTCAATCAAACTTATAGGTTTACTATTAAAAACAAATATAGGTTGCACTTTATTTCGATGGTCCACTTTAGACATCTACTAACTATAAGTACCTTTGCAACAACATGTCAACCAACTCTCATTAGAGTATTAGTAGACGTAGGCTGTCAGGTTTGGGTTAGTAGAATAAGTTCTCTGTTGGTGGAACATTAAAATAAAGTGTGTGTTATTTAGCAGATATTAAGCAGACAGTCTACTAATATAATATGCATGTAGTTGCAAAGTTGCATGTAGTCAGTCTAGTAGAATGTCTAATAAAGTGTTACCCAAGCATCCCCTCCGGACTTCACTGTTGGCCATTACTGTGTGTGTTGTTATGACCTTTTTGCATGTAAGCAACCTTGCGTCGCACTGATGGAAACTGTCACGTCACTCTGTCCCAGCATGCACTCTGCTGATGGACACCCATTGTTGCATGTCCTTGAAAAATGCAGGAGAATAACGTTGACGGACACCTAAAGCTCGCTCTCATTCGCGCTGGTCAATACCTGAGCGATCAGGGCTTTAGGGAGAGAAACTGTGGGTGGCGAGGGCTTTCAGAGATGAATGGACAGGGAGAGATCAGCCTGATAACGGAGGTTTAATTCCAGCATCAGTGCATTATGTGCAGCCGTATTTTAACTTGATGTAGTGTTGTAGAGGTTAGATGAACAGAACCATGTGTGTTGCGCGCAAGAAATGGGGAACGTCCTCTATTCAAGGTCATGTGCAAAATGTGCAGCTGATGAATGTATGGACGTGTGTATCTGACTGAGATGTAGTTTGACATAAGACGTACAAGGGCAGCGAATCAAATTGGGGTTCTTTCGTCTCTCCCTTAGGCTGTCTTGACACCGCACTGACAAGATGATTAATTTCTATATTTAGTCCTGTCCAGAACACAAAAGTCATGCTATGATCTCTACTTGGTGCAAGTCTTGAAAAGATGTGAGCGGTCTCTTTTGATTACCAAGCAAGTTTTGTCTTCAAATCATATTATGAAATGTCTCCGTCCTTTTAGTTATTAAAGGACAATGTTCGAAATGTCAAATAAGTGGCAATAACATATTTAACTTTTCTGAATTCTGTGTCCGTCCATGCATAGATTACTTACTGGTAGGGACACACCGATATGAACACCGATAATTCTTTATATTTAAAAGCCGATAACCGATATATTGGCCGATAAATCTAAATCCAAATTTTTTATTTAATTTACAGGTGAAACTCGAAAAATTTTAATATTGTGCAAAAGTTCATTTAAGTAATTCAGCTTAAAAGGTGAAACTAATATATTATATATTATATATATATATATATATATATATATATATATATATATATAACATGCAAAGTGAGATATTTCAAGCGTTTATTTGTTATAATTTTGATGATTATGGCTTACAGCTTATGCAAACCCTAAATTCAAAATCTCAGAAATTTTGAAAATGTTCATAAGCTGTAAGCCATAATCATCAAAATTATAACAAATAAAGGCTTGAAATATCTCACTTGGCATGTAATTAGTCTATAATATATTAAAACTTTTGCACAATATTCACATCTTTCGAGTTTCACCTGTAAATTAAATAAAAATTTGTATTTAGATTTATCGGCCAAAATATCGGTTATCGGCTTTTAAATAAAGAATTTCAGTATCGGCCAAAATGTTCAAAGAAGGAACTAGAGACCTAGCAAAATTCCGTCCATGCATAGATTACTTACTGGTAGGGATACACCGATATGAACACTGATAATTCTTTATATTTAAAAGCCGATAACCGATATATTGGCCGATAAATCTAAATCCAAATTTTTATTTAATTTACAGGTGAAACTCGAAAAATTTGAATATTGTGCAAAAGTTTATTTATTTCAGTAATTCAACTTAAAAGGTGAAACTAATATATTATATAGACTCATTACGTGCAAAGTGAGATATTTCAAGCCTTTATTTGTTATAATTTTGATGATAATGGCTTACAGCTTATGCAAACCCTAAATTCAAAATCTCAGAATTTGTTTAAATGTTCATAAGCTGTAAGCCAAAATAAAGGCTTGAAATATCTCGCTTTGCATGTAATGAGTCTATAATATATTAGTTTCACCTTTTAAGTTGAATTACTGAAATACATGAACTTTTGCACGGTATTCACATTTTTCGAGTTGAAGAAGGAACTGGAGACCTAGCAAAATTCCTCACATCACTGAGGCAATTTTTGCATGGGAAAATATACAAATCTGGTTAATTCTGTAGACCCGTTTGGCTCTATTACACCACATCCGTATCACTGTGTATCTGAGCAGGTAATTAGTATCTGGTTGCTTGTCCTCTGTACCTGCCACTAATTAAATAGATGATTAACTTTAACAAATTAGCCAAACATTGCTTACCTACCTGTCATAGCGGATGATGGATTGATTGATTGATTGATGGATTTTCTAATAAATTCCAGGGAATGTAAACTAAATAGCAGTCTGATTCCTCTCCGCTTATGAACAATGACAGATTAAACACTTGGTTCTCTAGTCTGACCAAGCACGTGGTTTTAGCTGGTCAGCAAGCTATAGTCCATGAATGAATCGGTCACAACATGATAATGCATTTACAAAATAGATAAGGTGAATTTCCATTTCATAGCATGTACCAGCGTAGTGTGTGTGTGTGTGTGGTCACGTCTGGTTTCTACCCAGTTCTTCAGTCTCACACACACACAAACGCACTCTGTAGTCTCAAGGTCAGCTGAAGATGTCTCTGCATTGGGCTTTTCTCTGCTGTCAGTTATTGCAGCTGTAGTGATATTAATGCCCAGGTCGTATGTGCATATGATTAGCGAGTTTTTGCTTTGATAAATGGCAGTGGGGTCGCTATCAGCCATCCTGACAATATTAATGACCACACCGACGCTAAGCAGAGGCAAGCCAATGAACAGAAATATTGCTGTTATCTGTGCGGCCATAATCATAAAGACAATAGAGAGATGTTTAACGGTGGAGCACAAAGGCATTCATCATCTGAAAGAGGAGCGTCTGGGTGGCGAGACTCACGGATGGTCACAGAGTGTGTGTTTGTGCGCGACACACTTTTGACATTCATTTTGTGTAACTAGGGCATGGAGGGCTACTGAAAAACACATTTACTTCAATATGATGTTGCTTTTCTCCCTTTATTCTCAGTTATTATTGCTCATATATAATTTGAGGGATTTTGAATAGTCTTCTAATGCTGTATCCTAGTTAAGCTTTGAGCATCTCCAGTTTCCAGTGACTCTGTCTGAAAAATCTGCATGATGAAATTACAGCCAGTCGTATTCGATATTCAGTGTTTTTTTAATGTTTTAGAAATAAGTCTCTTCTGCTCACCAAGCATGCATTTATTTGATTAGAAATACAGTAAAAACAGTCAAATAGTGAAATATTATTTACAATTTAAAACAGCTGTTTTCTATGTGAATATATTGTAAAATATAATTTATTCCTGTGATCAAAGCTGAATTTTCAGCATCATTACTCCAGTCTTCAGTGTCACATGATCCTTCAGAAATCATTCTAATATGATGATTTGTTGCTCAAGAAATATTTCTTGCTATTATCAATGTTGAACATTGTTGAATGTTGTTGTGCTGCTTCATATTTTGGTGAAAAACATGCATTTGTGTTTTTTTGGATACTTTGGTGAATAGAAAATTCTAAATGTAAGAGCCAATTCAATATGCTTTCAATTTGTATTATTATTATTCTCCACTTATTTCTGTTGTATGTACAGTGATGTAGTATATAAGAGTTTATTTAAAGTTTTCCTTGAATAGAAATTAGAAGTTTTCTTGTATGGCATTTACTTAAAGTTGTCTTTGTATATTTGACTTGAAGTTTGCTTTAAAGCCACTCCTCCTTAGGCATAAAAAAAAAAAAAAGTTTGGTTCCGGTTGGTTGTCATTTGAGGTCATGGGTCGGTAGGGAGTTATTATTTTTTTCAGTGGCAGCAAGGGATAGGTAGGAAATTATTATTATTATTTTTTATTTTACTTTACAGTAGCGAGCGATGGATACTCTATTTTTTCATAACATAGCCTATCTGTACTACATGTACTCTCTACCACCTTGTGTGTCCCAGCATGTTACACACACACACACACACACACACAAACCCAATCTCACAATTTTGGTTGACATGCTAGTGTTGCATGGACAAATAATCGACACATTACACATGTCCATCATTGTAAAATAAAGAATAATATTGTGTTGATACATTAAGGACTGGGCTAAAGTTAGGCTACTGTATATAATTCACATGGGTGATTCCAACTCTTACTCTCCTTCTACACATTATACATTATTTACTGTGTATATTCGTTCTCGCCACCTACTGGCAACTATTCAGAACACACCAAAAGTTACCAGTGCCTTTGTAAATGACGACAACGATGTGTGAACGACCGTGTAGCTGCCTCGTTTGTTAGCATTGCTGGAGGACAACAGGCATCTTGCATCGCAAGAGTGCTACACAAAAACGGTGCTGTACAAAAACGTAAATTATAGTTCACCTCAAAGTTTTTTATTTGTGTATTTATTTAATTTGTATTATTTCTTCCCCAAGCTCATAAAATTTATTTGGGTCGCACATAAATGGACAGGGTCGGTCGGAATTTTTTTTTTAGGCCTTATATGTTCATAAAAGCATGGGCGTCAGTTTGGTTTGAAATGTGCTGGGGACAGAGAAGCATTCGGAAGTGCATTTTCAGAAGTGCTGGGTACAATGACGCATTAATTTTTTTCTCTCTTTCGCGCAGGTTATGTTTTGAAAGACGATGTCCTGTTGTAGCTCAGGCACGGCCCCACTTTTCAACAGGCCCATCCAAAACGTTCCAAAAAAAAAAATTTGTTTTTATTTTTTTTGACTATATTCTAATTTTGTCAATAATTATTAAAAAAATCGCCAATAAGCTCATAATTTGTGCTAAAATAGTGTTTAGTTTTAAAAACCATTTTAAAAAGCTGGTTATATTTTGATGTTTCTGCGCAAGTTCAGCAGACAGTGAGGTTCGGGTTTGTTCCGATCAGAGCTTGTGAGTGGAGAGCGCATTTCTGAATATTCCGCTCCGCTCGTTCATTCCGCAGGGTCGCTCGCTCAACCCAGATGTCCTGTTGCCTGGTTCGAAAATATGTGGAATAAGGGCTGCTTCCGACTAAAAGTTTTTTTTTTTTTTTTTTAGTCGACTAGTAGGCTAGTTGTTCATTTAAGTCATTCGTGGACAAATCTCCCCTTTATATTAATTGAATTACTTATATAGCCAACAGGATAATGAGCGTTTACGTAATATAGCCGCACTCAAGCGCACAATCATTACTTTTACCGGTTCTTTGTGGCAATCTTTATGCGTGCGGTCGCTTTCAGAGCGCTCACGTCCGAGAACTGACACGTTGTTTTTTTCCCTCATAAATGCGAACACGAAAAATTTAATAAAATTAATATTATAATTTTTTTTTGTTGGGTCAGACAATGATTACCAAATTTCTCTCATATTGCTCCTCATAACCACTGAAAACGGTCAAAAAAATTGAACCAAAAGTCAAATTAATATGGACGGAAGTTAAAAGTGGTGGGTACAAAATGACTCATGACGAAATCTGGTGGGTACGCGTCCCCCCCGTCCCCCCCGTAATCGACGCCTATGCATAAAAGTATATGATGTTTGATCTAAAGGGATTCAAGAGAGGTAGGAGGAGAAGGTGAAACGGTTATCTTACCGTCTGGCTGTCAAAAATGAGAAAATTGTCTAAATGGGAATATAAGGAAGATCTTGTACGGATTTAAGAAATGTACGATTTCAAAGAAATTGAAGCCATACTTGAGCGCTGTTTGGAAGTATTGGCTAAAAGAATTTCAAGGATTTTCCATGTTTTTGCATTTTTGTGTTCGTGAAAATAACGGACTAGCCGTGTATTTTTTTTTGACGCGTAAGACACTTCAACTCCTCCTTATAGAAGCAAGAAAAAGGTGGCTTTGATCCTTGACCTTGTTTCTATACAAAAGAACATGTATTTGAAATTGAAATCTTTGGTAACATTATACATGTCTTTACTGCCACTTCTGAGCAATTGAATATATCCTTGCTGAATAACAGTATTAATTTCTTTGGGGAAAAAAAACACTGACCTCTAACTTTTAAACTGTATAGTGTAAATGGAGCAAGACGTGTGGATTTACATTGATTGAAGAATCACTTTTACTGCTTGTCATGTCTGGTTAGGATTTGGTGTTAACTATAACCATTAAACTATTAACATTTCATGCAAATAATGTGGATTATCATTTTGTATTATTACTTTTCTGAGAAATTGGATGTATAATTTTCACTTTGTGAATGATAATATTCCCAAAAGTCACTGGAGGAGGAATCTGAGTGCATAAAGACTTAGGGCCAGATTTACTAAACAGGGAAAATTAGCATGCGTACAATCCCATAAAAGTGCCGATGGGAGTGGAAAGTTCAGCGCGTGATCTACTGACGACACGCAAATTAATGAACACAGACGCAGCCGGATCATTTCCATAATGACCAACGTAATCTACCAAGAGCAGCGCAAATTAGTGTCTGGTTTAAAACATGCTTTTTTGGGGGGGGGCATTGGATAATGGCACAAATACCAGTAAATTGACGAGCGCAAACCTTAGTAAATCACCTTGTATGATTCATTTTAATACTTTCCTCCCATCAATTTTGCGTCTGAAAGGGAAACTCCTACAAATGCGTATACATAAAGTCAGCTAAAAAAATAACCTCATTTTTCACTGCGTGTCTTTAGTAAATCCTGACAGTAGTGTTGTAACGCCAAAAAAGGGTTTGCGCTGGAGCAAGCTGTTAGTGAATCTGGCCCTTGGGCTCTTTTTGACCTGTGCCAGTAAGCAATCATCTAACAACCACTCAGAACAGCAACCCACCAACTTGTCTGTGTGGGCAAATGTTAATGGCAGAATAAGGGTTCAGTGCTGACCCAATTTTTCAGTGGTCCAACCTGCAGAGAGAAACGACGGAAGAGTCGCGCACGTACTCCGCTGAGTCTGTTTCTATGACAACCCTCCTCTGGCCTGTGGAAGTGGGAGATGAGGGGCGTAAAGCGCTCACTCTTGACCAGTGGGCCGTGGAGGGGCTGTCAATACTGTTCTGCCCCATCACCACCCAGAAAAAGAGAGGTGGGAGACTGTGACAGAGAAAGATAAATGCACCGAGAGGAGGTGCAAAAGAGAGAGATGATTGTCATAATGTTCTACGTCAGAAGGTTATTCTCCAAATAATGAGGCACAGCGTGTCCAGGCAGAATTGTGTCCTAGGGCAGAATTGACCATATTTACTGGATTTAGGAGCAATTCATTGATGCATTCTTTATTTTTTAATTTTCAGTGTATATAGACGTGCTTTGTCTGTTAAGTAGCTTTTTTTTTTTTTAGCATCTCATGTCATGAATGGTGTGTTTATGATGTGTCAATTTAAAAAATAGCTTCAGTTTTGACATTGCAGTGGCTCACTGTCAGTTTGTAAAGCAATGGACCAATCAGATCAATCTGGGGGGCAGCATTAGCATAATACAGAGAAACAAGCGCACACATTTTGTGTCTCTGTATATTTCGATGGCATCGCTGTCGAAGAGGAATTAGCTTGTGAAGTGGATTTACTTATTGTAGAGTTAACGAAAGTTATCATGAACATTGTAATGTTTGAAGCAGACGTCACAAGAAATGTCAGTAGATTTTGAAGATTTTAAAACGAGCGGTTCATTCATAAATCCGCTTCAAAAAAAACTTTTATACCTGTAAAGACAGGCCTACTGTGAGCTACGAGGTTGTTAATCCATGGTATTTGCTCATCAAAACACATTCAAATCAAAGTTCATGTTATGCTTTAACTCGTAGTTGATTAGCTTGTTTCAGGGCTTATAACTCTTTAACAATTTTTTTTTTTTTTTTTATCCCTATGGGAAAAATAAATGGACAAAATACTTCCAGAACTAGCACTGCTGAAAAAGGGGGCAGGAACTAGAAGTCCTAAAACCCTGAAAACGTCTCGGGGTCCTCAACCAGCCCTTCAAGAACCACTCCCAGGTCCCATGTGGGTACTTTGGTCCTGGTTGCAAGTCTCATCCTCCAGGCCCCATGGAGGAAACGTAAGACCAATTGATGTCTTCCCAGAGGCCCATCACTCAGAGGAGTGTGGAAAGCCACAATGGCAGCCACGTATACCTTGAGTGTGGACGGGGTAAGACCAGCAGAGAAGTGGTCTTGGAGCAACTCCAGCACTGAAGCCACTGGGCAGTTAACTGGGCCCATGCCGCGCTCTCTGCACCAAGTGGTGAAAACATTCCACTTTAGGCCGTACAGCTTCCTGGTAGACGGAGCTCTGGAGCTGAGTATGGTCTCGACTGCTGACAGGCCAGCCTCTAGGTACTGTGACCCCTCAGGGGCCAGACCCATAGCTTCCACAGCTCTGGGCGAGGGTGGAATATTGAGCCCTCTGCCTGCGTCAGCAGGTCCCTCCTGATGGGAATCTCCCATGGACCATACTCCCATAACCATACTCGGGCCGGCCACAACGGGACTACCAGTAGTAAACTGACCCCGTCGTGACGGACTCTCTCCAGAACTCCTGGGAGCAGAGCGATCGGGGGAAAGGCGTACAGACGCAGCCTCGGCCACGCCTGCACCATGGCATCCAAACCCAGAGGGGCTGGATGCGTGAGAGAAAACCACAGTTGACAGTGTGTCGTCTCTCGAGATGCAAACAGAGCCACTTCCACTGGGCCGAACCTCTCGCATATCGACTCCACCACCACTGGGTGAAGTCTCCATTCCCCGGGCCTCAGCCCCTGCCTCGACAGGATGTCTGCTCCCCGATTCTGGTCCCCTGGGACATACATTACTCTGAGAGACAACAGTTTCCGGCTTTCCGGCGACATTACGCTCCCAACACAGGACCTTGGGACAGAAACCAAGGTTTCTTCCACATTGATAGGGAACAAAGGCATCTACGCATAACCCTATCATGCGGAACGGATTTCCCCTCGGGGAAAACCCCTTGGTTTTCAGCCACCACTGTAGGGCTGTGCAGCAGGCCAAAAGGTATCACGTTGGAAGGAGCTGCCATGAGCCCCGACAGTCTCTGAAACTGTTTTACAGTGATGGCGCAGCCTAGCTTTATCCTGGTCACCATGGCCAGCATGGACTGGATACGTGCAGGAGACATTCGTGCCTGCATCATAGTCAAGTCCCACACCACCCCCAGGAACGTAGTCCGCTGGGAGGGTGTCAACACTTTTTCGTGTTGAGTCTCAACCCCAAGCTCTGAACATGGCCAAGGACAACATCTCGATGCCGAACTGCCAATTCTTGAGACTGGGCCCAAATGAGCCAGTCGTTGATGTAGTTTAGCACACGGATGCCCTGGAGCCTCAACATGGCTACATCCATGCACTTGGTGAAGGTGCGAGAGGAGGGTGCTAGGCCGAATGGAAGAACCCGATAGTGGTACGCTTTGCCCCCCGAAAGCGAACCTCAGGAACTTCCTGTGAGATGGAAGGATGGAGACGTGGAAGTATGCGTCCTTTAGACCAATAGTGACAAACCAGTCCTCAGATCTGATTTGGCTCACGATAATGGGAATGGTGAGCATCTTAAACCTGAATCTCCTCAGAGACCGATTCAGATGTCTTAGATCTAAAATTGGACGCAACCCTCCATCCTTCTTTGGAACTATAAAGTATCGGTTGTAGAACCCGGACTTCCTGTCTAGTGGAGGAACATAATCTATGGCCTCCTTTACCAACAGCGAGTGAACTACCTGTTCTAATACCCGACCCTGCTCTGGGTCTACTGCAGTCCTGACCACCCCGTTGAACTTCGGTGGGTGGATCCAGAACTGCAGCCTGTACCCTCTTTCTACCGTGCGCTGGACCCATGGAGATATATTGGGGAGGCATTGCCATGCCTCGACAAAATTCACCAAGGGATCCTCTGAGCTGGTGTTGAGTGTTTTGTGAGAGTCCTTCACGATACCCTGAAGCGGAGGACCAGCAGGGAATAATCGAAAATGACTCTCGGTGTGTGGACGCGAACACTGCCTAACCGCAAGCCGTTTCGGGTGGACAGAGCAGCGTGCGTTCGCTGGAAACTGATGTGTCCCAAAGCGCCAGTGGCGGCAGGAGGCTGACACCAGTTTCCCGAGAGAGGGGGGATGCCCAGTCCCCTTCCGTACTGGGAGTGAAGGGATCTGAGCTATCAGATGAGGACCGAGAAAGTGCCGAAGCAGTCTCAATCCTCTCTGTTAAGCCCCACGTCATCACGCAACGCCAATAGGATTGGATTAGTTTCATTCATGTTTCAGATGCATTACGCTAAGGGGTGTTCTCCTCAGTGTCATCATTGAAGCAGTGCGAGTTCCCTCGAAAGGGAACCATTGTTTCACTCAGAATTGTCAGAAGTAAAATAGCTTGCATTTTGTATTTCATGCTGACTTCAAAAGTGAAAACCGTGGATCAGTACTGTTTATGTGTACATTATGATTATATACGAACCCGTTTATGTATAATCATTGTTACCAGCTCAAATGTGCTGTAATCATGCGCGTATGCTGATTCCAACAGCGTGTTTGGCAAGATTAACCTGTCCATGTGAGACAAAGTAACACTGAGTCCCGAGCCGCACACAGTAAATGAAAATGGCTGACTTTTGACAGGCCATTTCTCTTTTAGACATCATGGGCATCTTTTCCATTCTTGCGGTTGCCATGGGAATGAATAAGTGGGTTTCCCTGCTGGGCAGAAAAAGAGATAATTTCAGTGTCTTTGTGTGTGTGCGAGAGCATGAATCATGGAGTGTGTTTCTGACTATGGTTCAGCTCCACAGCACTGAGCTGCTTTGCCGTCTACAGCCTATACAGGCAAAGGTGACTGATTTGGAACGCTTTACACAGGCAGAAACTCACAAGTACCGCTTGTTGCATGAAATGCATGGGGGATTTTTCTCACATTTGATAGCATTTGAGTTTGCCATTAGCAGTTTGCTCAGCAATATTCCATTAAGCCTAAAAATACAAGGCATAGCCTACATAAATATTTGGTCAATTTGTATTCAAATTGAACTTGTACACATTTCAGTTTTGAATTGTATATTTATAATCAGCTTTTCTCTTGCCTTGTCTTTTTTCAATGAGCAAGGCACAGTGCATTCTGGGATTGCCTTATCCATGAAGTACATATGCAATGCTCTTTTAGATTTTGGCCAACATTAGGTTTATCTTATAGCCTAGCATCTGGAAGCATGTCTTTGATGGCATAAGAAACGTTTAAAGCTACGGAGCATATATTTTGTTCAGTTAATAGATTAAATAATTGCTGTTTATTTTATATAATTTCTGAAAATCAAAGGTCCTTGTCCCCAAATAGAAATTTCTACCTTGGTTTGTGCACAAAAAGGCCTCTTGGTCACCTCTCGGCTGCTCTAATGTGCCATGATAGCTGTCTACCGCGATTAACTAACCCTCACGCTAACATCCTCTCCAGCTATTTACAACGGGCTTTACGCTAGCATGCACAAATAATGTGTGCATAACAACTATGAATGGTCACAGCCCAAATCTGATTGTCGAGTCCTCGTCCCATTCCCTTTTTTTAATCTTAAGATTCATCATGATTACAGTCACAAACACTAGACTATTAAGATATTTTTAATACTTTTATTTTGAAGGTTTTTATTCCATGTGTATATACATCCCATCATCATTATAATTTCTGTCCTACTGATGATTAAATATTGTCATATTATTAATTGTTGGCAAATGTTTGATTTTGTGTCCTGACGAAAAATGCCACTGGCTTCAACCAATAAAATACCTTGCAAATGCAAATGAAATATAAATACAAGCTGCTGTGTTGGTGCCAGAACAGCATGTGCAATTAGCATAGGGCAGTGACTCTGTGGAACGTATCATCCAATAGAAGAGTGGCATAACAGTAGCCAATCAGATGAGAGGAAGCCCTAGAGGCTTATGACATCAAAGACACGCCCATTTTGCACAGAAAAGCCCTGAGTGAGTGACGCACATGATTAAAATATGCCACTTCTTCCCGTCCAATCACTTTGTGTCCTTTTGGACGTCATCTTCATTCTTGTCACGCGTCCCATGTCTTTGCCTCTCCGTTGCCTTTCTCTAGTTATCTCTTCTATATTCGAACTTATTTGCGTCATTGAGATGTCAGTGTGATGAAGGGCTTTCAGATAGGATCCACTATGAGTTACAAGCGTCAAAGTGGCTGCTCTGTTTTACATTTTATCTACTAAATGTCATTAGTTTTATTCTAACATCAAGGGGCATCAAATACTCTGACCAAAATGTTCGACATGCAATAGCATATAGACACAGAATACTTTTTTGAAACAAATAAATTAAAGCATTCACATGTTTTCATGTGCATATGTGGACCCCAAAAATATTTTTGACATTTAAGGTGTGCATAAAAGTCACTCCAATATATACACAAAATATCAGAGCAAGTGGCATTTGTGTTTAAGAAAAATAGGGATTTGGGGCAACTTTAGACATGTTTGGCTTGATGTCTGTAAATAAGTGACTAAGAGTATACCAGTAACTCTTGACACAAGATGCCGACAGCACTTGTCAGAAGTCGTGACGTATGCAGTTGTGCGTCGTGACTCAAAGGATTATATGAATATGCTCCTCTTAGGAGCTGAGCCTTTCCCACATCGTACAATTAAAATGATTTCCTATGGTTTGTGATACAGATGCCCAGTCCAGCTGGAGGCCCTCATCTATGTCAGATATTTCATAACTCATTCACATCAAAAGCCAACATACAGAAGTTCAAATACAGTAGTGGCCAAAAGTAATTCGATTAATCCATCAAAATATGAGGAAAATATGATTGTTATTATTATTATTATTCGATTTTAAATATGAGGGAAGAACAAAAAACTTAACATTAGTTTATACTTCTTAATAATTTATTAATCTTAGTTCATTCTAATTTCAACATTTGTATCTGTTAATGTTATTTAATGGACTTTAGCTAACATGCACTAATAATATTAATAAACAGTTATATTTTTATAAACTAACATTTACAAGTATTAATAAATAAATATTGTTACAAATGTATTGCTCATAGTTAGTTATTGTTAATGCACTAATTAATGTTAAATACTGTCTGTGTTAAATAAAGTGTTACTGGATGTCATACTGTGTGTGTGACCATTCAAATTGTATTAAGTGGAGATATTAGCTTATGAGGTGCTTCTCATTAGTTTCTCCTGTGAGGGAAAAGCCCAGTAATCACACGTCACCTCTAGATTTCTCATTAATGTCTCTAACTGTGCTCAGATTTAAAGATGGTCAGATATCTCAATATGAATTCAAATATTTCTCTTTGAATTCTTCCTAGATCAAAGGATCTCAGCTGCTCTATCCTATTACTAAATGTCAATAATTGTATCATTTTTATTTCTCATTTTTAGGAGAAACATCTGAGGCAAAGTTGATACCTAAATTAAACATAATTTATAACACCATTACATTTCCTGAGCCATGAAAGAGCAACATCTGAGCATCTTTTCCTCTGGTTTTTCATCTCTTGCACACCACAAATGTCTAGTGTTAATCCACCATTACCAGTGACCTCTGAACTTTACCCTCTCTCATCCTCGCTTGTGTTCTTCAGTGTGTGTGTGTGTGTGTGTGTGTGTGTGTGTGTGTGTGTGTGTGTGTGTGACTCTTATCAGCTCTCCGCAGATGCTCTCCCTGTGCCTGTAAAATTGGCTTTTCTCTCGGCAGGATAGCGAGGATTATCCTCTTCTCCTCCGCTCAGCAGAATTAGACGCTGGAATAACCAGCGACCCATTTTCAGCTTATTTTAGGAAGCACTGAAACACACATAATGAAAGGCCTGAGGTCTCCATTTGAAGGAAAGATTGCTAGAAAATTTGTGCAAGGTCATACATTTACAAACAAAACCAGAAGAATAACCCTAAGCACAAAGGGTCCAAAATTACCTCAGTACAAATGCTTCCATCATCAGTTCAATTATAGGATGATGGAGGGTTGCATTTGTTTTTAAATAGTGCTCACATTAAAGACCCCATGAAAACAAAATGAGAGTGTTTCTCTTCCAGGAAAATGGGCCAAAAACACTGATAACTTGTGTTGTACTTAACATATTTTTGTCCGATTAAATGCTCTCTATAATCAAATGGTCCCTCCCACTAATAGTAAGCAAGTGTATTCATTTTAAGATGTTCACAATATCTAATATGCCTTACTTAGCCTATATTAAAATAATTTGATTTAGGAACATGAAAGCACATTTTCAAAGTTTAATTTGTCTTGTAAACAAGATAAAGTGTTTCATTAATATATGGAACTATAAAGATCAGGATAATAGATTTCGGTCTCCTATGAAATATTTTGAATAATATGAGGAAAATATTATTGTTGTTATTATTATTATTATTAGATTTTAAAAATGAGGGAAGAACAAAACACTAAGCATTAGTTTATACTTCTTAATCATTTATTAATCTTAGTTGTATTCAGGATAAAAGATCAGGATAATGGATTTCGGTCTCCTATGAAATATTTTTAATAATTATATCATTATTTTAATTAAATGCATCGATCTCAGTTGTATTATATCTAAAAATTGATACTGGGAATATCAGTAAAACCTTTATTTTTCGTTCACCTAATTCTAGGGCAAGATCTACCAAATTCTAATTTATGTAATGAAAATGAATTTATATATATATATATATATATAACATTTTGTTTGGCAATTTATTAATTTAGTTTACTTAATTTTATGTCATCCAGAGAAATGTAAACTAACCATAAATATTAGAGATTTGGTGTAATGTGTTTATTGTATGTTATTTTTCGTTTATTACATCTTGATATTAGTATTATTTAAAAAATACCAAACATGGGCTGTTTAAATAAAGCCTTTTAGACAAGGAAACATGTTGTGCTTTCAGCTGAAGCGCTTATGTAATTGTCTCTCGCTATTGTGTCTGTGAATAAGGTAGTTTCTCCTTAATATACACGGATTGTCATGACTCATTGAAAAGCTTAGTCTCTCTCTCTCTGCCTAGCTGTCACTATAGCTTTAAACTCACTGTGTTTCTCATCTCTCTCTTTGTGTGTGTGTGTGTCTGTGTGTGTGCACGCGCTTAACTGTCAGTTTAGCTTTGCATCTATTTCATATTTGTTTGCGCAGCTCCTCATTGTCACTGTGAGCTTGACACTGATTGAAGAAAACACCAACATCTATAAGCATAAGCGTGACAGAAATGTGAGTGTGAGAGTGTTCATTGCCCACCATTTGTTGCTTCATATATTGTGTATAATTTGTCCTTAATATTTATATGGAAACCTACTGTGCATTTGCTGTAGCTTTACACGCACACACACACACACACACACAAACAAACAATCAAAAGTTATAGATTTTGACATGTTGAGGCACAACAAGAGAAAGTAGTTTGACAAGAGGAGAATCCTTCATGATAAACGGACACACAAAGGCATATGATGGGGCGCTGCGGGGGCAACGATGATGGCGTCATCCATGATGACGACTCTGAAAAACGTCATGGCATTAGTTGGTTAGGAAAGCCTGTTTTAACATGTTCAACCCTACAGATGCACAGTGTCAATCCTTCTGCCTGTAGGTGGCAGCAGAGCTCAGCTTTATGCCCACTGGAACAGAACGTACCAGACAGCAGGTGTGTGTGTGTGTGTGTGTGTGTGTGTGTGTGTGTGTGTGTGTGTGTGTGTGTGTGTGTGTGTGTCTGTGATACACGTTTGTTTGGGCCTCTAGTCTTTTTAGCTCTCCTCTTGATCGCACATGATGTCACACTAGCAGGACTAATACTTCTGCAGTGATTTTTTTTTATTGCTCTAATATATATAATACAATATAACATGCACGAATTACCCGTAGCAGATCTATACAGGTGGAGCTGGGGAAGGAGGAGGGTAGGACTGTCACTTTTGTGAAAAAATCCTTTTCGATTTTTGATACATAAGTGTTCATTGAATCGATTGTAAAATTGATTTTCCATGTCTAAAGACGTTTCCATTTTAAACGCCAAATATAGGCAAATCCACAGACAACTAACAGGCATTAGGACGAACTTAAAGAGGGCGCTTGAGATGCGCACAAGTCAGCAATATTTCTGATGATTTATTGGTGTGAAGTTTCGTGCACAATGACAAACAGGCGTGCAACATTCTCGAAAAACAATGAGCAGCGTGGACTGCCATAACATCAATGAGAAACATTACCGCAGGCTTCAACATGGCTGTGTTTACGATTAGAAATGTCAAACAAATTTCGCCTACGCAGGCGATTGTTGCCCGAATCTGTATCTGTATGCATGAGACTGTCTGAATATCGGCAGAATTCACATTTTTGTAGTAAAAAGAGACATATTATGTATTAAGTGTATAATTTGCTGTTATGTGTGTTTGTCAGAGCCTGCAGTTGCTGTGTGACGCGTGTTCGCTGCGGGCGTATCGTGACGAGCTCAGAGTAAAGACCGGTAAAATCGATTCCCTATTTTAGTTTTCGAAACTTGTGTTGGTTGGTCCGATCGATTGTGCAGTCGATTTTCGAGCGTAAAGTGACAGCCCTAGAGGAGGGTTTCTGAAAGCGTGCTGCAGCTGTTACAGCAAATGCTGACCAAGTAATAAGTGTTTTATTATATTTATATACACAATTCATGAAAGGTTACATTTTGTGAGTATAAATCAGACATGAACAGTGGGGTATTAAAAAATCTGGGGTTCAATGCCATGAAGAAACAATTAGTATTGCGAACAATGTAAAATAAAGGGACATTATAGTGTTACGATCAAATAAATATTTCTGCACTATTTATAGGTAGACTAAGTCATGTGACTCAAATCAGGCTGGAGAGAAACTCAAGTGCTGCGGTTTGTTTATAATATAAATTTTCCATATTTTTCTAAATGCAGAACTGAATTTTTATTGGTGGACTAAAACCCTTGTATCCAATCGAACATGTATAACCTGTTTAGTCTGGTATTGAGAAGTTAGTTTAACTTTTTTAAGGTTTATATGCTGTATTTCGATAGCCAGCTGTGTTTGAACCATGCGAGAATCACTGCTCTTGTGTTTATTATACTTATATTTAAGTATTTAGTATTCTGTTCTTTATGTTATATATTAGCTGTCTACACTACCTGTTATATTTTGATTATCTGCCTATAAATGTTTGCATAAATTGATTATTTCGGGCATGACAAGACAAAGTGCTCGGCTACCATATAGCTTATACATTTTTACCATATTTGTTGTTTTACAGTCGTTTCCAATTACAAAACACAGTTTTACATTTATATACACATTATAAACCACACTCTCAAAACCTTAATGCAAAGTACATAATACAGTTTGATTTTTCAGACACACAGTTCACAGAAAGTTTAATATTTACATAACATTAACGTTTCCCTGGTGCATAAATACATAATGCATTTTAAACAGTTTGTGCTGCCATATTGCGAAACAATAGATCTTATTTCTTTTCTTTTGTTCATTTTATTGTCCTCATGTTGGGCAGCTTCTTCTGACCTTTTTAATAAAACATATCATTATATGACATTTATAAGAATATTTCTCTCTGGTTTGTTGACCTTTAATTTTCAGTTGAGTAGTAGTTTGTGATTTTTGTAAGTAAAAGCAGTTCTGAAAGTTTTAATAAGTGGGTCGTGGACTTGCTGTGACATTTCAGTTTACAACAAGTGACCGGCCTTCAGTAGAGCAGAAAGATCTTGGCGTGTGTAAATTGGTTTATGGATGCATTTGACTGTGTTCTTTCTTATTCAGTTCAGGGCATGCAATCCAATCAGGTTTCTTTAAAAGCAAATTACACTCAGCTACAGCGCCTGGGGTTTATTTTGAGTTTTCGGGGGTCTCTTTGACTACGCAGAATGCGCAATTACAAAAACAGTGAAGATGCAGGCGGTCTTAGTTTAGCCCATCCTCTCATCCTTCTGCGAAAAAATACAAAACTGTCCTGCCTGGTTGCCATAGAAACAAGTAATTGCTGCACCTGGCAAATTGCAGGGCACTTTAAAGCGGTTAATTCAGCGCTTTTTCTCGGCTCTTCCCGTCCTACAGGCCTGACATGTGACTCTCTGTTCAGATGCAGAAATATCTCTTGAATCCCCGATGTCAGCAGAGCAGAATGTGACGTGTAATGATAATGCACAGATGAAAAGGTCAACTTTTTTCAAGTGTGTTGTGTGTGTGTGTGTGTGCTTGTGTTCGTGTGCTGGCTTGTGTGTGTTTGTGCAGTACATTCAGGAGATTATTTGTGACTAAGAAGGGAATGAATTGGTATTTTTGTGAGTATACTTTAGGCTATGAATAGAACAGAATGGAATTGTGAGGATGTTATGTTTCTAAATGCTGCGTTCACCACATGTCGTAATTGCCGTAATTATGAGATGACAACGTGTGACGATAAAAGATAATCGGGATGATTTTGGGCCGATTTCCCCCTTTCCGACAATCCTAGCTATGTCCCGATTATCTTGATGGTTCTACAGATTATCTTATCAGATTTCCCCTTGGTGTGAGGTGTGTTAAGAGTGTCCGAACCTGATCGGAAGAACGTCGGAGCCGCCCCGATCGCGAATCGAAAATATTCAACATGTTTAATATTTACGATCAGAAATCCTGATGTGTGGTGGGAACCCCGAGGACAAACGTGCGCACGCTCTGGAGATTATCACGTGAAACGAAACAATATCCAATCAGAAAGCGAGATGATGGAAGACGGAAGAATAACAAACGCAGTCAATGGCGCAGCACAAAGTGAAATTGATGTGGACAGCAGAGATGGAGGATCAGCTATAACGTGTTGTGTAAAACCTTTCCAAACTCTATCATCGCAATTTCTTCCTGCATATCGTCCACCAGGCTTATTCTGAGGTCTCGCGAGATTTCCTGTGTTCACAGTCGAGACTCTGGTTGAAAATCTGTTAATGTGTGGTGTGCTGTCTTTGTCACATCATCATGGCACACCACACACTATAGGAGCAAAACGGTTAAATCTAGGATTTTTTGTCCTCATGTTTGTGGTCTATCACATTTTGAAAATCGTATAAGATGTAAAAAATATTTTGGTGTGTACCCAGCATAAGGAGGCCGACTCGATTACATCATGCACAGTATTTCATGGGAGTGGGCGGAGCTAACGAGATCTTTTGGCACATTTAGCTTGTTTCGACTCTGATTGGTGGAATTTTCTGTACAACATCATGGGTAATGTAGTTTTTCACCTCAACTTTCACTGTTAAACACGATTATTTCATAAATAAGCTGAAATAATGCTGGCTGATGGCTTCAACAGAAGCAAATACTATCGATTAACAACTTCTTAGCTCACACTAAGGCTGTCTTTAAATGTTTATGTTATCGTTAAAAAAGATTTTTTTCGAGTTCGACAAGAATTAAATAATTAAATAAATCAAAATCTCATAATTACGACATGGCGTGCAGTGAACGGCAAATAAATAAATGCTGTTCTTTTGAACTTTCTATTCATCAAAGAATCCTAAAAAAAAAAAAAAACTTATCACAGTTTCCACAAAAATATGAAGCAGCACAACTAATTTCAACATTGATAATAATAAAAAATGAGCATCAAATCAGCATAATAGAATGATTTCTGAAGGATTATGTGACACTGAGTAATCATGCTAAAAATGAAGGTTTGATCACAGGAATAAAGTACATTTTACAATATATTCAAATAGAAAACAGTTATTTTGAACTGTAATAATATTTCAGAATATTACCGATTTTACTGTATTTTTATTATAAATGCAGCCTTGATAAGCAGAGGCTTTACGCATTAAAACAAATCTTACCGACCCCCAAACTTTTGCATGGTTGTGTATATTTGTGTGTTTCATGGTACGGTTGGTGTTGAGTTATCCAGTTGGTTTCATGTCTCCGAAATCCTGAAGCGAACACTGTCTTGTCGTCCGTCGCACAATGTGTTTTAAAACCTTGAGGGATTAAATGAGGCTCGGATGAATCAGTGTCTGGATGAGATGAGGATGCTGAAGCTGAGCAGGAGTTTTCACATTTCTATCACAGAGATTTTGTCCTCGAGATAGCAGCAAGATTGAGGGCTTCTCTTCAACGAGGCAGGCGAGAGAGAAAATACTTCATTTAAACAAGATAACCATCACACACAGGTTTAAATGAACGAGACCCGTCAGCAAGAAATGAATCACTCGACGGAAGTGAAAGATTTGGGATGGTGTGCAGGCCACTGATTATCTGTATTAATGGAGGAGAGTCGTGACAGTCGGAAAACGCCTCTCTCTCTCTCTCTCTGACTCTTTCTGCTTTATATCACTCGTCTCTTTTGCACCCCATTGCTTCCTCTATCGAGTGGTTAATGAGGGGTTCTCGTATTCGCACTGTTTACGTTATGTAAAAGCTGTCAAGGTCAGGAAAAGAAACCAGTTTCCAGTTTTCTGAGCTGTCAAATCTCCTTCACGGTTCCACCGTTGTCTTCAGGGTTTGCTGGAAGCATCATGGCTTTCAATTCATTTGGTCCACAAAACAAACTTGCTGTAAGTAACCTCCTTATCTTTAACAGCAGCGTGTCCCCACGTTAGCCAATCATTAGAGCCGTTACCGGCTGAATTTATGCGTGAGGTTTAAACGAGCATGTTAAGTGCTGTAGTCGGCACTGGTATCCATCATCATTAGGTTTCCGAGGCATTTACTATGAGGGATGAAAAGAGAGCAGCGTGTGAGTTTATCAGAACTCTATTAAAAGAGCATTACGCCCTAAGAGTTAAAAGAGTGCGGGGAAAACAAATGAACCAACAGCCACTCAATGACTCAACACATTCTTCCTGAACGCCTCTGCACTGCATATATCAGATATTCATAACTGCACTGTATTACTATGAAAAAAAGTGGTTCAAAATTGAAAATCAAAATCAAAATCCATTTTGTGATGCGCAAGCACATTCCTTGTCACTCTCCTTCAAATTATGATATTAATAAGAGCAGTTTATGTAAAGCATACACTACCATTCAAAAGTTTGGGGTCAGTAAGATTTGTTTTTAAAATAAATTAATGCTTTTATTCAGCAAGGATGCATTACATTGATCAAAACATTTTCTGTTTCAAATAAATACTCAAAGAATCCTGTTTTTATCAAAGAATCCTGGAAATTAAGCATGTTTTCCACAAAAATAAGTTTACAAAACTAGCCGCGTTTCCATTACCCTTCAAATTGCGCAAATTGAAATTGCGAATTGAAAATACGCCCAATGGAAACACGTCAATTTCGCAAAAACTCCCATTTATCGCAAAAAAGTTTTTACGCTGGCATGAGGAGGTTTTTCAGGCAATTCGAAAAAGAAATATTTCGCAAAACTGCAATGGAAACAGTTTTTGTGCATTTCCAGGTCACCTGACGTAGATGACGCGGTGTGTTTGGACAGAATACAAGACAGAGTTCTTTATTAAATTCATAAAAGACAAAAATAATTACAGGAATAATGGATTCTAAACCTCAAATAAATGCCACAATCAAGACCTCGAAGCGGATATGAGGGAGAAACACCCAGAAACACCTCATATGTGCCGCTTACAAGTATAATAAGGGTCGTTCCTTACCATTAATGCTTGGAAAACACATACATCTCCTTCAATTAATAATAATGGCTAATGCACTGGCTGGGATACATAATCCTACCAACGTCCGTTGCCATGTTTTTTGGAATGATTTTACTGATCGCGAGAGGAAAAAATTTAGTTTTAGTCGCATAACATCGGTTAATGGAAACGCCGTCATTTCGCAATCGTTTTTTGACGACATTTAGAAAAAAATCGTGCAAATCTGTAATGGAAACGCACCTATTGATGATAATTTTGTACCTGTTGTTTTTGGAGGCTTCTTATAAAAGGTTACGGACATTTGGCACAGGGATATTTTTGGGACTGATACAGAGGACAGTATTGACATGTTGGGACTCAATATGGGCAGTGTGTGTGTGTGTGTGTGTGTGTGTGTAAAGTTGCAGTAGGTAGGAAGTTAGGTAGCAGCAGAATTAGCTAGCAGAATTAGCTAGCTAGCTAGTCTTCCTTGGGTCTGTGTGTGTGTGTGTGTGTGTGTGTGTGTGTGTGTGTGTGTGTGTGTGTGTGCGTGTGCGTGTGTGTGTGTTTCTGTGTGTGTGTCTGTGTGTAAAATTAGGTAGAAAGTTAGGTAGCAGTAGAAAGTAAGGTAGAACAGTTAGCCTATGTGTATTAGCATGTAGATACAATGGGTTATCCCACCGGTCACTATTGTTGCCGTTGACATGTTTGTGAGTTCTATGTCTGACCACATTAAAAAAAGTTGAGTAATTGCAAATGCATATATCAATAGTAGACACCTTAAACATGTGTACCAAAATTCTATGTCCTATCTTTATGTTAACATACTTTACTAACATATTCTTTGGGAGCTTTCTTGCTGCCATCCTCTTCTCTTGGCGCAAACAGAAAGTAAACAGCTCTGGTCATGTGACAATTTACAGTAAACATGCGACACTGCACATATTTCATTGAGACTAGGGATGCACGATATTGGATTTTGGCCGATATTCGATATGCCGATATTTTCAAACTAATTTTGTCCGATACCGATACCGATGTATATACACATTTTTCGCCTGATATATTTACACTTTAATTTTACTGAAGAGAAATCCAAATCAGTCTCCTGTACTGCCTTTACCGTATTACACTCATGTGTTGTAGATAAGGCAATACACAAGACAAACAAAACAACATTTGATTCTACCATAAATGTATCATTTTACAAATGTAGACAGACATTCACCCCTGAAAAATAGGTAAATTATTTCACTTGGAGAATAAATGATATGCCAGTGCCACATTTTATTTTTAAGTTCAGACTTCAAACTTCAGTTTTTAGGAGTAAAATAAATAAAATGTAAATTTTAAATAAAAAGTATTGCCTAACAAAAAACAAAAAAAACTAAATAATGCAAACAAGTCATTGGATAACATTGGGCTGCATATAAAGAAACAAAATGCATGTGCCATGGATAAATACAATGGAATCGCCTCCGCACGGACAATAAGGAAATTATTTGAATCAAACCATATTGATGATGAAAATAAAACGAGAACAAAAAAATTATAGTTATTAATAATGCATCAATGTTTTTGAAATAGAATTTTTTTTTTTTTACTATTACAGTAATAGTAAACATCTTTAATATTAGGCTTACTGTTTCAGATGACATCATTGCGGTTTGAGCTGCGCGCACTGAAGCAACGAACATTAAACTGAATCGCTTTGCCAGAAGGTTAATCAACTCAACGGTTGCTGAAGAATGCAACTAAACCAAGGAATGTACAACTTTTTATTACAATAGAATAGTGTATACAATTATAATAATATGACAGTCCCAATCATATCTTTTAATGTTTTGCATTGCCGTTTGATCATGCGCGCGATGAAGCTGAAGAGAACGAGCACCTGGAAACTGAATAACTTTTCTAGCAGGTTTGTTTAAATCACCGAAACGCACCCTATGTGAGATTAATCAGATATTTATGTTACATAAACAAAATATTACGACTTATCATATATCTGCACAAAATGACATGAATGCACAAGCGAACTTAACTGTGCTGGTCAGAACGTGTAATCCCTGTTCTGGACGCGCTATTCCCACAACAACGTGCTGAAACACGGCAACTAAAACATCGTTCATTAACTCAACCAAACGCATTCCTATGTTAGATTAATCAGATATTTATGTTACATAAACAAAATATTACGACTTATCATATATCTGCACAAAATGACATGAATGCACAAGCGAACTTAACTCTGCTGGTCAGAACGTGTAATTCCTGTTCTGGACGCGCTATTCCCACAACAACGCGCTGAAACACGGCAACTAAAACATCGTTCATTAACTCAACCAAACGCATCCTATGTTAGATTAATCAGACATATACACACATAATTAACATATTACAACTTACAATGGCACAAAATGCTGTGAATGCTCAAGCGAACTTGGCTGTGTTTGTCATGAAGGCTTAACTCCATACACGCTCTTTCCGCCACAATGCGCTCGTCGCGCTGAAACACTGGCGAACACGAATTCACAACATTATTTTACAGGCGTGTTCTTATTATAATGTTATGATGCCTATGTGACAGGTTTGTGCTGCACATGTTGCACTTAAATCTTCGTTTTCGAAGTGATTCCAATCATTCAAAACCATCATGGCGAACAGCGCGCATCTCTCAACTGAAGTATATAATCTATTATATATCGGCTTTGATATATCGGCCTTATTTTCTTATCGGATCGATAACGATAACATAAAAAATTACCATTTATCGGCCGATATCGAAATGTGGTCGATATATCGTGCATCCCTAATTGAGACCCTTTATTATTTCAATATCTGCTGGAAATGCATTGATAGATCATTCAGTAACATTTTTATAGCCTTAGAAATGAAACATTTTTTTACGGTCACTATTGTGACCAGTGGGATTAAATGGGTTAATGAAGCTTTCCACCTCTCGTAAATGTGGCTTGTGCTCTAGTGGGTGCATAGGGACATATATGCACATGTTTTGGGATTGCTCTGAAGTCAGTGAGTTTTGGGGACAGGTTTTCCATGATGCTGAAGGACATTTTGGAGTTGGAGATATCATTCTGTCCAAGACTCTTGCTTCTATGTGATGACTCCTCTTATACTCTCTCTCTAACTCAGAAAAAGTTTTTTTTTTTTGTGGACTTACTGCTGCTAAGAAAATGCTTGCCTTGCGCTGGAAACCTCCACACTCTCTAGTAGGGGTGAAACAGTACATGTATTCGTATTGAACCGAAACGGTACGGGCGTCACGGTTCTGTGGATGAATATACACAGAGAATACACGGTATAAAAATAAATAAAACTCGCATTTATTTAACGTATAAAATACGTATAAAATAAATTAACAATTTAATGAATGTAATGCGGAACTACTGTTAGATACGCGAGTTCTTTAGGGACACCTAATCTGTAGCCCCGCTTTAGCTCTGAAGCTCCATGGCTATAATGAACAGGCTTCCATGTCAAGATTGCAATTCTGGAATATGTTGTGTGTGTGTGAGAGAGAGAGAGAGAGGCGCGGGCGCGATCGAACAGTGGAAACATAAAAACATACTCTGTCATCATTCAAACTGCAAAGTGTTTACTTATATTTGTGTACACTCGCAATAAAACACAACTTTGTGCTTTTGTCAAACTGTAAACTCTTGTCAAACTGTAACCTACAACTGTCACCCAACCAAAATCACACACACACACAAAATATTTTTCCAACCCGATTTAAAAACAGTCTGTGGGTGCCATCTTTTGAACATTCATCATATTGCATTGGTTTTCATTTCTTGTCCTAAAACCGAGCACTAATCTGTTTATTTTTAAGTTACACATTCTACATTGATTAAAAAAGAAAATCAAATGTGTTTTTAATGGTAGTATTATTTTATACAGAAATTAATTATTTATAATTCAGATGAGAATAAATTTAGTGTTAATTAAAATTTTAAGGACAACAAATATATTGATCTGAAATATAGCTAATTAATTTTAAATTCATTCAGGTACAATTACCAAACATATCTCAAGGTCTCTTTGTCTTTTTATTAATTTAATTTATAAACTAATTATATAAAACTATTGTCAATGCACTACAAATAAACTGGTTCTATGCCTTTACTTATTAATAAAATATGGTCGCCTTGGGAATGTGGGAGGGGAAAAAAAGTGTTTAGAATGATGTTTATTTTTACTTTTTGTTTCTGTACAATAATATTTTGTAACTCAATAAAAACTTGATCACAAAAAACATTGATGATAATTAGAAATGTTTCTTCAAATCAGCATATTACAATGATTTCTGAAGGATCATGTGACACTGAAGACTAGAAATATATTCACATAGAAAATGGTTATTTTAAATGTTAATAATGTTTTACAATATTCCTGTTTTTACTGTATTTTTGACCCACAAAATGCAGCCTTGGTGAGCATAACATACTTATTTTAGAAACATAAAATAATCTTACCGACCAAAATGTCTCTCAATTTATTCTCTGAATAAATAAATAAAAATATCTCTTTGAATCAAGTTGGTTAAGAAACAGATGAATAACGTCTGAGGGAAAAGGTTGCGTGTGTGTGTGTGTGTGCGTGAAACGAGAGAGGGAGAAATGCTAGTGTATCCTCTCTCTGTCACAATGATCTATGATATATTGTTATATGTGATATCTTTGTTGAATATAAGGGCAACTTTCAGCTCTCACTTGATATCTATATTGAATGAAATAAAATAATGTACTAAAGCATAGATGGATAAAGCCTGAGCGTGTGTGAGAGTGCACGTGTGTGTGTGTGGCATTAAATCATATGTGTCCAGATAAAGGATGTGTTCTCCACGGAAAGAAAAACAGAGAAGGGAATGATGTGAGAGAGGGATGACAGATATTCTTCCTCCGCTCGGCCTGACGAATGATGGAATAGTCAGATCCCACCTGGGGCTCGGAGAGAGAGAGAGAGGTAGAGAGAGAGAGAGAGAGAGAGAGAGAGAGAGGTAGAGTAGAGCGAGAGAGAGAGAGAGAGAGAGGTAGAGCGAGAGAGAGAGAGAGAGGTGGAGAAGAGAGAGAGGTGGAGAGAGAGAGGTAGAGAGAGAGGTAGAGTAGAGCGAGAGAGGTAGAGCGAGAGAGAGAGAGAGAGGTGGAGAAGAGAGAGAGGTGGAGAGAGAGAGGTAGAGAGAGAGGTAGAGTAGAGCGAGAGAGGTAGAGTGTAGAGAGAGGTGGAGAAGAGAGAGAGGTGGAGAGAGAGGTGTAGAAGAGAGAGAGAGAGGTAGAGTAGAGCGAGAGAGAGAGGTAGAGCGAGAGAGAGAGAGAGAGAGGTGGAGAAGAGAGAGAGGTAGAGAGAGAGAGAGAGAGGTGGAGAGAGAGGTAGAGTAGAGCGAGAGAGGTAGAGTAGAGAGAGAGAGAGAGAGGTGTAGAAGAGAGAGAGAGAGGTAGAGTAGAGCGAGAGAGAGAGAGGTAGAGCGAGAGAGAGAGGTAGAGAGAGAGAGAGGTAGAGTAGAGCGAGAGAGGTAGAGTAGAGAGAGAGAGAGAGGTGGAGAAGAGAGAGAGGTGGAGAGAGTGAGAGAGAGAGAGGTGTAGAAGAGAGAGGTAGAGTAGAGAGAGAGAGGTAGAGTAGAGAGAGAGAGGTGGAGAAGAGAGAGGTAGAGAGAGAGAGGTGGAGAGAGTGAGTAAGAGAGAGAGAGAGGTGGAGAAGAGAGAGAGGTAGAGAGAGAGGTAGAGCGAGAGAGGTAGAGTAGAGAGAGAGAGAGGTAGAGTAGAGAGAGAGAGAGAGGTGGAGAAGAGAGAAGTGGAGAGAGTGAGGTGGAGAGAGAGAGAGAGGTGGAGAAGAGAGAGGTAGAGAGAGAGAGAGGTGGAGAGAGTGAGAGAGAGAGGTGGAGAAGAGAGAGAGGTAGAGTAGAGAGGTAGAGAGAGAGGTAGAGAGAGAGAGAGGTGGAGAGAGTGAGAGAGAGAGAGAGGTGTAGAAGAGAGAGGTAGAGAGAGGTAGAGTAGAGAGAGAGAGAGAGAGGTGGAGAAGAGAGAGGTGGAGAGAGTGAGAGAGAGTAGAGAGTGAGAGAGAGAGAGGTAAAGTAGAGAGAGAGAGAGAGAGAGGTAGAGTAGAGAGTGAGAGAGAGAGAGAGGTAGAGTAGAGAGTGAGAGAGAGAGAGGTGGAGAGAGTGAGAGAGAGAGAGAGGTGTAGAAGAGAGAGGTAGAGAGAGGTAGAGTAGAGAGAGAGAGAGAGAGGTGGAGAAGAGAGAGGTAGAGAGAGAGAGAGGTGGAGAGAGTGAGAGAGAGTAGAGAGTGAGAGAGAGAGGTAAAGTAGAGAGAGAGAGAGAGGGGTAGAGTAGAGAGTGAGAGAGAGAGAGAGAGAGGTAGAGTAGAGAGTGAGAGAGAGAGAGAGGTAGAGAGAGAGAGAGGTAAAGTAGAGAGAGAGAGAGAGAGGTAGAGTAGAGAGTGAGAGAGAGAGAGAGGTAGAGTAGAGAGTGAGAGAGAGAGAGGTAGAGAGAGAGAGAGGTAAAGTAGAGAGAGAGAG
Organism: Leuciscus leuciscus; assembly: GCF_965113295.1. Lineage (NCBI taxonomy): Eukaryota > Metazoa > Chordata > Actinopteri > Cypriniformes > Leuciscidae > Leuciscus > Leuciscus leuciscus. The sequence continues at coordinate 37,371,929 of NC_138738.1, read as the reverse complement.
AGAGGTGGAGAAGAGATTTGTTGGCAAAACTGAGTGGAAGAAACTGGTTTTCAGATTTGTATTCTAGTGAAGAACGAGAGAAAAAGGCAAATTTATGGGTGAATGACTGAGAGAAATGGGATGTCCATATTCATTCATCCTTATAATTTTTCAACAATAAAAGTATATTTTTTCTGTATTTACAGTGGCCTCAAAAAGTCAGAAATGAATATCACTGTACTTTAAATCAGTGTTATTTTAGTATCATTGATATACTATTAAAGTTTTTGTTAATATTTTAAATTAGATTTAAATTGTACTATTTGTACTTAAATTTTAGTTAAAGTTTTAGTAATTTCATTTTATTTGTTTTTTATATATTATGTCTATACAGTTTTATAAATGTTTACAGTATTTATTTATTAGTTTTTGTTTGTTTATCGTTTTAGTTATTTTAGGGTAACACTACAATAAGGTCTCATTTGTTAACATGAGTTATTTGTTACAGTATTTATAAATCTTTGTTAATATTAGTTAATAAAAATGCAGTTGCTCGTGTTACTTCACAGTGCATTAACTAATGTTAACAAATACAACTTTTGATTTTAATAATAAGATTAATAAATGCTGTAGAAGTCTTGGTTCATGTTAACTAAAGTAGTTGAGTAATGTTAACTAATGAAACCTTATTGTAAAGTGTTACTGTTTTAGTACTTCAAATTAAACTAAATGAAAATGAGAAATGTTGCCTTAGCAGTTAGCTGAAATAAAATGACTTTAACGTTTATATTGTTTCAAGTAACAGTTATTTTTTATGGTTTTAGTTAATGATAATAACCCTGCTTTAAATAAAATTAATTAATCTGCAACCAGTGTTGTGTGAGACATTGTAAAATGCTCAGACAAATAAAAACAATAATGAATTAACTTTTATTTTCTTGAATAGTCTCTCTCTCTCTCTCTCTCACACACACACACACACACACACACACACACACACGCTCGTTCAATAGCAGTAAAGCTCATTAACTCATTGATGCGATGTCCCGGGGGAGATGCTGCTTTTAATTATAACAACAATGAAATGTGAGTGTGTGTTCACTGCATAACACACCCTGTGGTTTCTATCACAGATTTATTATCTGTTAAACACTTGTAAACCACTAAAACACGTTCAGGATCCATCTAAGCCTGGTTAAAAATGATCTTGAAACTTTATCTGCCTTGACCAAAACGTGGCTGCTATTAAAGAGTTGTTTACTGTAATATTGCACTGTTGTTGGGCAGGAAAGCCATTTGTCTTTGACATTTTATGACATGTAAAATAATGTGACAGGAAATATGGCTCAGAGAAATGTTGATGTGAACCTTGCAGTGTAGATCTATCATGGCTAGAAGTTGTCAAAGGCTTCGTCCATGTACTTTTATGTACAACATTTAGTTTTGTAGTGTTTTTGTTTCAATAAATGTTTTTTTTTTTTTTTGATTATTGCTGCAAGTTGTCACTCATGTTTCAAATGCTATAAATTGATACAGTTGATTTAATTACAGTTTTCTGGCGAAACCATAGTTTGGTATTTTTCCCTTTTATAAATAGTTTTACTGTTTAAAGGTGCTCTAAGTGATGCCGGGAGTGTTGACATTCGAATTGTTGTCAAACAAAACGGAGGCTAGCTAGACCCTCCCTCCTCATCCCGTCTCCTCCCTCCTCTTCTCCCTTCCGGCATAAAGGAAAGTCAAAGTAGTCACTAAAAACAAAGTTAAGTTTTACTGATACTTCATTCAATGTGTAATGTCACCAAGTTAGATAAATGCTTTTATATATTGCAGAACAGAATGCAGAAAAAGAGAAACATTGTCTTAAAATCGTTTCGCCACCTGAAGCTATAACGTTAGCTCCCATACAAGGACGCAATAATAGCAAGATAACGTTAGCTTCGCGTTTCCCAGTGAGCATAAACAACGGCGGCGGCGTAAACAAATTTAGTCAAAGTTGTCAATAGCCTATAAGTGAACATTCAAATCCATAACAAACAGTGGGTGAAAACAATCATTCACACAAATTGTCGCCCTACTGTGAATTTGCTTGATCATTTACAATAGAGATTGATCGCTAGCTGAAACATATATGTTGTATTCACCAAAGCTAACGCTGACTGCATAGTTCTAGCTAATTACATTCTTGTGTTGGTTTGGCGAACATGAACGTCAATTTAGAAAGAAAAATGGATTGACCTGTTCTGCAAAAACAGAGCAACTGAATGTCGGATTGGAAGCCCTTCTGCCGGCGGAGTTCTCAACACATTTCGAGGGTTTTTCCGATGTAAATTCGGGACTTCGCGCGTTCCTTATCCTTGTCCCTCTTCTTTACAATTTGTTCATCGGAACGTCGTCTCTTTAGTCGTGTGTCGGCCATAATTCAAACTTCCCTCTTCATGCTTCTCTCTCATCTCTCCTCCACACCCCCTTCATGTGCACGCGCACTAACCCCCAAACCACACCCCTCAAATACTTCTTGTCGGTGATTGGCTGGAGCACTGTTTGTTGTGTTTCGTGGTGCGGGTGAGCCCAGTTTGTTTTTGTTGCCGTTTGTGGAGCCTGTGGTGTCTAGAGAGACCGCGTTTTTTTACAGTGTGTTCAGGGGACAGGCAGCTAGCGGATAGTGAGGAGATGTTTGCTGTATGTGACAAAAAATGTTTTGGCCTAAAAAACGCGTGACATCACTTAGAGCACCTTTAAATGTTATTGAAAACCTACAGTAAGCTGTTCAATAGCTACACTATCGTTCAAAAGTTTGGGGTCAGTAAGATTTTTTAATGTTTTTAAAATAAGTATCTTCTGCTCACCAAGGCTGCATTTATAAAAAAAAACAAAAAAAAACAGTAATATTGTGAAATATTATGACAATTTAAAATGACTTTCTATTTTAATATATTTTAAACTGTAATTTATTCCTGTGATCAAAGCTGAATTTTCAGCATCATTACTCCAGTCTTCAGTGTCACATGATCCTTCAGAAATAATTCTAATATGATGATTTGCTGCTCAAGAAACATTTCTGATTATTATTCTTTGTAAATTATAAATTCTTTGATGAATAGAAAGTTCAAAAGAACAGCATTTATTTAAAATAGAATATTTTCTAACATTATAAATGTCTTTACTGTAACTTTTGATCAGTTCATCCTTGATGAATAAAAGTATTGATTTATTTGATTTCTTTCCCCCCAAAATAAAATTAAAATTCTTACTGACCCCAAACGTTTGAACGATAGTGTTTAATGTTACGAAAGCTTTAGATTTCAGAGAAATGCTGTTCTTTTGAACTTTCTATTCATCATAACATCATGAAATAAAAATGTAAATAACTGTTTTCAACATTGATAATAATCATAAATGTTTCTTGAGCAGCAAATCATCATATTAGAATGATTTCTGAAGGATCATGTGACACTGAAGACTGGAGTAATGATGCTGAAAATTCAGCTTTGATCACAGGAATAAATTACACTTTACTGTATATTCACATAGAAAACAGCTGTTTCAAATTGGAATAATATTTCACAATATTTCTGTTTTTGTTTGTATTTTTAATCAAATAAATGCAGCCTTGGTGAGCAGAAGATACTTCTTTTAAAATAATTAAAAATCGTACTGACCTCAAACTTTTGACCTGTAGTGTATATTGTGACAACATGCCCCGCATATATATTTTTTCATATATATATATATATATATGTTCAATATCTTTCTTGTGCTAAAGAGTGTGCCAGCCAGCCTCTGCCTCCTCTATATTTGTATGCATAAATATATATTTTCAGGCATAAAAAGAAAGGAAGCATAAATTAAATGCAAACAGGGTCCAGTATTTTTCCACGCTCTGTTCTGACCTATTTTGTTAGTTGGTTACATCACATTTTGCCATCAGCAGTTTTTTCTTGTTCATGTTTAAAAGAAAAGCAATAGAGAAGTAGAGGATGATGGTCAAGCAAAGCTTCTGTCTTGTGTGTTTGAGCCGTTGGATGTATTTTACTGTTGTGCCGTGCAATGAAAGGCTCAGCTCTATTCATGTAACTCAAGGATCTATTTCTACATCATCAAACTCTGACTTTTGTTGTTCAAATTATATTTTTTATTTGATTAAAACCAAATTTTTGCTAATCTAATTTTTTTCTAGGTTTGTGAAATTGTAAACACTTTTTACAGTGTTCCTTTCATATTAAATAAATTACACGATATGACACGAGTATTACAGTTACAAGACTGTCTTACAATAATACAGTATCTACTGTAATATGTACAGTATAAACACTGGTATTCAAATGTCTGAGAAATGTCAAATCATGTTAAATTTATTTATCGCAATATTTATCATTTTTAAATTTTTTTCATCTTCATTTCTTATAGTTTTACATTTACATTTACATTTATGCATTTGGCAGACTTATAGTTGCATTGGTTACACTTTTATTATACTGTAATATTAAGTAACTACATGTACTTACTTACTATAGGATTAGGGTTTGTTTTAGTTTCATGTAATTATGCATAATTTATAGTTACTACATATAACCAAAGATTTTATATATGGGACTTTGATGAAAATTTAAAATGTGTGTAACAAGTAAAATAAAGTGTTACTGATGCATTTTGCAGATTAGAGCTGAGTGATAATATACATTAGTGGCCAAAAGTGATGTCTGGAGGGAATATTTGTTTTCAATGCACTTAGAAGTTTGATTAAACTATCACAATATGAGGTAAATGTGTGTTTCATATTTTGTAAATATAGTTTGAAGGGAAGAACAAAACACTCAATTTGGTTAAGGAACAACTACAGGTTTTACCAAACATTATTTCTGAATAATTTGGCATGTTTCATTGCCTTAATATCACAAATAAAACAATTGACTCCAAGCACAAATACACAATATAATTACAAAATCTTTAACACATTTTTATTTGAATAAAGAGTAAAGATGTCAATTTGTCACTTTTGGCCACTAGTTTACATTTTGCTACAATGCAAGCAATCAAGCAGTGGAGATTTGCTATAATAAAGTATTGACTTGCATGTATGTGTATATATATATATATACACACGATATAACTTGTATAACGATATAAGCCGGGTGATAATATAGTCACATTTTGCGACAAAATAAAAAATGCTTTTATTTTCTATTCTGTGATGATTTAAACATTTTCCATTTCTCAGTAAATTGTATTGTTAGCATGATAATATAAGTGTAAATGAACATTCCTTAGTGTTCAGTTTGCCCACAGTATGCATAGATATGAGTTTGTTTCTTCCATTCCTTTCAATTGATCCACATTATCTGGTGATTGTTGAGTATTGAGTGGCGGCAAGACAATTTCACAACCTTTAAACACATTTCGAAGTACAAATCAATGCGATGGAGACCTGTAACAGCACTATAAGCTCTCCAACCTTCCCTATGTTCGGGAGGGACTGATGTAGTTTCTCTCTGGCTGTTAAACTCTTGAACTTTCCTGAGTCAGCTCAGCTGTAGTACCAGCTTGACATTCAGATGATAAGCTATCTAAATGGGGATGGAGAAGCATTTATTAGAGATAGGGCTGCACAATATATTGAAATGATCGAAATATCGCAAATGTATATATTGCAATACGCATATCGCAACGGCTTGCAATAACTGGGGTCATGAACAAAAGACAAAGAGAAAATCATTCACTGCTCTTGGCTGAATAACTTTTGTAGCTTTAATAAGAATCAGTATAATGGGCCCTATTGTAACGATCTGAAACGCAAGTATCAAGCGCAAAACGCAAGTAACTTTGTGGGCGGATCTCGGGCGTTGTTGCTATTATACCGGCGGGATAAATGACTCTTGCGCCCGACGCAAATCTAAAATGGGTTGGTCTGAAGTAGCTTCATTATTCATAGGTGTGGTTTGGGCGTAACGTGAAATAAACCAATCAGAGCGACATCTCACATTTCCTTTAAAAGCAGGCGCGCTTGTTCCATGGCGGATTGCTATTATAACGGTGGATTTGCCAGGCACACACCAGGAGCGGTTCACAGCCGAGGAGACCGACGTTCTCGTCAGAGCCGTAAAACACAGAGAAGTGACATTGTATGGGAATGGAGAAACCCACCCAAATTAGCTTCGGTTAAACCGGCGTATAATAATTTGAGTAAATGTGTAAGCTGGATTTATGCCTATTTTTTCATCTTGATGGGCACAACAATGATTTCCCTCATGTGGAATATTTTTCCTTGTAATTATGTATGGTTTGCAAAAATGTCAACTGCTGCGTCTGTGTGTAGATGAGAGAAGCAAAGTGTATGCGCGTTGTGCACACGCTACATTATGGCCAAGCATGCGCCCTTAAAATAGCATCTGAATAACGCGCCACTGACTTTAGACTAAAGACCAGTTTTTCCTGGTCTGTGGCGGAATTGTTTTCTAAACCTGCAAAATAGCACCAGGGAACGTTTGCGCCGGAACACGCCTCCTCTTTTCGCTGAACCGCCCCCGGGAGCGCAAGTTCATTCCCTAATTTACCGACGTGCATCTGTCGAGGGAAAAGTCCGCTGTGCACGGGTGCAAAATAGGAATGATACATGCGTCGTGTACGTTAGGAAATCTGGATTGCATCATTACTTTGCTTTAGAGGAGCCCTGAAACGTTCTGTTTCAGAGGACACGAGATGCACACTTTATGCAGAAACCACGGGCTGATGGGGGTAAAATAGTTTTGTTTCCATGACAACAAAATGGAGCAGTTGCACAGGCGTCATAGCGAGGGGTATTTCGGTGCGGGGTCGGAGCGGGACAGTCAGTGATTGCTGTAATCATGCTGGGGAAATATTAAGCTAATGAGTGGTGACTGAATAGCATTTCTCTTTCCCCCTGGGCTGCAGATCTTTAACCTTCTCTCTCGTCACAGCTGCCTTCTTCATGCTCTCTCACATGCTGACTGAAGCTGCTCTGTGCCAAAATCTGTGTGTCCATGTGTGTGATGATGAGTTCTCACTGTAGTGCACTGCTAACTGCATACTGTGCAGTATGTACTGCAGTGTTTTCATTGTTAAATAAAACAAAAACTAGAACTGTCAGACATTTTTGTTAATTGAAATAAAGCTGTTGGCTACTAACTGGATAAACAAGGTTAAAGGGGTCTTATTTTTATTAAATTTTTTGTTATGTTGCGGTTTGAGCATGAAAAAGCTCTGCAAAGTTCCAAATCCAAAAGTCCCTCCAGTGGGAGTTATTCTCTACATCAGTGTCACTGTTTCTGAACTCCCTGAAACGCCTTGTAGTCTTGAGTTTTCTTCCGGGAACGAACACGTCACAATATTCCTCATTTAAATAATTCCCACCCAAGGCATGTGCAAAATAAAGGTTGAGTTGCGTTAGTAATTCAATTCAATTCAACTCAAAACACTTTATTTGTCCCAAAGGGGCAATTAATGAGGCCACGTACACTGATAAAAAATGATTTTGTGGTCAAGTAAATACTACTGGAAAAAACAATGTAATTTACATGAAAAAGTTAGTACAGGCAAGAATAAAAAAAAACGAAGTAAATGATATATTAGTATTCAATTCAAGAGTGTAGAAATGAAAGTGTAAATATCAAAGTTATAAAATTAAGTAAAATTACTCAACTTTTCTGATACTAGTGTTCCCATCATGCACTGGGCCTTGAATAATTAATTAATTATGGTGTCTCACACAATATCTATTATATTAATTACTTAGATATTTCTAAGTAAAGCATATACTTGGCAACAGTTTGGTTTAATTCAATGTTATATTGTTTGAGTGAAATATATTGGAAAGGAAACTTCAACTAAATAGATATTAGTTAAAATTACTTATTTTCTGTTACTTTTACTTAACTTAGTTAAGTAGAGTTTACTTAATTCCATATGTGAAATTTACTTTAAACATATTCATGCAAAAACTTGGCAAAGAAAAATTAAGTAAATTTTACTGATTGTTTTTTGTTTTTTTTCAGTGTAGAGTCACATAAACAGTATACATAAAACCATCATACATTAAATAAATAACACAATGTGCACGGAATACATATTAATTATAATCTGCTACAAGCTACCGGATACCTACAGATCACATAATGAGTGCTTCTCAAACGAGAGACTACATCCTAGTGAGGCTGTGTCCTTAATGTCCTTGGCCCTGTTTACACCTGGTATTAAAATGTGTTTTTGGTCGATCTTTCAGTCGATTCACAAGTGGACGACGCTAAATACAGGTGCAATAAACTAAAATGTTTTGAGCTTGTCCACTTTCAGACACTTCCAGAGGGAGTTGAAAACACATTAGACCGGATTGCTTTCATAGTGTAAACACTCATGTGGTCGAATGTGTTCAAACAGCCACAAAAGACCGTCTACTGAACTAATGGATAAACATTATGGGTAGAGCTCTAGCCAGACCGGGTTTTAACTTTGTCGGCTGAAAATCTAAGTTGGGTTTGAAGATGAAAAACGTGGCAAGCACAATGTTCTCTCCCCATTCCTGATTTCTAACACACACTCACAGCGTTCGGCTGATTTTGCGGCTTCAGAGCAGAAACGAAAGCGGATGTCTCTGTGTTTTCGCGTCGTCTCCGAGCGTGTTCTTATGTAAATTGCGCATGATTATTTTGTCCATTAGACTGAAATATCTGAAAAAAAACATACATTTATCCACCCTAGACACTCCCCTGGATGAAATCACGACTGAAGTGGTTGAAAGTGGACAAAAGAGCTTTAATGTTGTTAGAATCGATTAGCTGATTTTACTTGGTCACAGTGGAAATAGAAGTTAAGTGCAATGCATTGTGCTCTACTGGTATATGCCATATATTGTTAAGTATAGTAGGTCATCCAGGGATTATACAGAAAATGACATACTGTGTACAGTGGAAGTCGTGAGTAGTAAGCTGAACATATCCAGACAGAGACTGCCCCTGTTTAAAGCAGTGTTTCTCTGACCATAAGCACCAGTATTGTTTCCCGTGCTCATGTATAGTGTGTTAACGCTCCTCCTCTGGCTAAATCTGCACAATGTTCCTGTTTGCATAATAAGTAGAGTCCTGATTGCTCTGAGCAGCTCAGGGCGAGCTTTAATTGTACAGCTCATGTGGAAAATCGAACCCCCGCTGAACAAACTAAATGTCATGATGTTTTATCCTGACAGCACATACAATAATACCTATATTACTCTGTTTGCTTGAGTGAATTTATCATCAGATGCTTTTCAGGCCTTTCTATTTCAAAAAATAAAAAACAATAATGTGGATGTTAAAGGCACACTCTGCAGTTTTCTGTTTTTGTCAGAGCCGTCTCTGCACTCACGACCTGATCCCCCCCCCCCCGTATACCGGGACCTGTTCAGTAGGATTGAAGCGTCGGACATCGAGCAGGCACAGAAAGCCTCCGAAGATGTCTACTGATGAGGTAATGTTTCACGACTTAATACAAATATGCCAGCTAAAGTTTGCATAAGCACAGTACACATGCCATACGAAACCAGAACCAGACAAAGGACTTTGTGATAAATACACATCACAACACCTGAGTTCAGCTGGTAAACTTGCTCGTGAGGCAAGCTGGGCAATAAAACATAACGCAAAAACACGTAAGAGAAACGAGTGTTTGTTATCAAGTCTGCTAATAGCTCTGCTAATCGACAGCTAGGTAGACATGTATGGAAATTAGTGGACTGGTCTTATTATCAACAATGAATGAATGAATGACCAACTTTGTAAAAATTACATACAGCAAGCAAGCGCAACAACATAGAATGAAAGCAAGTTTACAAATAAGAGATTTACTTACTAGTCCATCAACAAGAACGCCAGGTCAGCATCGCTGTTGCATCCTTTGCTGCTTTTTAGCTCTCGCCAGCGAGTGAAAGCCTGACCGAGTGGGACTCTTGTGTTTCACTTTCTCGTTTTCTTTTCCTTGACTCTTCCGACCGCGTTTCCTTCGTCGACTCTGCCATGATTCACGTCTGAAATGCGTGCTAGTGTCTTCCATAGAGGCTGCTTCATATGTTGTTGATGTATGTGACGTCGTGCCGCAAAGCAAGTCGTGATTCTCGCAAGATTTGTCGGGAGAATCTCAAATTTTTGTTTGGTTTTTACTAAAAGAATAAGAAAATACATTATACATAAATGCATTTAAGAACCAAGAATATAACAGAACAGATAAGAATGAATATTAGAATAATCTTGACTAACAACTCCAGATATTGCTGTCGACATGGCTGGAGCAATGAATTTACCAAACATTTTAGAAAAGGTCTCAAAAATTGAGCCCCAGTATTCTAGCAATTTCGGACATGACCAAAAAATATGATATAAAGTAGCAGGAGCTTGTTTACATCGGTCACAAGTAGGGTCTGCATCACTTTTAAACTGTCCTTAGACCAATGAAGACGATGTACAATTTTAAACTGAACAATCGTGTGCCTGAGACTAATAGAGGATGAATGTCTGCCTGCCAAACATCATCTGATATTTGATCCTCCATTTCTTTTTCCCATTTTTGTTTTAAAGATTCTAAGGCAGTCAGATTGTGTAGATTGAGTAGTCCATAGACTTTACTAATGGACTGTTTTACTCCACGCCTGAACTCGAGAAAAGAATCATTGAGAGATCGTAGGGCTGCTCGATTATGGAAAAAAATCATAATCACGATTATTTTGGTCAGTATTGAAATCACGATTATGTAACACGATTATTTCACATGACTGTGGGAACGTGTTGCATTTATTAAAAAGACACCTTTCAACAATTCTTAAATTTTTTACATTTGAACATTTATTGTACTTTTTGAACTATTACAATAAATAATATAACAGATAATACTTCAACAAGTATTTTAATTTTCCCGCAGGTCTACCACTTATAATGCGGGAAATTCCCCCACAAACATTGATTCACTTTAGCAAGTAGATTGTATGAGTAGCCTAAATTAATCCACACAGATTATAAAATCAAATATATAATTTTAAAACTTTCGCAAAGAGTGTTCAGCGGCGCCGCGTCTTCTCTCTCTCTGTCTCTCAAAATGGGTTGGACAAGGCAAGCGTCGAAACTACACTCTCGCGTTTAGGAGTCGGGACATGACGGAATTGTCACTTGCACAATCGGGCCAGCATTGCATCGTAACTAAAGTTGATCATTTTCACTTCTTTAAGTCTTATCAGTTTAAACATTCAAGCTGAGAGAGTTTACGGCTTCGGGAGGGGCGGATGTGCGCGTGTCATTCAGAACACAAGACAAAATAAGAGTGTTCTTGCAAAACAGAACATGGCAAAATAATCATTTTTACTCGATTGTACTATTTTGGTGATCGTTGGGAGCCAAAATCAAAATTGAAATTCAATTAATTGCACAGCCCTAAGAGATTGAGCGGGACAACAAGGGAAACATTGAATTCGATGACACAAAGCTTCCTTCGGATACTAGATCTGATCTAAAATAAAAAATAAAAAAAATTTTAGGGATATGGTTTGGGTTACAGTCTATATCAGGAGTGTCCAGGAATCCTATTGGAGGGCAACTGTAACTCCAATGAAACGCACCTGAACCAGCTAACCAAGGTCTTACTATAGGCACACTGGGTTACGTCTACATTAACCCGGATACATTTTAAAACAGCATTTTCTTATCCACACTGAAATGTCAGAAAACGTGAAATTCACCTAAACTGCGCATGCGTAAAATCTTATGAAAGTCTACTGAGATTAGACAGGAGCAGGACATAAAGCTCTCACCCTATTCTTCTGGCAGGATCATTTTATTTAGCAATTGCTCTCATGTTTTGCCGCAGGACAGCAATTGCAAAGAACATTTTGTCATCTTTGCAGGACTGTGATATGAAGAGTGTAAAAAAGTAACATCTTTAGCAACAGTGTGAAAGGGAATAGCACGTAACAGGCACTGGGTATAAACATGAATATCTATTGGTGTAATGTGCGTCACGACTAAACGAAAGCCTCCGTTTTCACAGTCCACTATGACGCGAAAACAGCGTTTACAAATTTATCCACTTGGGAAAGCTTAGTTTACTTTTCACAGGACAAAAACGCAGTCCAAGGGGCCGTTTACACGACACCGTTTTCAACTAAAAACTGAAAACTAGGGCTGTAGTCAAGACCACCTTTGTTGAGTCCAAGACAAGTCCAAGACCAAAGAGGTTCGAGTCCAAGACAAGACCGAGTCCAAAAAGGTTCGAGTCCGAGTCAAGACCGAGTCCAGGACAGAAAAAAAAAAAGTCTTATGCATAACATTATCAAGACAATCATTTTGGCCTATTATTTGTTGATCTAAAAGCAAAAACAGTGTCAAAGAGCCGACTCTATTTTAAAAAATATAGCCTATAGAAATTAAATCATTATGTAATAATGAAATAATGAATGAATTTTGTTTTATTTAAAATAATTGACTAATTCAAAGAACAACAAAAAAATTATTATCCAAGTGGATGCTGCACACTGGTGGTGGTTGAGGAGAGATCCCCTGATATGATTGTAAAGCGCTTTGGGTGTACAGTAGTACATATGAAAGCGCTATATAAATGCCTCATTCATTCATTCATTCATTCATTCTATAGGCCTAAAGGCGCACACACATTCGTTTCGACTGTCTGATCAGCCTCACATTCTGTTCCTGTCAATCATACACGCGATGTCAACCAATTAAACTGCATGAGGGAGGGCCGAGCCAACTCACACACACACACACTCTAGAAATGCGGATAAACCGCGGATCGGCGGATGACGTGACGAAAAATTATATTTTAATTAAATTCGGGCGAGTGGCGGTTGAACCAATCAAATGAAAAAAGTTTGCCACTAAGCAAACCTGCAAGCTATGAGCCCAGCTGTCAGTACTATTGGAGGAGGCCTAAACGTCTCGTAGATGAGACTGCCTGGGTTATTTTGTTTCGATATTAGCTATATTTTAAAACAGCCAGTAATTGGAGTCTACCACTCGTGAAATATGCATTTAAAAGAAAGGCAGATTATGGAGTGATATGACTCAGAAATTACATCGGGCAATCTTCAGATGTCATTCAGCGAGATGTTCAGAAGAACGCAAGAGCTAAACTTCGACAAGCTCAATAATATCCACATAAAAATTTTTAAAAAGAAGGTAAGAAAAAAAGTCGGAAAACTTAGCCCCTTAATTAGATGTGCAAGGCAAGCAGGTAAGTTTTCGGGTTATGGACAATTAAAAATGTGAATATTCACGTTGCACTTGTGGTGGACTTTAAGCGAGTTAAAACATTTATTTTTTAAAGAGCCGTATGTGTGCTTACTGGGAACATAATAAAGACACCTGGACTCGGTCAAGACCAAAAGCCATATTTGGCAAGCCCAGTGGCCGAGACCGAAACAAGTCCGAGTCTGAATACCAGCGAGTCCGAGACAAGTCCGAGACCATAAAAAAACGGTCTTGAGTGCGGACTCGAGTCCAAGACCGTACTCGAGTACTACAGCCCTACTGAAAACTTTGTATGCGTTTTGGCCGTTCATTTACACAACAAGTCGACAACATTGTTTTGGGGGCCTGAAAACGCAAGCTTTTGAAAACAGGTTTCAAAGTGCACGTTTTTGAAGACAATACCGTTATCGACTACGAACTACAAAAACCCGAATTTGTGAAAACAGTGAGGTCATGCACATGCGTATTACGTGTTCAGTCTATAGGCGTGTAGTGTTTCTTTTAGTGCTGTCACTTAAACATGTTATTAACGGCGTTAACGCAAACCCATTTTAACGGCGTCAATTTTTTTATCGCGAGATTAACGTTCTTTTTGGCCTAGCAAACTTTGTCGTTTTTTTCACATGCTGTTGCAACAACTAGTAACGTTAGAAAAACTACAACACCACACCGGATCTAGCTAGACCGGAAACAAAACCACAGGCACGCCGCACACACATCACGCGCCGATGTACACAAATCAGTGATTAACGTTACTATCCCGCTGACTCCGACCTCGTCTACTCCGTGCGTTTCTCAGCATCGGTCGCGATCAGCCATGGTCTCGTTCACTCCGGCACCAACACGCCATCACGAAGCCTGGGTGGTTCCGCAGCGGAAGACGCGAGTCAGGTCTAGACCAAGACTCTCTCCGACCCTCCCGGTTTTCGAGTTATCCACACAAAACCGCTTCTCCCCTCTTCGCGAAACAGAACGCGATGCTATGATCATCGGCGATTCCATCGTTCGGCACGTACACGCTACGTTAGGTAAAAGTAAGGTGCACAGTCACTGCTTTCCTGGTGCTCGTGTTTCTGAAATCGCTGCTCGCGTTCCCGAGATTCTGAACGGTGACGAGCGCGTCGGAACTGTGGTCCTGCACGCGGGAGTGAACGACATCAGGCTGCGCCAGACGGAGGTTCTGAAGAAAGACTTCAGGAGCCTGATCGATACGGTATGCAGCACATCGCCTGAAACAACGATCATTGTGTCAGGACCGCTTCCCACGTACCGACTAGGGCATGAAAAGTTCAGCAGATTATTTGCGCTAAATGAATGGTTAATGTCATGGTGCAATGAGCAGAAACTGCTCTTTGTAAATAATTGGAATCTGTTTTGGGAGCGTCCTAGGCTTTTCCGTGCTGATGGCTTACACCCAAGCAAATTCGGAGCAGATCTTCTGTCGGATAACATCTCCAAAATGTTAAATACCGTTTGACTAGTAACCAAAAGTCCAAATCATAGTCTCTGCTCCACCAATTTAACTGATATAAATAGTAGTGTAGAACATTGCATAGAAACCGTGTCTATTCCTTGTTTAGTGAGATCAAATAATAAATCTACTGCAGGATCTAGGAAAAATCTAATTATTATTAAAACAGAAAATGTTGCTATTAGTAAACAAAAACAATTTCTAAAGCTAGGTCTTCTAAACATTAGATCACTCACACCTAAGGCAGTTATTGTAAATGAAATAGTCACAGATAATAGCTTCGATGTACTTTGCCTTACTGAAACCTGGCTTAAACCAAATGATTATTTCGGTCTAAATGAGTCTACTCCATCAGGATACTGTTATAAGCATGAGCCCCGTCTGATTGGTCGTGGCGGCGGTGTTGCAACAATCTATAGAGATATCCTCAATGTTACTCAGAAAAAGGGTTATAAGTTTATTTCGTTTGAAGTACTTGTACTAAATGTTACGCTCTTAGATGCTAGAAAAACATCCCTATTATCTCTAGCCTTGGCTACCGTATATAGACCGCCTGGGCCTTACGCTGATTTCCTAAAAGAGTTTGCAGATTTTCTCTCAGACCTATTAGTCAATGTCGATAAAGCATTAATTGTTTGAGATTTTAACATACACGTAGATAATCCAAATGATGCGTTTGGGGCTGCGTTTACAGATTTATTAAATTCATTTGGGGTCAAGCAAAACGTCACCGGACCAACTCATCGTCTTAATCACACACTCGATTTAATTATATCACATGGAACCGATCCAACCGATATAGATATCATTCCACAAAGTGATGATGTCACTGATCATTACATGGTAACTTGCATATTACGTACTGCTGTAATATGTCATGCGGCGCCGCGTTATCAACCAGGCAGAACAATCCTTCCATCCACCATAGATAATTTCTCCAATTCCTTATCTAATCTGTCTCAGCTGCTGCCTGAACCCAAACAAACAGATGAACTAGAAGAACTAACTAGCACTATGAGCACCATTCTCTCTAGAACATTGGATGTGGTTGCACCTATTAAATTAAAAAAGGTCAGAGAGAAAATGAAAGCACCATGGTATAACAATACTACGCATGTTTTAAAGAGAGAAACACGTATTTTAGAGCGTAAATGGAAACAAACTAATTTAGAGGTCTTTAGAATCGCGTGGAAAGACAGTATGTCACGTTATAAAAAGGCCCTAAAAGCGGCCAGGGCTGAGCACCTCCGCAAACTAATAGAAAACAACCAAAACAATCCAAGGTTTTTATTTAACACCGTGGCTAGACTAACAAATAAACAGACGTCACTCGAACAAAATATCCCGTTACAGTTCAGTAGTAATGATTTCATGAACTTCTTCACTGAGAAAATAGAAAGCATCAGAACCACAATTGTAAACGTTCAATCTTCAATTGCGCCTTATAATTCAGCCTCAATTATCACCCCGTAAGAACAATTACAGTGCTTTACAACTATAGAACAAAAAGAGTTAAATAAACTTATCACTTCATCTAAAACAACAACATGTTTATTAGATCCTATACCAACTAAACTATTGAAAGAAGTGTTACCTGTTGTGGAAGAGCCTCTCCTCAATATTATTAACTCGTCTTTATCTTTAGGTCATGTTCCAAGAACATTTAAACTGGCAGTTATAAAACCTCTCATTAAGAAACCACAATTAGATCATAATAACCTAGCAAATTATAGACCCATTTCAAATCTTCCATTTATGTCTAAAATATTAGAAAACGTGGTGTCCGCTCAACTGGGCTCTTTCTTGCAACAAAATTATATCTAAAAGTTTCAGTCTGGATTCAGACCGCATCATAGCACTGAAACTGCGCTCGTTAAAATCACAAATGATTTACTTTTAACTTCTGACCAAGGCTGTATGTAGTTTTACTTGATCTTAGTGCTGCGTTCGATACTATAGATCACACAATACTCTTAGATCGACTACAAAATTATACTGGTGTTCAAGGACAAGCATTAAGCTGGTTCAAATCATACCTATCTGACCTATCTGACCGTTTAAATGGAGAAAAATCGATCATAACTCCAGTAAACTATGGAGTGCCGCAGGGATCTGTGTTATGCCCTCTGTTATTCTCAATATATATGATGCCACTTGGAAATATTATAAGGAAACATGGAATTAGTTTCCATTGTTATGCTGATGACACTCAAATATATATTTCATCATGGCCGGATGAAAACGCTAAATTTTCCAAATTGACAGAGTGTGTTAAAGATATAAAAGATTGGATGACGCGTAATTTTCTTTTATTAAATCCAGACAAGACAGAGGTAATACTTATCGGTTAAAAAAAACGCCCACAAAACCTCGCACAATACAACTTTAACATCATAGGATGTCCTGTTACTTTATCCTCTACAGTAAAAGACCTGGGTGTTATACTCGATTGCAACCTGTCTTTTGAAAATCATATTTCATATGTTACAAAAACAGCCTTTTTCCACCTTAGAAACATTGCTAAGCTACGTAATATGCTATCAGTTTCTGATGCAGAAAAATTAGTTCATGCATTCATGACCTCGAGACTAGATTACTGTAATGCTTTATTAGCTGGTTGTCCTGCATCCTCAATAAACAAGCTACAGTTAGTCCAAAATGCCGCCGCTAGAGTTCTTACTAGATCAAGAAAATATGATCATATAACACCGATTTTATCATCACTGCATTGGTTACCTATAAAGCTCCGTATTAATTACAAGGTATTGCTACTGACTTATAAAGCCCTAAACGGCTTAGCTCCAGTCTATTTAACGGATCTTCTATCGCCCTATAATCCATCGCGCTCTTTAAGATCACTAAATTCAAGGCTTTTGGTCATACCTAGGATATCCAGAACCACCAAAGGAGGGAGAGCATTTTCACATTTGGCTCCAAAACTCTGGAATAGTCTTCCTGATACTGTTCGTTGCTCAGACTCGCTCTCCCAGTTTAAAACTAGATTAAAGTCGCATCTCTTCAGCCAGGCATTCATATAATCCTACAGTTCAAACTACAATCCGGCCTCTAGCTCATAAATGCCAGAGGAGAACTGGCCCCCGACTGAGCCTGGGTTCTCCCAAGGTTTTTTTTCTCCATTAGGTCACCTGATGGAGTTTTAGGACACCATTAGGTCACTTGATGGAGTTTTTCGGTTCCTTGCCACTGTTGCCTTTGGCTTGCTCAGTTGGGGATATTTTGGGGATATTTAATTTAATTTTATCAATCAATAAATTCCACTTGAAACAAACGTTGTTGTATTATTTTAATTTAATACTGTGAAGCTGCTTTGATACAATCTGTATTGTGAAAAGCGCTATACAAATATACTTGACTTGACTTGACTTGTTTGGGCTTGCGAGCCGGCCGAAGAGTAGTAGGCTAACGTTACGCTTTGAGTGGATGGCGAGCGCGAGACGCCGAAATGGATGCCAATAAGATTCTGAATGGAAAGTTTACTTTTAAATAGTTGCCAAATGGTTCCATTGACAAGACCAAAGTGACCTGTGTGTTTCGTCGTTGTGAACTGAGCGATCATCGCAGCACGTCCAGTCTGAAACACCACTTGACGCGAATGCGAATTCTCTGATGCGATTATTTGCTCCAAGTGAGAATGTTAGTGTGAAACTGAACACTACAGTATATGACTATGTTGTTTTAAATTAAAAAAACGTGCACAAAGCAAGCCGATCCACTTTTCCATGCTGATAAGAGCATTACAATGAGAAAAAAATAATGGGACAAAAAGAAATCAAGGGACATTTAGAATAGATAAAAATGTACGATTAATTGCGAGTTAACTATGACATTAATGCGATTAATCACGATTAAATATTTTAATCGTTTGACAGCACTAGTTTCTTTACAAAAGTGACATCGACAACTACTGGCCTGGCAGCAGAATACAGCGTTTTTAGTCGTTTTCACAGATATGTGACGACGTCTGTACACCAAAAACACAATAGAAAAACCTTTCAGTTTTTAGTACATCGTTGTTGTGTAAACGTAACGTGCACAAAGGCCAAAACGGAGAGGATAGATATATAGATAGATGGATGGATAGATAGATAGATAGATGGATGGATGGATAGATAGATAGATAGATAGATAGATAGATAGATAGATAGATAGATAGATAGATAGATAGATAGATAGATAGATAGATAGATAGATAGATAGACGTTTACTGTATGTCCTCTATTAGATAGTGAAGGCCTAAATCTGTGTGAAGAAATAAGCAGGCTGCTCTTCATCATTTGGTATTCCTCTCTGCACATAATCAAAAGCAGAGGTCACACCAAGGTTAATAAGTGGGCGTCTCACTCGATACGCACACACACACACACACACACACACACACACACTGTGATTTTTGGCATCACAGGAATCTTTTTCCTTTGGGCTGATGGGTGCTTCACACACGTGCATTTATACAGTTGCGAGAAAGCACTTCGACATGTGACTCAGAGGAAGGAAATGTCTTCTGCACTAACTGATCTCCATTTATATGATAATAGGCAGCCCGAGGAAAGGCAATTAAAGTGACAGCAGCCTGGTTGTTTTAGGCACGCTTTGTCTCGTGGTGAATAATGGAAAATAAGGAATGGTTCTGTTTAACAGCTCTGTGGCCACAGATAAGACGCATACACAAACACACACTCATTAGGGTTTCACCACTCTAATTATATTGTCTATCTGCTCTTTGAAGAGACCGTCAAGCGCTGTTTTTTGTTGCAAGATGTATGCGGTCGTCTCTCAGCACTTCCAGCTTGAGTTATGTAAGGGATATTTGGAGACTCGGCTATGATTGACAGCTCTCCTTCAGTGTGGATGTTCATTCATTTCGCTATATGTCTGATATATTTATACCACAAGGTGGCGTGTTGCTCACACACTGCTCACATCCAACATCTGACTTTATCTGTGCCATTCCTGAAACACTTTTGTAATCTTTTAAAAATGAATATGACTATGTTGTATTTTGTGTTCAAAAGGGGGGTTTCTCTAGTCAATCTCAGGTACTTACATGATTATTTTCATTGCCAAAGTTAGTTATTGCTCAGAGATTGAGAGAGATAGCATATGAGGAATAATAACATTATTCAATTAACAAATCTTTAAAATATTTACTGATTTCTGTGATTTTTTTTTTTTTTAGCAAACAGGGTTGAATTTTTGGTAGGATTGAAGTGGAAGAAAACTCATTGCTAATACTTGATACTGATGTAGATTTTTTATAAAATACTAACAGGGTGGAAAGTGATATTGAAGACACAAGGGAGGTATAAACTATAAATTAACAATAACAATATTTCCTTTTCGTATAAAAATCACCCTTATTTTTTATTTAATCTTGATTTTGTGATAAATAAGAAAACTATAAAGATTTCCATCTTTAAAAATCGTGACTTTAGTATTTTTATCCAATATTGGGACATGTTTTGCACAGTGGAAATGAACCATCTAACCCAATCTCTGTCGATGCACTCGAGCTGAAACAGAAGTTTATTGCAAACACATAAAGCTAATGGTTTCAATGAAACTGACCCTTTTCTGCTGCAGGTTTGTGATGCATTCACCATGACTTTAGCGGTATAAATGTTTGGCAAGTGCTTAAGGAAACGATCACAGTGCATTTACATAACAGATGGCGCCTGATGGTAATTTTCACGTGCAATTAACTCCATTCATGAAGACGGCAAGCTCAAACACCGCATTACGAGAGAGTTTGTGTGTATATGTTTTATGATGGTGGCCATAATTGAGAAACAAGAGGTCATATGACAGATTATGTGCGTTTGGCATGGATATTTGCACTTTGCAACAAACTGTTGTTCTTTTTGATTCTCTAATCTTCAGGTTTTTGATTTTCTGTTATAGTGCACTCTTGAACTCCATCGCTTTGTTTTCATATGTGCTGGAAAACGTAATACGCAAAGTAGGAAGGTGAGGGGTAAGTGGAAATCCTTGTGAATATAGGTAAGTGTATATGTGGGGGAGAAGACAGAACAGGGCTGTTTTAAAACCTAGAGAGCTATTCACATAGGCAGGATTTTAAGGGGTCATTTGCATGATCCCTCAATGTTTACCAAATGGTGGAGGCTTCTATCCAATGCAATTACATTCAAGCTTTGCAATTAATGTTTTCTCTTGAAATCAAACATCGATGTCGCAAACCCATGCTTTACAAGTTCATCTACAGGAACTAATAAAATTCAACGTTTTAAACTAATTTTAATGTAGCATTGCATGTGTCAATTATGGAAAATCCTAGAATGCATTGAAATAAGCTCTTTATTACATTGCAATTCATCCAGTATTAAACCATTATGATTACAACAGTAAATCTGAATTAGAAAGAATATTTTATTCATTATTTGTGATTGCTTTGGCAACTAGTTGTTTAAGTTTAAGTTTTTTCATGTTTTTTTATTTTATTTTCGGTTAACATTGATTTTATTTCAAATATAGTGAAAATGGCTTTTATATACATAGATTTAGTTAGCTATAATAACCTTGCTAGTCAGCTCACTAGGTTTTGGAACAGAGCCGGTGTGTGTGTGTGTGTGTGTGTGTGTGTGTGTGTGTGTGTGTGTGTGTGTGTGTGTGTGTGTGTGTGTGTGTGTGTGTGTGTGTGTGTGTGTGTGTGTGTGTGTGTGTGTGCGAGTGCGAGTGCGAGTGCGCGCGCGCATCTGTGTGTCTGGGAGCGAGTGCAACCAAGCGTGAAATGATTCTGTTAGTGTCATTTCTCTCACACACACACTTCCAGCATCCACACGGCGGCTCTGCATGCTGTGTGTGAGAAGGCTGTGATGGCTCCCCGTGGCCTCTCACATCGCAAGTTGTTTCTGTATATTCTAACATTTTTTTGGAAGGCAAAAAGAAAAAGGTAACACTATAGCTTTGACAGGGATTTGGAAGCAATTTCATTGTCACATCAAACTCGAAAGTGAATTGTTTTTTTTGTTTGTTTTTTAGATAAAGTATAATGGATACAGTGTTTACACAGTTTCAGAAAATAGCTAGGAATTACTATTACATTTAATCATTTAGCAGATGCTTTTATCCAAAGCGACTTACAAATGAGGAGAGCAATAGAAGCAATCAAACTAACAATAGGACAGCAAGTCTGAGTTAGTCTATCACAGTACACGTAGCAAGGGTTTTATTTTTTTATTTACATTTTTTAAATATATATATAGAATAGTAAGTGTTAGTATTAATGGGTCAAGTGTTTGCGAAAAAGATGCGTCTCATTCTTAAACTCCGAAATCGAGTTATTAAACATCAGCGAGTAACACATCCTGCACTGTTTATGCTACAGACATCATGATCCCTCAAATCATGCAGATATTTGAATCTAATATTACAGTTTTGAAAGGACTTTTGCAGTATAGGTCAGAGATTATGTTGTTACTTTTTGTTCTTTTATTTTTTTGAGCTCTTCTGAAATTTGATCTGTTCTGAAACAACCTCATATTTGATCACTTAGCAAACCCTCTGGTCCTGCTGCAGACACTTCACAGACTGCTGAGCAGCTGAAAAAAAGGTTAATTACTCAATACTAAGACCACTTATGGATAATAATTGATGTGTGGGAGGCATTATTATAGCAGATGATACTTTATAGCCCACTCTTATACATAACCTACATCTATGCCAACACACACACACAGCAAGGGAACTGAATGAGAGATTCAGTTCAAATATGACTAAGCAAAAGGTTTGTGTATATAAAACATAATAAAATCTCATATATATATATATATATATTAGAGTTGGGCAACGATTAATCGCATCCAAAATAAAAGTTTGTGTTTACATAATATATGTGTGTACTATATTTGTGTAATTATTTTGTATATATAAATACACACACATGCATGTATATTTTTAAGAAAAAAACGTTATTTTTATATAAAATTTATATTTATATATAATATAAATTCTGTAAATATATTTACAGTATATAAATATTTCTTAAAAATATACATGCATGTGTGTGTATTTATATATACAAAATAATTATACACAGCACATATATTATGTAAATGCAAACTTTTATTTTGGATGCGATCAATCGTGAGTAATTGTTGCCCGGCACTAAATATATATATATATATTAGGGCTGTCAATCGATTAAAAATTTTTATCGCAATTAATCACATGATTGTCATGAGTTAACTCGCGATTAATCGCATTTAATCGCAAAATTTTTTATTTGTTCTAAATGTACCTTAAATTAATACTTTTCAAGTTTGTAATACTCTAATCAAGGTGGGCATGGATAAATATAGATGCTTTATGCAAATGTATGTTTATTATTGAAACCATAGTCAATATAGAGCATAAGGACGAGACATGTTTCAAAGGTCATAGATGTTTTTCAAAGAACTTGTTCATGTCTATTAGACACATGTAGAAAGAACAAAAAAAAAGCCAGGTTACCATTACTTCTCTTTCTTTGCACTGAGCAATTTACTAACACAAACATGTTTAGATTTTGCATGACAGGGCAGCTCTTCTGAAAATGCTAAATGTACATTTATTATTTATTATTACATTGTAGTTTGTCTCTCTCTGTGCCCATTTTGATGAAGCTAAATTCTCAATAAAACTGTTTTCATTGGTATATTTTACTGTTTCTGTTGTCAAACAACGGAATGAATTTGAAATGGTGACTGAAACGCGACCCATTAAGACATAACCAGCTCTCCCTTCCAAGATGTTAAGTTAATCTGCACAACAATTCTGATAATCGAGCCGTCGTCTGGTGAAATCAAATTCACATAAGATAAAGACAATATCTGTGCTCTGATTTCGGCTATAATTGTAAAATTAGTGAAGCAACATAATATCTGTGCTTAACTGAATTAAAGCGCTGCTCCTCCGCGCGAGACGCAGAGAGAGAGAGAGCGAGCGAGCGAGCGAGAGAGAGCGGGAGGTGCGCGCGCGTGCTGATAGAGCAGTACCGGTGGTACCGGTAGATTCTCAGAAACTAAATAAGGTTTGGGCGCTTTGTTGAAGGGAAAAAATCGCTAAAGGGGTCTGCAATGTCGCTAAGTTGGCAACACTGTGTATCTCCATTTCTCCAACTAGAGGTTGGGCCACGGGTCAAACAGAAAATACGCGCTGCGTTAAAAAAATTAGTGCCGTTAATATGATTTTGCGTTAACGCATTATTAACGCGTTAACTTTGACAGCCCTAATATATATATATATATATATATATATATATATATATATATATATATATATATATAAATGCGCTTTGGTGCTCAGAAAACATTTCTAATTATTGTCAATGCTGAAAGAAGTTGTCCTGCTTCATATTTTTATGGAAACTATGATACTTTTTTCAGGATTCTATGATGAACACAAAGTTCAAAAGAACAGCATATAGAAATAGAATTAGAAATAGAAATCTTCTGTAACATTATAAATGTCTTAATTGTCCTTTTTTAGATCAACGTAATGGATCCTTGCTGAATGAAAGTATTAATTTCCTTCCAGGTGAATTCAGTTTTGGCCTGTCCCAGTTTGGCTGGTTAGCATCAGCAGTTGGACTGGGAATTCCTCCTGTGCTAACAGCTCTCTCCAGGTGTTTCCGAGCTCCTTGGCCTGTCCCGTTCTCTAATGAGGGGTCAGGTTTATGACTGCGGCCGACAGAGACTAATTCTGACCCCCTGTTAACAGCTTCTATCTGTCAGCGCCACCAGAGTCGATATCATTTATCACTGCTCACCCTTTCCCGCTTTCCTCCCTCTTCTGTCTTTTTCAGTGTGCAAGAGTGTTTATTGTTTCAAGGATCACGTTAAAGCTAGGACTGTCGCGGTGAAGGAATTTCCCTTGCGGTAATTTTGAGTATCTCAATAGTGCAATATGCGGTATTATTGCCATTTATTTATTTATTTATTTATATTTATTTGTTGCTACACTCACCTAAAGGATTATTAGGAACACCATACTAATACTGTGTTTGACCCCCTTTCGCCTTCAGAACTGCCTTAATTCTACGTGGCATTGTTTCAACAAGGTGCTGAAAGCATTCTTTAGAAATGTTGGCCCATATTGATAGGATAGCATCTTGCAGTTGATGAAGATTTGTGGGATGCACATCCAGGGCACGAAGCTCCCGTTCCACCACATCCCAAAGATGCTCTATTGGGTTGAGATCTGGTGACTGTGGGGGCCATTTTAGTACAGTGAACTCATTGTCATGTTCAAGAAACCAATTTGAAATGATTCGAGCTTTGTGACATGGTGCATTATCCTGCTGGAAGTAGCCATCAGAGGATGGGTACATGGTGGTCATAAAGGGATGGACATGGTCAGAAACAATGCTCAGGTAGGCCGTGGCATTTAAACAATGCCCAATTGGCACTAAGGGGCCTAAAGTGTGCCAAGAAAACATCCCCCACACCATTACACCACCACCACCAGCCTGCACAGTGGTGACAAGGCATGATGGATCCATGTTCTCATTCTGTTTACGCCAAATTCTGACTCTACCATCTGAATGTCTCAACAGAAATCGAGACTCATCAGACTAGGCAACATTTTTCCAGTCTTCAACTGTCCAATTTTGGTGAGCTCGTGCAAATTGTAGCCTCTTTTTCCTATTTGTAGTGGAGATGAGTGGTACCCGGTGGGGTCTTCTGCTGTTGTAGCCCATCCGCCTCAAGGTTGTGCGTGTTGTGGCTTCATAAATGCTTTGCTGCATACCTCGGTTGTAACGAGTGGTTATTTCAGTCAAAGTTGCTCTTCTATCAGCTTGAATCAGTCTGCCCATTCTCCTCTGACCTCTAGCATCAACAAGGCATTTTCGCCCACAGGACTGCCGCATACTGGATGTTTTTGCCTTTTCACACCATTCTTTGTAAACCCTAGAAATGGTTGTGCGTGAAAATCCCAGTAACTGAGCAGATTGTGAAATACTCAGACCGGCCCGTCTGGCACCAACAACCATGCCACGCTCAAAATTGCTTAAATCACCTTTCTTTCCCATTCTGACATTCAGTTTGGAGTTCAGGAGATTGTCTTGACCAGGACCACACCCCTAAATGCATTGAAGCAACTGCCATGTGATTGGTTGATTAGATAATTGCATTAATGAGAAATTGAACAGGTGTTCCTAATAATCCTTTAGGTGAGTGTATATAAATAAGTGTTACGATGTGGTCAGCATGCACAAAAACGAGGACATTTTCAGTAACCAAAGGAATCTAAACTAAACAGCGCATTGAAAGGCTGTCACTCAGCGTGCAAATTATATTGTTACAGCAACGGACTGTCTTTGAGTGAGTCAAGACCGTTCATTCAACGAACACGTTCAAAAACGCTGATTCATTAAAAGATAGGTGTAATGAAACAAGGTGTTAATTATTTTTTAACTTTGAGCTCCACTTTTCAAGGCTCAGCTGACCACCAATGCGTCGCATGGGTAACGCTGAAGCTGATGCTTCACTTAATAGAGACCAATGGCATTGATTCATTTACATTTACATTTTACATTTATTCATTTAGCTGACGCTTATATCCGAAGCGACTTACAATTGCTATATATGTCAGAGGTCGCACGCCTCTGGAGCAACTAGGGGTTAAGTGTCTTGCTCAGGGACACATTGGTGTCTCACAGTGGATTCGAACCCGGGTCTCTCACACCAAAGGCATGTGTCTTATCCATTGCGCCACAACCACCCCTATTGAACCCCTACTGATTCAATGCGTGACTCCTCGCACCGTCGAATTCTGACCACCTTTATTCATGGTAAATACAAATATTTCGTTTTCCTTGGACACGGCAACCTTTTCACGAATATATGATTTGGCCTCGAAGACAGACGCGGGTAGCCTAATCGCACGCGCTCAGTCGATCTTATTCACTGTCTGTTTAGGCTTAAGTGAAAATCCACGAAGCCTCTGTACAAATCACCATGATAAACAGTCTTGTTATCATTATTAACTTATTTAACACTCAATAAACATGCCGAAGTTCAAAACAAGAATGGTATAGAGCTTATGTAGCTCCGCCTCTTTTCAGCGCTGCGCTTGTTGTCTTTTGACTTCCGGTCTGTATTTTCACAGCGATCTTGCTTATTTATGAATGAATGGCTCGTTTTAAAATCTTCCCGGTCTACTTACATTTGTTAAGACATCTGCTTTAAACATTACAATCCTCATGATAACTTTCGTTAACTTTATATTAAGTAAATCCACTTCAAAATCGAATTACTCCTGGACAGCGATGCCATAGAAATATACAGAGCGACCGCAAAAACGGAAGTTCAAATACAATATTCTAAAGATGGCAGCGCCCTCGTTTCTACCAGGGGGGTAATCGAGCGATCGATTTCCGTACCACCCCCTGGAGCCGCCATTGGCTAACAAGCCTTCACCTGCTGTTAGCATCCCATTAACTCCCATTCATTTTGGGGTCACTTTGACAGCGAATAACTTTACATCTGAGGCGTTTAAAGGGCCCTATCTTGCACCCAGCGCAAGTGACTTTGTACACCGACGCATGTATCATTCCTATTTTGCACCCGCGCAAAGCGGACTTTTCCCTCCACAGAAGCACGTCGGTTAACTAAGAAATACACTTGCGCTCCCGGGGGCGGATCAGCGCAAAGAGGAGGCGTGTTCCGGCGCAAACGTTCCTTCTTGCTATTTTGCAGGTTTAGAAAACAATTGCACCACTAACCAGGAAAAAATAGTTTAAAGTCTATTTTAAGGGCGCATGCTTGGCCATAATCAATGTAGCGTGTGCACAACGCGCACTTTGATTCTCTCATCTACACAGAAGCAGCAGTTTTCATTTTTGCAAATCATACATTATTACGAACGATAGATAGATAGATAGATAGATAGATAGATAGATAGATAAACAATTTATTATAAAAGCATACATCTAGCTTACACATTTACCCAAATTAACCGAAGTTAATTTGGGTGGGTTTCTCCATTTCAATGTAACTTCTCTCTTTTACGGCCGTGACGAGAGCGTTGCTCTCCTTGGCTGTGAACCGCTGCTGGCGCGCGCCTGGCAAATCCGCCGTTACAATAGCAATCCGCTATGGAAAAAGCGCATCTGCTCTTAAAGGGAATGTGAGATGACGCTCTGATTGGTTTATTTCACGTTACGCCCAAACCACACCTATGAATAATGAAGCTACTTCAGACCAACCCATTTTAGATTTGCGCCTGGCGCAAGAGTCATTTATCCCGCCGGGAAAATAGCAACAGCGCCGAGACCCGCCCACAAAGTTACTTGCGCTTTGCGCTTTGACACTTGCGTTTCAGATCGTTAAAATAGGGCCCAAAGACTCCATTTGTCCATTGTTTATTTCTAAAGAAACACAACAATGTATAAAAGGCTCCATTACCTTGTATCTTACGTTATGGCCCCGTTGAAGCAGTTTTTGTAAAAGTAGGCTAACGATTGCGTCACAACCACGCGACTCTCTGGAAATTACCGTAGAGACAGGAAGAGAAGCTCGCAGTCAATCGGGGGGACGTGGAGGCATAAAGTCCGATAAAGTCAAAGGAGAAGCCCATAGAGAGTCATGACGTTGCTCCTGCTCCTAGCTCATGGACAGCTCCTACTCACGCTCTCCGTCTCTGCGAGATTCGGAAGGGAATGGTTCAGATTTCGCTTGGCACAGCTACTAGAAAACTTACAACTGTCAGGCAGGCTGCTCACGTCACATCCACGTCGTCAAGCTCAGTTTGAGTCTGCGCAGTACGCTCAGCCATCAGGAAGTAAGGGCTTCCTATTTGCTTCACTTTTCTCCGTTGAAACCTATGGGGTCGCTGTGTCCAGTTTATATACTGTCTATGGTTTCTACACGCGAATATCACTTCATAACATTAAGGTTGAACTGTAGTTACTATTTTAATGATGTCTTTACTACCTTTCTGGGCTTTGAAAGTTGCAATGATGTTGCTGTCAATGGAGGGACAGAAAGAAAGATTTCATCAAAAATATCTTAATTTATGTTCCGAAGATGAACGACAGTAATAATTAATGACAAAAGTTTCATTTTTGGGTGAACTAACCCTTTAAAGGCAACGGTTTTATGTTCTAAAGGTTTTTTATAAGGTACTAATGAATGTGTAGAACTTTTTCGTTTTACATTTGTGCTTTGAGAGCTCTGTCCATCGGGCTTTGCTGGTTTTGTGATGCACACGGACAGCCAGTCAAACTAAATAATTGTCTAACCTGTCACTCACCTGCTTGCTCAGTATGAAGAAGGATAGCGATGACAGAGCCTGACAGTTATTTAACATTTCTCTGCAGTCAGATTCACTCATTACAGCGCTTGAAACTGATATTCCTCAAACATTCTGTTTTTCTTCTTCACAATTTTATGCAACTATTTTAGCTTTAGCGCACAGACTCAAAACTTGTTTGGTTTTGCATGTGTGGATGTATACAGGGAATTTGCATATTGCAAATATAACATTTTAACAACTTTAACAAAATACTTTAAGCCCCCCTGTGGTGAAAATCTGTTTTCTTAATGTTGTTTATGTGTCTATGTGGTGTTTTTAATATGATTTAAGACAAACCATGTGCAAATTCATAAGTCTACACCATTACTGAGTATAAAGACAGTCTCAAAAACACGGTTTGAAAGGTTTCTGACATCACAAAATAATCAGGTCAACGTGGCGTCGGGCTTTAGCATATCATTACCAGCAAAGCCTCGAGAGAAGCCAGGTTATCCTGGTATATTTTTCTGCTGATATGAACAATCGGGTAGATTTAGCAATATAGCGGGTGTATGATGTATATTACGATGTTATGATGAACTATATGCCTTTCTTTGATGTTCTGAGTTGTTCAAAGCGTTTCTGATGATTGTTAGAAGGCAGCTGTCTGACTCTGAGATGCGAACGGGAACATGGTTTGTGAAACATTAGCAACACATTATTAACTGTTTGATATCATAGTCAAGCAAAAGGCTAATCATATTAATTACTAGGGCTGGGAGAAAAAATCGATTCACCTAGCTATCGCGATATATTTCGATTCTAAAATCTTTTTTATTTTATTCCAGAATCCATATTAATTCAAATTTAATTGCTTTATTTTTGTCCTTGCTTGTAGACGAGGCTGACCGAAGTTAGCCACTTTCGTTCCAACAGAGGATGAAATGTTTCGTTATCTATGAGTGTTGAGTGACGTAATATCCCAAGTGGACGCGTGGAAGAGATGTGAGACTGAACGCACTGAAAAGCCCTCGCGCTGCTCATGTGCTGAGAGAGAGTTAAGACAGTAGAGCTGCCCCATTCATCTTTACAAGACTGTGATCTCCATTCAAACACACACGCGATCTTTCAATTCGTCTGTCTATTAAACTTTGACTAAATCATATCGCAACATTCAAAGCTGTGTTGGCGCTGACCAGGAGAGAGTCGTCATGAAACCGCTTCACAAACAGTCTTTTTGCAATAGTTAAAATAATAGAAGTACTTGGATAAAAGTTTAAAGTTCAAATATGAACACTGATGTCTACGATAACGATCAAAATCAGCTTTTGAGAGACACTTGGTGCTTAAAAGAACGTATTTATCGATGACATTGTTTCACCACTAGATGGCGACAAGTGACTTTTTGTTATTGAATCATTTATTAAAGAGAATGTAGTAGTGTATGATGCTTCTGAAATAAAAGTCAGAAAGATGTAATGATTTGTTTTTGTAAATATGACTCATCTTATACATCATGTACAGTCTGTATAAGTGTATGATTTAACTTTTCCCGATGGTCTAATGTTAAAAAGAAATTGCAATATCGAATCGCAATACTTGTAGAATCGCAATTCTTAAAAAAATCACAATACATATCGAATCAGCACCCAAGTATCGTGACAGTATCGAATCGGGAGATAGGTGTATCGTCCAGCCCTATTAATTACTGTTATGTTTTCGACTTTGTAAAACTCAGTAAGTTGGCCGAGTGAATCTGTGAGCTGGCATGAGTGAGTGGAGGCGGGGCTAATTAGCATATTCATGTTTCCGTGTATACTAAATGAAGCAAGGGTGTAAAGTTACATTCAAGCTATTTTAAGGCATGAAGAATATTTTGTTCACAGGAAAAACTTTTAAATATGTAATTTTGGTGAGTTTTAAGGGATAAAATGATTGACTACAGAGGGACTTTAAGATAGTATATAAGGGCACTTTAAATTTGTGCTTTTTTCATTTCCTTACACAAAGCAATCATATGGCTTTACAGAAGACTTGAAGTATATCACATTAACTACTTCACAGTGCTTTATAGCCGGTCTCTTGGTTTCGTAAAGAGCAACTCAGAAATTCTCCTTTTTTTGTTCCTTTGTTCAAGACTTTTGTTCCTATAATTTCCAATCTGAGTGAAACACGACACAAAACATGCAGATAATCATTCCTGTAAAGACTGGCATCATTTTGTGATGTACAATATTGTGTTTGCTTTCTTTGCTCGTTACTAGGACTGTAACATAAAGAGAAAAAAAACAGGGTTGTATTTTCCATTATTTATAATGAAAATATCAGGCCGGTGAAGCACACGCGCGCAGCACATCTTCTGTAATTGACTCATTTATTCACGTTAGTCGCCCATTCGTCTGTGGCCTGTGATGAATTAAACACCCGGGCCACAGCCTGTCCATAACGTGTGTGTTATTTTGCACCACAGCTCTCCACGAGTGTGTTTCTTTCTGTAATCATCACCGTCCCTCAGATCAGATTGCCTGTAACCCACCGTCCATCCCTCACTGTGGTAAACGACATCTCAAGGCCAATAAAACACCGTAATAAAGATGCTATCAAGATTTAAATCACATATAACACCCAGACAAAACTAAATCAATGAAACCTCGTTATTTTGGGGAAATCAGTATCTCAAAATCATCCCTATATTATTCTGAGATTAATCCTCAGAGGGATATGCTGTGATTGGATTGCATTATTTACTTTGAAGACTATCGCTATTTATAGTGTGCTTTTAGACAAACCGGTATTAATAAAAGCAATTCTGACTGCTGGTAAGGTATGGTTCAGGGAATGAGTCTCACAGGATGCAAGTCTTAATTCCCCAAAATTCTGAGATGATCAGACTTTAACCCTTTAGACTTTTCTAGTTTTTCCTTATGGAAGCTCATTTCCTCCACCACATATGAAAAATAAAGGTCATGCCTTATTAGATCATAGTTTTGACACAAAAGTTATGGGATGATGTAATGATTATGAGATAAAAACTACATGAAATAAATTCATAATTATGGCAAAAAAATTTATGATGAGATACTAAGCCATTATGAGAATGAAAGGTCAAAATTATGACACGAAAAGTCAAGTAATTATATATAAAGATAGATTTAAAAAAATCTAAATTATGACACAATTATGATGATTTTTTGTCATAATTAAGTTTTTTTTTATTAATGTATTGATGTCAATGATTTTATCTCATCATTTCTTATTTTGTCATAATTGTGATTTAGTATCTCATAATTTTGTGTTTTTATCATAATTATGACTTAGTATCTTATCATTTTGAGGTTTTATCTCATGATTATGACGTGGTATCTAATCATTTTGATTTTCTATAGGATTTAGTATGTCAATTTTAAGGTTTAATCTCATGATTGACTTCATAATTTTGACACAAAAGTTATGAGATGATGTAATGATTATGAGATAAAAACTTAATGAAATAATACCATAATTATAGGTCAAAATTATGACATGCACGAAAAGTCAAAATGATGAGATGCCAAGTCATTATATATAAAGATAGATTTAAAAAAATCTAAATTATGACACAATTATGATGAATTTCTGTCATAATTAAGAAAAAATGTAATCAATGTATTGATGTCAATGATTTTATTATCTCATAATTTCAAATTTTGTCATAATTATGATTTAGTATCTCATAATTTTGTTTTGATCGTAATTATGACTTAGTATCTTATCATTTTGAGGTTTTATCTCATGATTATGATGTGGTATCTAATCATTTTGATTTCCTATAGGATTTAGTATGTCAATTTTAAGGTTAAATCTCATGATTGACTTCATAATTTTGAGTTTTTATCTCATGATTATGACAGTATCTTATCATTTTGAGATTTTATTTCAGGATTATTACTTAATATCTCATAATTTTGAGATTTTATCAGTATGGCTTATCATGATTAGGACTTAGGATCTTATCATTTCGTCATAGTTATTAATTTGTTATTAATTAATGTCATAATTATAAGTTACCAAAGCATGATACTTTTTTTAATGTGGACTTTTCGATCCCAGCGTACATTATGCACACACAGTGCAAATTCATTAGGAGGGAGTTAATTAAATTAATATTCTTGTGTTTCACCAGCATCTCTCTTCTCTGACTCCACTGAATCATACTATTATTCTATAAGAGTTAATAATGTGCATTGAATTATTTTGTACGGTGTCAAGTTTAAGTTTTGCTGAAATGTAAGTGTCTTTATTACTGATTGTAGTATCATTCAGTGTCTAGGAGGCAGACTGGTTACTCCAGAAGTTACCTTGTGTTTTTCATCTTTTTAAAAGTGGAAAAAATATGAAAAGACTCAGTAGATGAAGTTTAGTGACATTTCTCCATTTCAGAAGTTAATGAAGCGTAGAGAACAAGATAAAAATGTGGATTAGAGATGGGAGGACTATTGATCCCACTGTTTCTTCTTTATCACCGGGTGTATATTCAGGCACTTTTAGAAGTAACTATAACTTTCATCCAAAATGGACTCTGTGTCAATGAGCTTTCAAATGATATTCAAATAGGGACAAAATAGACAATGAATTGACAGTCAATTCAGAAGCAGCGCTGTGATTGGCTGGAGGGCAGAAAACAAGCAGCTCTCCCGAGAGACAGAAAATGAATAGAGTTTGTGATTCCCCAAGAGGCACTCGGGAACCTTAACCTCTCAGTCTCGCGGGAAAGTCAGGGTTAATGGATGATGAAGGGTAATCTCATGCTGAATTAGAGAGAGGGAGTGTGTGCACATCCGAAAAGAGACAGAAAAAGAGAGAATGCTGAAATATGGAGATCCAATATATTGTATCAGTATTGTTTTATTTGTCAGTTCATAAGTAAGAATGAAACTGGAAAGCATTTAAATACCTCTTTAAATGTGCAATTGTCCTAGAAAACAAAACTGTTTAAAACATGAGCACGTTTTTGTGCATTTACTTTAAATCAAACTATTGAGCTCATGTGAAACAAGTCGAAGATGTTTTGAGATCACAATGAATTAAAAATCATTGTTTTGTGACAAATCTGTCGAGTTGTTGTGCTGAACTGTGTTTGATATTTAATTCAAAAGGCGGTTTGTTTAGAAACATGCAAAAAGCCTACTTAGCCTAGATAAGCTGAAGTGGGTTATTTAATGAAATCGTTATCTCATGGATGCTGGAAATGCACTTTCATGTTTGTTTGTTTGTTCATGTTTGTACGAGGGTTTTGGGTGTTGTAGGTTTCCAGAGTGCAGAAGTGGTGAAGGGAGAAGATTGACAAGGTTGTCATGAGGAAATCCTGAATATTGTGAGTATTAAAGTCAGCATGAAACGGACATCGTAATAGTCTTTTCTTACCTATTGTGACGTACAGTGCTATGCATAAGTTTAGACACCCATGCTAAAGTTGACTAAAAAGAGGGGGAAAAAATAATCTTTTGGAAATTGAACTTAATGCCTTAATTAAAAAAAATTGGTAAAATCCAACCTTTAAGGACACCAATTTTCTTTGTGAATGAATAATGTATCGTAAATAAATAAATGTTCTTCCTTAAAATACAGGGTGCATAAGTCTGGACACCCATATGTTAAATTCCCATAGAGGCAGGCAGATTTTTATTTTTAAAGGCCAGTTACTTCATGGATACTATGCATCCTGATAAAGTTCCCTTGGACTTTGGAATTAACATAGCCCCACATCATCACATAGCCTTCACCATACCTAGAGATTGGCATGGAGTACTTTCCATAAGATCATCTCTCAATGCAAATCAAACCAGCTATTAGGCTAACTGAAATAAAACCATGCCAATCTCTCGGTATGGTGAAGGCTATGTGATGATGTGGGGCTATTTTAATTCCAAAGGCCAAGGGAACTTTATCAGGATGCATAGTATCCTGGATCCAGGAAGTAACTGGCCTTTAAAAATAAAATCTGCCTGCCTCTATCGGAATTTAACATAGGGGTGTCCAGACTTATGCACCCTGTATTTTAAGGAAGAACATTTATTTATATACAATACATTATTCATTCACAAAGAAAATTGGTGTCCTTAAAGGTTGGATTTTTCCAAAAAAAAATTATTAAGGCATTAAGTTCAATTTCCAAAAGATGATTTTTTAGTCAACTTTAGCATGGGTGTCTAAACTTATGCATAGCACTGTATATATCCAAAGAAAACATGAAAAAATGTAGGGCGTATCTTGATTTTGTCCATGGGGAATTGATCGGATGGTTGTAGTTTGCATTTCATGGTGACTTTAACTAGCCTGGTTAAAACCAGACCATTCTCAGTAGTAACTGAGTTATGGTCTGGCAAAGCTTCATTAATAACTCATTTCCAAAGGGGCGTCACCAACGGACGTCGCTCAAATGCCTCTGGGCGCAATTGGATAGACCTAAAACCAATCAGAGCGATCGTCATCGTGTAAAGCCCGCCTCAACGTTTCTGATTGGTGCCTCATTTTTGACGGATTAGAAATCGGCTTGAATGGGCTCTTTGCCAGACTACTTGCAGAGCAAATCTAAATTTGCCTGAAGTTTGTCTGGGTTTTCCCAGGCTAGACTTTAACAATATTACCCAGACTGGCAGGCGGCAAATGTGAGATTTTGGGAGATACAGTATGTTATAAATGTGAAATAGTTGACTCACAATAGGCGTATCCATAAAATTTTTGCGCAAAACTTTTGCGTTTTTTCTTTCTAAATGTCAACAAAAAACTATTGCGAAATGACGGCGTTTCCATTAACCGATGTTATGCGACTAAAACTTCATTTTTTCCTCTCGCGATAAGTCAAATCATTCCAAAAATCATGGCAACGGACGTTGGTAGGATTATGTATATCCCAGACAGTGCACTAGCCATTATTATTAATTGAAGGAGATGTGTGTGTGTTTTCCACGCATTAATGGTAAGGAACGACCCTTATTATACTTGTGAGCAACTCATATGAGGTGTTTCTGGGTGTTTCTCCCTCATTTCTGCTTCGAGGTCTTGATTGTGGCATTTATTTGAGGTTTAGAATCCATTATTCTTGTAATTATTTTTGTCTTCTATGAATTTAATAAAGAACTCTATCTCGTATTCTGTCCAAACACACCGTGTGTTACGATCTGCTCTGAGACACGAAGGTTTAGATCCAAACGCAGCTTTATTATGGGCAATCCAGAGGCGTAATCCAAGGTACAGGCAAGGGTCATACACAGATAGGCAGTCCAAACAAACAAACAAACAAAACAGGCAGGGGTCAGAGGCAAGAGAGTAATCCAGGGAACAGGCAAGAAATCCAAAAACCAAGAGACATGAAAACCAGGGAAAATGCTCAGAAATGCAGTGGAATAATGTACAAGACTTCGCCGTGAGTGACTGAATAAACATGGTATAAATAGACTGAGACTAACAGGATGATGTGACACAGGTGAATGCAATCAGTGAATGAGGTACAGGTGAATGTGATCAGTGATAAGTGATGATGAGTCCGAGCAGTGAGTTATGGGAAATGTAGTTTGTGAGTGATAATAGTCTTATGTGGAGTGCCCTCTGGTGGCTCTCAAGGGCACTCCAGCTGGTGACCGTTACACCGTGTCAGGTGACCTATAAATGCACAAAAACTGTTTCCATTGCAGTTTTGCAAAATATTAATTTTTCGAATTGCCTGAAAAACCTCCTCATGCGAGCGTAAAAACGTTTTTGCGATAAATGTGAGTTTTTGCGAAATTGACGTGTTTCCGTTGGCCGTATTTTCAATTTTCAATTTCAATTTGCGCAATTTGAAGGGTAATGGAAACGCGGCTATTAGCATACACATTTACTTGTTCTCTTTAACATAAATTATAATTTATTGTGATACCCTTTTTTTTTTTATGTGTAAAGCCATTGAATTAGTTTGTGTCCCTGAAACTCCAGTTCACCCAGCCTGTTATATTGGTACCAGCTACCCTGTAAAATCTTTACCATATGCACTAAATCACATGACTTGCTAGAAGTGACATCATTTCCTTGGAGGAAAAGCAACTCCAAGAACAAAGTAAGAATAAGTCATAAACTTTTCCTCATTTTTTAGAAGACTTATCTAAAGCGTAAAGCATAACATGTACAGCCTGTTGTGTGAGTTTATACTGGAGATGAAAATGTTTGTTTATTTTTTTAAATATATTTTATTAAAATTGATAAAATGTAAATCTTCTGCTAGCATGTTATTCTTTCCTAGCTAATAATTGGCTTCATAAGCCTAAAATGTTATGTAACAGGGGTGGACAAACTTCATAGAATGTGAATGGGAAATCTTAAATATATGGTCGGAATTATTAGGTTATACTAGCGTGTTTTTATGATAGACAGACACTTTCTCATTTTAGCCGACACAATTTGGGGATTTTAAAGCAACACTAAGGAACATTTTTTACCTTAAAATAATGTTTCCAAAATCGTATCAGTGGTTCATCAAGTCGTAACAGGGTGAACAGCACTTCTGGATTCGCTTTGCATCCCTACATCTGCTATAACCACACTATGCAAGTTTGCCAAACCGGGTCGCGTTTCTGTAGTTCGAATGAGACATAAGAAACTACAAATTTGACTTTCTTTACGTCAAGCGTCACAATAGTCATTATTTAGTTTTTCTTCGTTTCTGATGTCGCAATACATCATACTTTCATGAAATCATACAACATGCTCTACCTTGTCTGTGGACATTGTTCATTCTAAAGCTGGTGCTGGATAAACAGCGAGCGTGCGTGCGACGGTAGACTGCGGGCGGCGAAATTATTTACGACAGCGGTAATGGACAATTCCACTTCCAACCTGTAGGGGGACCGAAGAGGAAAAGTTCCTTAGTGTTGCTTTAAAGTTTTATCAACAAACCGGCTCAGTCCAAAAATCCACCAAACAAAGAATTTGTGCGAAAAACTAGAAAAATGGAATTATATTTTTTACTTGTCCTTCAAACTGCAGTAACAAGGGTCCAAATAATATTCTTAAAGTTTAAAGAATATTCCAATTATGTTTAAAAAATGTTCCAATTCATGTTCAAAAGTCATTTTCTGCATGTTTCTATCATCGGTTATTAAATGCCACTAACCTGAACAGCAGACTGAATGATTTGGACTGGATGCTGAAGACAGCAGAAGACAGTCTGTCCTTCTTGTTGAGTTTGCATGCATGTTATTAATCTGTAAAGCTCCGAAGTCCTGGATTTCAATGCTAGCGCACAATCATCCAGCGCTCTACTTACAATTCATCTTTTGGTCAACTTTTAGGCTATTTGACCAGCGATGGCGACTAAATACCTGGCTCAGGGAAACAGATCTGTAGAGACCAACTTAAAACCAGATGAAAGGAACCACAGTCTTTGTCATTTGGGGAATCTTCTTAGCATCACAGAGACATGTTAACAGGATCCAGTGCCTGAGTGCTTATCGTCAAACCCCGTCAGATTTGCGCGCAGGTAATCTTCTGCCAACACACACAGAGTTCCTCTGAATGTCCCTCACCTGTCAGTGAGATAGGAGGGATATTCTCTGTCGTTTTCCTGCATGTTCCTCAGTTCTGTCGCCATAAGCGCCTTTCTTTGACAGAAAGTGCAGATGCTGTTACACAAGTTTGATCAGCCTCTGAATGCAGACGTCCTCCGCTGGAGTAAATCTTCAAGCAAACATGTTTAAACCAGCTGACAAAATTTTTATCCAAGATGCCTTAAAAGTTAGAAAGAGACAGTTTAGCTTTTCCTGCTGCGCATGAACGGGTTGATGTCGTTTCAGAGGAACGAGCTGTAACTTTTAAAGAAAGATTTAGATTCTCGTTACTCATTTCTATTCATGTACATATCACTTTTACTGTCATGTTGGCTTCA
The DNA here is from genome assembly GCF_965113295.1 of Leuciscus leuciscus. Lineage (NCBI taxonomy): Eukaryota > Metazoa > Chordata > Actinopteri > Cypriniformes > Leuciscidae > Leuciscus > Leuciscus leuciscus. The sequence continues at coordinate 37,333,093 of NC_138738.1, read as the reverse complement.
AAATTTGGACATTTCCAGTAATTGTGCACCAAAAAAAAAAAAACTGTTAATTTTGGACAGTGTTGCTCCAATCAAATGGATGTTGTGCCCTTGAGAAACACTGTAAACAATTATTGTTGGTTTAACTTAAAAAAGTAAGTTACCTGGTTGCCTTAAAATATTGAGTTCATTGAAATAAAATATTTGAGTAAATACAATGAAGGAAATTGATTTAATTAATAGAAACTCAAAATATTATGCTATGAACCACATTAATTATCTAAGCTGATTTGACAAAAGATAAAAAGGTGTGATGATAAATCATGAAAATATTTTTTTTACAGTGAAGACAATCGACGCCACAATTTACTGTGAGTTAGTTTGGATAAGCGTCTGCTAAATGACTACTAGTCTCACATAGGAAGACTTTTAAAGTTTGTCCTATGAGATTGCATGACCAACATCTGAAGTATTAAACCACAGATTGATCTGATATCTGTGAAAATAATCAACTGACATGGGGAAAAAAAACTGATCAAAACATGCAACTATTCAGATTAGAGGTTGTAATTTTCACATAAGCTTTAAATATTTGTGTGCAATCTACAGTATATCTTAAAAAAAGGAAAGGAATTCTGGATGCATTAAAATGATCAAAAGTGACGGTAAAAAAAAAAAATTATAATCAAAATATAAATTGGTTTCCACAAGCACAATTCTTTTTTAACATTGATAATAATCAGAAATGTTTCTTCAAATCATCATATTAGAATGATTTCTGAAGGATCATGTGACACTGAAGACTGGAGTGATGATGCTGAAAATTCATCACAGGAATAAATTACATTTGACTTTATATTCACATAGGAAACAGTTATTTTAATTTATGTAACAAAGTTCGGGAGGAGCACGTTCAGGTAATCAACCAATCAGCTCAAGAGGAAGTGTCACGATCCACACACAAATGAAACAGGTAGATCCAATAGCAGTATATTTATTGGGGAAATCCGTAATCATACATCCAGTTCAGGCAATAGGTCGTAATCCATAAGGCAATCCAAATACAAGAACACACAGGCAACACAGGGTATCAGAAGTGGCGTGATAAACAACAAGGACTCCGTAACAAACACTAAACAGGCAGGGTATATATAACAGAACTAACAATGATAATGGGGAACAGCTGAGTGCAATGATGATGGGGAACAGCTGAGTGCAATGATACAGTGATGGGTATAGACAAGGATTGTGGGGAATGCAGTTCGAGAATGTGACAGACACCGTGGGGAAGGAGGACATCTAGTGGTGACCCAGGGAACACAAACCAGACACTGTGACATAACCCCCCCTCTACGGAGCGGCTACCAGACGCTCCAAGACGTGACAGACAAAACAGAAGTTCAGGCGGGAGGTGGACTGGTGGAGGATCAGGGGGAGGGATGGGGGGCCAGGTCCATGGAGGGAAACGGGGACAGGGAGTGACAGTCCATCTGGCAGCCAGGGCAGAGACGACAGTTCATCGGGCGGCCAGGGCGGAGACTCTCCCTCGGGCGCCCAGGGAGGAGCGGACAGTCCATCGGGCGGCCAGGGTGGAGACTTTTCCTCAGGCGGCCAGGGCGGAGCGGCCAGTTCATCGGGCGGCCAGGGCGGAGACGACCCCTCGGGCGGCCAGGGCAGAGCGGACAGTCCATCTGGCGGCCAGGGCGGAGACTTTCCCTCGGGCGGCCAGGGCGGAGACTTTCCCTCGGGCGGCCAGGGCGGAGACTTTCCCTCGGGGGCGGAGACGACCCCTCGGGCGGCCAGGGCGGAGACGACCCCTCGGGCGGCCAGGGCGGAGACGACCCCTCGGGCGGCCAGGGCGGAGACGACCCCTCGGGCGGCCAGGGCGGAGGCTCAGGAACAGACCCCACCGGCTCAGGCTCAGGAACAGACCCCACCGGCTCAGGCTCAGGAACAGACACAGGCTCGACGGCGGCCATCTTGTCAGGGGAAACAGGCTCGGCAGGCGTGACGTGAACAGGCTCGGCGGCGGCCATCTTGTCCGAAGACACAGGCTCGGCAGGCGTGAAGTGAACAGGCTCGGCGGCGGCCATCTTGTCCGAAGACACAGGCTCGGCAGGCATGACGTGAACAGGCTCGGCGGCGGCCATCTTGTCCGAAGACACAGGCTCAGGAACAGTCTCTGGATCGGCAGACGTCCTGTGCTTCCTCCACGCCTGCAGTACCGCCACTGCATAAAAAAGGAAGACCACTCTCTTGGCCGTGGCAGGACTGACGGTGGGCGACTCCGAGACGTTCTCAGGGATGACAGCGGGCTGCTCGAAGGGGACGGCCTCCGGGACGACAGCAGGCTGCTCGAAGGGGACGGCCTCCGGGACGACAGCAGGCTGCTCGGAGGGGACGGCCTCCGGGACGACAGCGGGCTGCTCGGAGGGGACGGCCTCCGGGACGACAGCGGGCTGCTCGGAGGGGACGGCCTCCGGGACGACAGCGGGCTGCTCGGAGGGGACGGCCTCCGGGACGACAGCGGGCTGCTCGGAGGGGACGGCCTCCGGGACGACAGCGGGCTGCTCGGAGGGGACGGCCTCTGGGACGACAGCGGGCTGCTCGGAGGGGACGGCCTCCGGGACGACAGCGGGCTGTTCGGGGACGGCCTCCTGGACGATAGTCTCGGCGGAACGAGACTCTGGCCTGGCGGTCTGGGGAATTGATAGCGCTGAGACCCGTAAAATTCCCGGGCTACCGGCTGTTCGGACAGATGCCAGCGGCCAATCGGCCAGCTTGGACACCAGTCCACTCCACCCTCGGTTGGGTCCAATGGAGGCAGCCGTGCTGGCTGATGGTTCGCTCCGCGGAGGGTCTCGCTTTGCGGCCGACGGAGACACTGGCTCGGCGGTGGCCATCTTCTCCGGAGACACAGGTGCAGGGTTCGCCCTCCCGTCAGGAAACGCCGATGTGGACTCAGTCATCCTGGGAGAAAAAACAAACCGGTCTGACGTAATCCACCGGCTACGTCTCTGCAGATAATTAGTGAACCCCCAGAAGTCCAGAGTCTCCAGCCCCATCATCTCACATCGAGGTAATGGGTTATCAAGGCAATTATTAAAAAGGTCTTTTAGTGCCGCCTCATTGTAACCCATACCTCTTGAGAGAGTCCAAAAAAATTGAGCTAGTCCACCCACCGACTGTCCCTGCTGGCGTAAAGCCATTAAATTACTGAGTCGTCCCCTCCTCTCTTCTTTGGTGGTAGGGGGACGGATTCGGAAACCCGTACTGCTGGATCCTTGCATGACGGAGTCCTTCTGTCACGATCCACACACAAATGAAACAGGTAGATCCAATAGCAGTATATTTATTGGGGAAATCCGTAATCATACATCCAGTTCAGGCAATAGGTCGTAATCCATAAGGCAATCCAAATACAAGAACACACAGGCAACACAGGGTATCAGAAGTGGCGTGATAAACAACAAGGACTCCGTAACAAACACTAAACAGGCAGGGTATATATAACAGAACTAACAATGATAATGGGGAACAGCTGAGTGCAATGATGATGGGGAACAGCTGAGTGCAATGATACAGTGATGGGTATAGACAAGGATTGTGGGGAATGCAGTTCGAGAATGTGACAGACACCGTGGGGAAGGAGGACATCTAGTGGTGACCCAGGGAACACAAACCAGACACTGTGACAGGAAGCCGGTATAAATAAAGCCTTTCCTCACTTCTGTCTCATGTCAAGTTTCACAGCATCCCTCCACCAGCCCATCACCTCACTCTCGGCTGGTTTCTATCCCAGTAAAAGGGGGAGTACTCTGGGTTCGGGCCAAATTCCAAGCTCGGAGCCCTCTCCCGGACAGCATGCCAAATACGCTTAATATACTACATTTGATTTCGTGTACGTGTGAACTCATGAAGTAATAATATTACCAAAACAACAGTCCAGTCCATCATTGATCCTTCCTTTCACAAAAACATTGCCTTCCCCATGTATGGTCATTTATTTCATATTTTAGTTTATTGATTGTTTTCAGTTACTAATAAAAATGTAATGCTCTCATCTCTTTATGCTCCCAGTTTAAATCTGCAGAATTTCCCAGATGTCCCACAAAATCAGCCCAGAAAATGAAGGAAGGGTGTGCAGATGCAGGTTTCAGCTCCTCCACCATCTGCACATCATCTCAGTGAAGGCATGTGGAAAAGCAGCACTGCAACTCTGTTGAAGGCCATGGCTGGTACTGTAATTAACGATGATTGTGACTTTGATGTGCTTTCTGGGGAATTTGGAAATGTGCTCATCAAAACCGGTTCAGACATCATTAGCGTCTTCTGTCAGATACTGAACAACCTCATTTACACACCGCCCAGTTCTCTATCACTATATGCTGATTTGGTATGGTTAAGGACAGGTATGGTGGTATGGGTAGGTAATTATTGATGGAATTACATGCAGGTAGCCTATCTTTAAATATTGAGTGCATTGTATCAAATGATTAATGTAAATCTTCATCTATAGTCGTTAAAGACACTTGACCGGTGGTCATATCATAGTATATGTCAAGTATCACAGGCAATATATTATAAATGCCACTCACACAAATGACGCTAATTGCCCCAGAACTCTTCTGATTGGTCTGTGTCCGATCTGCTCTAATAATTACCATATAATTACAGACTAGACTCAATGTTATCATTCCCCTCTCTCTCTCTCTCTCTCGCTCGTTCCTCTTTCTTGCGTCTCTCTCAGTGTCCCTCAAAGGAAAGGTCCGATGTAAAATGGGTCGCTCTCACACCCTGGAGTGCTTGTTGGAAGCGTTCTGGTTCTATTAACAGGCATCTTCCTCCCCAGCCTCTTCTGACCCCGATAACACACTTTTTTTATTTTTAATTGTCATGCCAAGAGAATTCCAACATTTGCAATAAAGCATAAACCATCCAGCCCTCCAATTACCGGATGCTTCCCTCTGGCTTGCATATGAATAAGGTTACATATGAAATTTGTTTTATAGTGTTTAAAAACATGACGTTTCCATGTGTGTTTCATCTTTAGACTAAATGGCCCAGGGTTGAATATTTCTGTTCCAACTTTCCTGTTTATAGGTTGAATTTGGTTTTGATTTTAGAGATTCACACTTCAAAGCATATCTGAACATTTCTATTGCTCTTTGAGTCACACATTACACACATTATAATATTCAGCAGTATTATTGATTTGACTGCACCGACACTATTGAGAGCTGAGCTGTTTTCTGCAGAGCTGCTTAATACCTGAATTGAACTCATTGTATAATTGATCAACTTTACACAGTTATTGATCCAATCTGAATCAACTCTGAACTGACCTCGGCTGAACAATGACACTGTTGTCTTTTTTGAGCTGCTTTACAGCAGAATTTAGTTCTGTTTGCATCACTCAATCGTCATTTTCTGTAAAGCTGCTTTGAAACGATCTCTGTTGCATAAAGCGATAATTATGGAAGCTTGTTTCCGCCACAGAATAAAAAATAAAAAAGGTAATTACGACTTTTTATCTCACAATTCTGACTTTTCTCAGAATTATGTTATACAAAGTCGCAATTGCAAGTTAGAAAGTTAGAAATGTGTGGTATAAATCACAATTCAAACTTTTTTCTCACAATTCCGACTTTATAAAAAGCAATTGCGAATTTAAATCTTTATATCTCACAATTGCGAGTTTATATCTTGTAATTCAGTGGAAAAAAAGTCGGAAAAATTGCGAGATGTAAACTCACAATTGTGAGAAAAAAGTTAAAAGGTCGCAATTATCTTTGAAATTGTTTTATTCTGTGGTGGAAACCAGCTTCAATAGCTGAGGAAATAAAGGTGACTTGACTATTTTATTTTATTTCTCTGAGGAACTGAATCACAATTAGTTATTTTGATATTGACAATCAGTTCTAAGATTTTATGTACATTTTGATGTTTATTTATTTACTTTGCACAATTATTTTAATATTGACAAGAAGTCCTAATATTCTTATTTTTTGTCACTTTGATTGTGTGACTGCAAATTTAATAAATCATATGTAAATAAAGAGCGTGAGAAAATTAATTAAATTTAGTTGGAAATGAAATTGTTGAATTTCCGATAAACCTAACATTTTCAAATACAGAGGAAGTTTTGTATTGCTCAGAGGTTGAGTTCTCATTCAAGCATCTTAACTTAAGAACTTTACCTCTGAGTTTTCTCCTAATATTTCTTAGGTGAAAAAAAAATTAGACTACATGTTGACACGTTAAAATTATAGAGCTATATACAGTAATTAACATGGGTAGCATAGCTCAAATCATTCAGTCTTGAAGAGATTTGATGAAACATCTGAGGTCAACTGGCTTTACAGTCCAAAGTGACCATACACACACCTTTAAGCAGGACGTGCAAATCATACCACACACACACACACACACACACACACACTAACCACCACAGTTCATAACCCAGGGCTAAACGACTCTGGCTTTTAAACACAAAACCAGGCTTCACCTCAAAGGTTCACCAAGGGAAACCGGAGAGAACTATCACATTACTGGGGGAAACTTTTAAACTAAAGAGACCCAAGTTGGAGGGCCTTCATGTAGGCCTGAGAGAACAATGGCTGCTTTCTGTCTTCATGAGACTTCAAAGCTGTGTGCGCTGAGGGAACAGAGTTCTGCTTTGTTGTGGAAAGCCACAGATGTTGCTCTACTTCTAGACACCCTTGTAAGCACTTCAAGAGGTATTGAGCCTCCCACACGCTGCCTCTTCCCCGCGTCCTTCGCTCTCAATGGGTCGGCAGGTTTCCATGCTGTTCCTTTTAATATCATTAAAGTCTAAAAATCGTGTCAAATCTTAAATTTCACAAAAATACTTGGAGAAAACAATTAACAACATCCGGATAAAATATATACTAAATACCATATTAAAGTTAAGTTGTGTGTGCAATGTGTATCAAACCTTTGTTTTATATGTTTGACAAGTCAATTTTTCAACCGTGAAACCCTGTGGATCAACTTTATCCAACTAATATGCATTACCCAAAGAAAAGAAGTATACATTTCTATACAGCCTCATAGACATAAGCAACAATTACTGAGCGTTTAAATATCTCTATAGTGGCATACACCCCATCTTTTTATTATTTCTTTGATCCATTCACTTAATCCAGATGAATTAATTGCACCTCCTTCATCTCTCCCCATCTCACCCTCCAAATAATCAATTCTTTTATTATCCAAAGCAGCAAACACTCAAAGGACTTGAGCTCTTCGTTATTCCGTGATGATTGGGCAGCGGTAATCTTCAAAGGCAAAACGCTTCATTCTGACTGGCTGGAGTTCTGATCAAACTCAGTGAAATGATGCCAGTGTGTTCACTTTGCTACAGGATTATCCCGTGTGTTGTTGCACGGCATTAAAGAGGCGCACCGGTGCCAAACACAGTTGCTGGGGATCTAGATCGAGAAGTCTTCACTGGTGTGGCATAACTGCGGACGCCATAATGCGCAATGACCCACTGCAAGCTTTCCTTCAGGTGCGTTAAAAGATTTTCTCTGATGTGAATTGTGTCAAACTTTGTGTCATTTTGATGTCTTTTGCTTGCATGCTGATTTGAGAGGGATTCGTTATTAGGCTATAAGCATTCACTTTGGTTCTCACTCCCTAAATCTCCTTAAAGGGATAGTTAATTTACTCTCCCTCAGGCCATCCAAGATGTAGGCGACTTTTTACTTCAGTGGAACAGTCAAGAAGATTTTTAAGCTGAAATCGTGGTCCTCTATGTTCAGTTTCTGGCATAGACTGATCGTTTCACTTCTTAAGTCAAGTCAAAATGTATTTCTAAGCACATTTAAAAGCAAAGTGAGTTGCACCAAAGTGCTGTACAATCAAACATTGAGCATATACAAAGAAACCATGCAGTATGCAAAATATAAACACATTAAACAAAATACAATAAACAAATTTAAAGTAAGCTTAAGACCTTAATGTATCCTCAGGAGCCGCGGGTATTAATTTAGTTTTGTCTGCATATGTTTTTTTAATCTGAATGTGACGGCACGCATTGAATGAATCATAGAGGACCACGATTTAAAAATCTTCTTTACTGTTCTACTGAAGAAATAAAGTCATCTTCATCTTTGGATGGCCTGAGGGCGAGTAAATTAACAACAAATTTTCATTTTTTGGGTGAACTATCCCTTTAAATAAGGGAGACGTCATAAATGTGCCAGAAACAGGACTGAATTAGAGTGCCAATTAGAGAGCATAAATTATATATATTGATATTTCATAGGATCGGACTCCAAACTCCACCCCAGAATCCATCAAAGGATCGCCCTTGATGTTGCTGGAAGACACCTGCAATCGCATCGGCCATTCCTGTGCATCTGGATCCATATATGAAGGTTCCCCACCCAAGCTCTTCCATCCCTGGAGAAGTGATGCTTCCACACATGCATCGTTCTCCTCTGATTGTGGCATGAGGATGTCACACCACATCCAGACCTCATTAAACCCACACCACGACGTGCCACTGACTCCTCCAGCTGAACACTATGACTTCTCACCGCTGAAGATGTTGCCTTGTCCGTCAGCATCCTCCTCATACGCTTCTCTTCCCACGTCAGCTTACGCTCCCACACACACTGGACTTGTGCATCATCCACAGAGACATTTGGCACGGGAGGATATACAATGGTGGACCCTACAAGACGCCGGTGTTGCCAATCACTCCTCAACACATCACTTTCAGCGGATCCCTCACGGGTGGGTTCTGGGTCACCCGGAGCTCAGCCAGTACCAGTCCCAAATCGCCACCCTGCTAAACTCCAAGTCTCGGAAAAGTCGGAGATGCATGTGCCCAAACTGCCAGAAGAGCACGGACGCGCCGGGCAGGAGAAAGCAGCACGTGTGCCACATGCCGGGCTGCGGGAAGGTGTACAGAAAGACGTCGCACCTGAAGGCACACCTGAGGGGGCACACAGGTGAGCGGCCGTTCGTTTGCACCTGGATGTTCTGCGGGAAGAGCTTCACGCGCTCCGATGAGCTCCAGAGACACCTGCGCACACACACCGGGGAAAAGCGCTTCACCTGCCCGGACTGCAACAAACGCTTCATGCGCAGTGACCATCTGGCCAAACACCTGAAGACACACCTGATGAGGAAGAGCAGACCACTGTATCCCATGCTGGATCACATCAACAAAACCCTTCAACAGAAGTCTTAGATTGTTAAAAGTGGGAGAGCAGGGCTTGTTGTCACAATTGAGCTATACTACTATCTCAGTAAATATAAAATGTTGGGGTTAAAGTTTATTTTCTCTAGCTGTGTTTTTAATTCAAGTTGCATTCAATTGGGCCAAGTTGTCACAGTTGTGTTTAAATGTTATACAATAAATATATAGCCTACAATATATGAATTACATTTATTTTGGGCAATGCCGATAACCAATAATTCTTTATATTTGAATGCCGGTAAATCTACGTTTTGATCATTTTTGAGAGCCTGCTTACACTGTTATGTATAGCCTATATGACAGACTAGTGCTTCACATGATGCACTTCACTGCATTTTCCTTTTTGAAGTGATTCCAATCATATTTCAAGCAATTTACAAACCATAATGTTGAACAGTGCGCATCTGATGTGTCTCAGCTGAAGGAAATAATCCATTATTTTTCGGCTTTAAGATATCGGACAGATTTTCATATCAGACCGATAACAATAACATTAAAACTGATCATCGATACCAATATGGTTGCCAATATATCGCACATCCCTAAGTAATTTCACATTGATGTGTTTTTACTTTTTTGCTGTTTCAGAAATAGTTTCAGAATGTTTTTAACATAGCAGAAAAGCATGGTAGGACCCACTGAGACATGTGTTACAACATGCTTAAAATGTGTTAAAATTAATGTTCAGAGCTTTTGTATTGTCAGGACTCTATTGTAAGAAAATTGTCTCTACAGACCCTAAGAAATATTAAAAAATATTGTTGCAATCAGCCAAGGTTTCCCCTATGCAATATGATGTCATTGTACAGGCAAAAACCAAAGTAAAAATGTTCATTGGTAATTGCCTTCTTTTTCAAAAAGACATTACATGATTATCTAATGTACACATTTTGTTGACTACTCTATTTGATCATTTAGAACATGCACAATTTTAGTCTCTTTTTATTAAATTTGAAGTTAAAATCCTCATGGAACAAAAAGTATGATAGCCTAATAATAATGTATATTGTTGGTTATCGTTATTATTGTTAAATAATGAACACATGATTGTATGCTGTTACATTTTGTGTAAAACAAGTAGCAAGTGCACGCCGGTGTTGCCAAAGGAGGTTGGTTCCGGAAGGAGAATGTTGCACTCGGATTATTTTGAGGTGACGCCTCCAGTTGCTGTGGAATCATCGCGCTTGCCCTCTCAAACTGCGACAGGGCTTCAGACAGTCAAAAGAAACTTCTGAAAGTGTTACTGTAGGACTTAAATTGTATGACAGACTTTACAATTACTCGTTCAGCTCTCGATTACAGTCGATAGATCCTATAAAAAATAAATAAAGCACAGATGAACAGGTAAGGACGCTCATATATGGCATTTTAATCTATTATCTTACATGTTTTATATAAGTTACATTATTCTACGTTATTTTTCAAACAGTTAATACCCGTTTTTACATTTAAAACATTCACTTTGTTGTCTGTAAACGTTGCAATAGAATGTGACTGAAAGTGAATAAGGCTTAAAACATTCAACAGAATCTTGAGTTACAGGCATCGCATCAAGTCTTAAAGGGACAGTTCACACAAAGAAGAAAATGCTGTCATTAATTACTCTCCCCTAGTGACGTTACGAACAAGACTTTCGTTCATCTTCTGAACACAAATTAAGATCTTTTGAGCTATTTACTCCAACATTTTTGAATTTAGGCTTTTATATAAACATTCATCAAGTCACACATCAGTTGTGGTAAACAGAAGCTCAGGCATTTCTGCGTGACATGCAAGAACCAATGAGGCTCATTCTCGCGTTACGCAGCACGTTTGAGCTTCAGCAAGAACCAATGAGTTTTGGTTGAGCTTCTCTTTTTGTATACTGATCAATGGCTATGTAAATAAAACCTAAATTAAATCTCTTCATCATATAAAGTGATATTGTCTCTTCAGAAAATTTGGACTAAATCGTTGAATTCATATGGATTAGTTTTATGATCTCTTTCTGAACTTTTTGAAGCATCAAAGTAGTAGTTGCGCAGCTGTCAACGGAGGGACTGAAAGCTCTCAGATTTCATCAAAAATATATTATTTTGTGTTCCGAAGATGAATGAAAGTATTACGGGTTTGGAACGACATGAGGGTGAGTAATAATTAATGACAGAATTAAAAATTTGTGGGTGAACTAACCCTTAAGACTAAGACTAATACACCTGACTTGTTAGCTATAATGTTCAAATAACATCAGGGCACATACAGGTTAAAACTGGGCTCATGTGTAGTTTTACATTAACTCAACATAAACATTTGTATAATTTCCATTACTCTTTAAAAGTCTCTATACAGTGGCTTTACTATATCTGCATTTCTTTAACATCAAAATACTTATTTTAAATATTTTTTTATTATTATTAATGTTAAGTTTACAGTGTGTTGGGCGGCCGTCAGAAGTCTCATCAAAAGACAATGAAAAGGTCAGTGGTTATATATGGATGGATATTGTGCTTTGTTTCATGTCATGTGACAAACTGTAGTGTCTTGATCATTTTGCAATTTAAGTAATATAGAGAAATAATAGAGATTTGGCTTTAATCTTGTTCACATTTAGTGTTTTTTCTATTTCTAAAGGAGGTTGCGCCCTTAAAACCAGTGATTGGCAGCTCAGCAGGTACAATAATCAATTTGCCGGAAATAATTTCTATCAATACATATCCACTATAGCAACTGTTGTTGTTTTTTTTTACATTAAGCAGTTACACACACATGACGACAGTCTGCCTTGGTTTCCTCAAGGGTTATTTTTCATCTGAAAGGTTGAATGACGTTATGTCCTTTGTTCTGTAGATCCAGTGGCAAAAGAATCAGTGGAATGGAAACCAAAGTAGGTTTCGATTTTCAGATTATCTTTTGGATATTATATACAGTATGCTTTAGTTGCTTTAAAAACCACATTCACATCAACTGTATTTGGTGCTTTGGTTTGATTTGATGTATAGGCAGCAGAAACCAAGACCCAGTGGGAAGACCAGAGGACAGGGTTTATCTATAAACTATGAGACAACAAATATCAAAGCTCCAAGTTCCACAAGGTAAAACATTTTATAACAGTGATTAATGAACATGAATTGCCCATGCAGCTCTCAGTCGACAGGTAACATTGTAAAAGCCCCACAATATTTACAATTAAACTTGTTTTCCTGCATAGATGAAGTAAGAATGCTCATATACTGTACTTTGATGTATTAAATACAGAGTTGTGTCATGAAACTCTAGACGACGCAGACTATTAGATCCTTAACTCAGTTTGCTTGCAATCACATCATTCTCTATAGACCCTTTTTGCGCCGACGTCACAATTACATCATGTTCGGTAGCTGGAGGCAAAACAAAGGGAAAACTGGAGGCACCCAATACAAACCAGCACAGATTCGGATACATAAGGAGCTTCAAATGTCATCTTGTTGTGTTGTTGGGTGCAATAATCAACGGAGTGCAGGCTCCAATTTGAAATTTTATCACACAATGTTATCTAAACTATTTTGATTATTTGTGAATCATCTGTATACATTGTTGTGATTGATTGTGACTAAACTTTTTGAAGAACCTGGTAAGAAAGAATAATCAAATACATAAAGTTCAAAAATTAATTTGCTGTATCTGGAATTTTTATTTCTAGAAAATATTCACATCTTTAAAAATTGTACTGTAACGTCACTGTTTACATGGTCGTCTTCTGGCCTTGGCGCTGACTAGGCAGAACTTCGGATCGTACCACACAAGTCTTGTACTAGAGCATTCAGCACATAGTTATAGGCATCTAAAGAGTTATACGCCCTCAGATTCTCTTTACGCTCGGTTACTCTGTCAGGTAGGTGTAGATGTCAGGCCACTCACCGAGGTCACGTTAAACCTGTCAGATCGTCCATCCATTGAGTGAGTGTGTACGGGTCATTAAAATTAACTTTTTTAAATAACAATCGCTGTCCTGGACAGTGAGTGGCCTTACACATTAAGATAAAATCGGATTTTCTCCAGTCGTTAAAAAAACAAGCTAACAAAACTTGCTAACTAACACTAAAGCGGCCAGGGGAATCGTTCTGCCTCCACCTAAGCTCCGCCCACAAAACAAGTCACGATGTTCACTAACTGAAAAGGGGTCTATAGGGCACAGCTGATTGTATGAGTAGCCAATGAGCTCGCGGCTCAACCTTTAAATACTTGGTCAGCATTTGCTGTAGCAGTTTGCAGCATGCTCTCATAAACCCTCCACCTTCCCCAGCTCCACCTGTACAGATCTGCTACGGGTAATTCATGTACACTATATTGTACAGCAGCAGCATGACTTACTTGCTCACAGCAGCGTGTCATGTGTATTGGCAGTAGCAAGTCCCGTACTTGCTCTGCAGCAAGTGTAGCAGATCTATTCTGCCAAGACCAAACTTTTCAACATTGTCATATCCATTACCATGCCAAACACTCCTACAGTTGTCATGACAGAATTAACAATCATTTAAATGCATTGGTTTGATTTTGTGTAGGCAAACGAAAGCAAAACCCAGTGAAAAGAGAGAAGAGCAGGATCCCTCTATACAGACCGAGGGGAAACCTTCCCTAAACTCTGAAACATCAAGTACCTCACACAAAGTACACAATTCCAAGAGGTAAAAGCATTTGATATCTGACAATCATAACTAAAAGTGACATTTCTCTATACTAGATCATTTGGACAGATGCATAATACTGAGAGGAATAAAGAAAAATCCTCATTTTTAATTTGATTGAATCAGTGGCTTTTTGTATTCCGGTCAACATGCCCTTTGGGTCATGCATGGGATGTGGTTTATGGGCCGTACATGCATAAAGCAGGGAAGCTGATGGCATTCATTCGCTCCAGTGATCTCTAATAGTTTACCTTTTATCACCCATTTTTTTCAGCAGCAGAGGGTATAATGCCTCTAAAGCTCCGTCCTTCAGAAATGTAACCACGCATGGACATAAACTACCTAAACAGGTCCACCCTATTATGACAGGTACTGAATCTGTTTTATCCTATAGGCTCTGTTTACAGCTGGTGTTTAGATGCGTTTTGGTCGATCGGATCACAAGTGGACGACGCTAAATACAGGTGTAAACGGGGTGTAAAACGTTTTGAGCTTGTCCACTTTCAGACACTTCCTGAGGGAGTTGAAAACACATGTGACCGGATTGCTTTCGTAGTGTAAACACTCATGTGGTCGAATGTGTTCAAACAGCCACAAAAGACCGTCTACTCTCCGTCTACTGAACTAATGCGTGAACATTATGGGAAGAGCTCTAGCCAGACGGGATTTAACTTTGTCGGCTGAAGATCCAAGTTTGGTTTGAAGATGAGAAATGTACCAAGCACAATGTTCTCTCACCATTCCTGATGTCTAACACACACTCACAGCGTTCGGCTGGTCTTGTGTGTGTCAGAGCAGAAACTAAAGCTGATGCTCACCGTGTTTTTCTGTTGTCTCCGAGTGAGTTCAAATGTAAATTCCACAAGCTTATTTCGTCCATTAGATCGAAAGCATACATTTACCCACCCATAGACCCTCCCATCGAATAAATCAGGACAGAAGTGGTTGAAAGTGGACAAAAGAGACGGATTAAAACACCAGGTGTAAATGGGAATGTGTCTTCCTCGTCTACTTGTGATCTGATCGACCAAAACGCATCTTAAAACCAGGAGTAAACAGTGCCTTATTCTTTCTTAAAGCATTTATTGTTCAACCCATTTGTCTCAGAGTTCCTGAAGCATTTTGTGACGCCCATGGGCTCCTGTACAAATACAGTAGGGTCAAAACTACAGTAGTAGTACAAAAAAGATTTAATTTTTCTTATTTAAACATTAGAAAAGCAAGGACAATGTGAAGTCCAGTCAGAAAGTGTGCATGAAAAACATATCCAGGCCCCTCAAGTAGTGCCGTCTGCAGATGACCAGGATCCTCATGAGGCCCAAAGTGAAGAGGAAGAGAATGAGAGCGCAGAAGGACATGTGCCTCTAGAACTGTTTGCAGAGGTACACATCATGTACATTTACATTTATGCATTTAGCTGACGCTTTTATCCAAAGTGACTTTCAAAAGAGGAACAAAAGCAATGCCCACTAGATTAAGAAATAGTAGTTCTGATGTGTTTAAAAACAGCTGCAAGTGTCAAACACACTTTTTTATTTCACTTCAACTTTGGAGAGTTGTCATTGGCTCATTGAGATGCAGTTAAACAAATGTTCTGTTTGTGTTTCTCTGAGTCCAGTTTCTACAGGCTGTGATGACAAAGAATTATCAACTCGCCAAGAAGCTCTGTCAGATGAGTAAGCAGCCATTTGAATTAGTATTGTTTACTATAGTATTATTATTTGGCATTTCTTACATCATGATACTAATGTTTTCATCATTCTCTGTCATTCTTTAAATGTAGTTTTAATTTATGAGCCCCAAAACTCAGAGGCTAAGAGCTTCCTGCCTCTCATTGAAGAAAAGTTACTGATAGGTGAGTTCATATCTATCCATCTATCATACATCATATATCTATCTATATATAAATCTATTCATCTATCATCTATCTATCTATATATATATATATAGTATCTATCTATTCATCCATCCATCCACCCACTTTTGACATGGTAGTTCCGCTTGGTTTTCCACTCAAATTTAAGCATTTACATTTTTATGACAATATCAAGCTTCACTACAACTTTCCTCTTTAGTTTTTAAATTAGCATAGATATATGTATCTCTAAACAAAAATGTTTTGTGAAGCACTCCAGGCTTGAATGAAAATTTAATAAAAGCAATGTTCCAAATGGGTAACTTTAATAATGAAA
Organism: Leuciscus leuciscus; assembly: GCF_965113295.1. Classification (NCBI taxonomy): domain Eukaryota; kingdom Metazoa; phylum Chordata; class Actinopteri; order Cypriniformes; family Leuciscidae; genus Leuciscus; species Leuciscus leuciscus. The sequence continues at coordinate 37,317,044 of NC_138738.1, read as the reverse complement.
TTCAAGTGTGTTGAATTCACCTTCTTCATCTGGATATCCTCATTAATTCTAGAAGCGGTGGAGGAATCAGATGATGATGATGATGATGAATTTGACACATCTGATGATGATGATGATGAAGATGACGTTGAGGATGATGACGATGAGTCCACAGATAGCTCTGACACAGATGAAGAGTCCACTGAAAGCACAGACGATACATTATCATCTTAATCATAAATAAACAACAAACTATCTAGTGCGGTGTGTTTCCCACAGTCCTATAAGCACGCACTGTATTGTTTTAATATATCTTATGCCTATAAACAATGTGTGATGTGTCCAGAATATTATGTATGCGCAGTTATGTCAAATATTGACTGGACATTAAATTATATTCTGCGTGAATTGTAATCTAACCCCCGGTTTCACAGACAAGCCTCAAGCTAAAATGCGTGTTAGAGCTGTTTTAACTGAACGCAACTTGCACTGGCACTTCTTAAAATATGTCAGAGCCATTATTTTGTCTCAGGATGCACACCAGCAATGTTTTTTTCTAAGACACGTTGATAAAAGCTACTTAAATTGAACTAAGGCCTGATCCTGGTTTACTCTTAAGCCCTGTCTGTGAAACCAGGCCTATATGTCTTAGGATAATAAAATAGCTTTTTCCTACTTCACTTTTTCGGTTTAGTTGTTCAGAGAGCGCAAGACATTTTAGCGCCATCTGATGGAGGAAAATGAACACGACAGTTTCACAAATATGACCGAGGCCAGTTGTCACACAAGAAGCCTGTGCATCATCTCAGCAACTATAATATTTTGAGACAGAAGTCCAATTATAGCCTACAAATGCTTTTTTGTCTTAAAGTCTTGTAAACTTTTGTGAATTTTTATCCTCTAGAATAAAATGTATTAAAAAATTGTTTTGAATAGCTGTTGCACAGGTGAACACAATAAAACCGATCGTTGCATGCGTTAAGATAATGATATATACGCTTTCAAATGCTTTTTTGTTGTCAGGTTTTTAATGTATGCGTTTACAGACACTGGCTATCAAAAAATCCGACTGGAGTGAGAAGGTGTGCCAACTAGCCCCGGTCTCTAGACCCAGTGGAGCTGTCCAGGTGCTGAAACTGCGGCAGTGGAAACCAGTACTGACACGCTGGATAGGTGGAGGTTTAAAAAAGAACGATCTTACAGACATGAACAGAGGAGCTCAAGTGTTTTTCCAGGGCGCTGCCCAAAATCCTTCATTCAAGTTCAAGTTGGTCTGTTCTCTGTTGCCACCTCGTGGATGTCTTCCAGATGTCTCGAATAGGTGATGACTGGAGCTGATCCACAAGTCGTGCATTAAATGAAAAAAAATAAAAAAAAATACTTTACATTAGGATGGAATGCTTTCATTTGTTTATTGCGTCCCTCCAAAACAACAACAATAAAAATGTGAGCTCGTCCTCATGATGAATCTGCCTTTCTTTCTCTCTCCCTCTCTCTCTCTCTCTCTCACTCACCGTTTTCTCACTCCCACGCTATTTTGACGTGTGTGTATATATTACTTGGAGAATTAAACTTCATGTGTCTGATGACTTGAGTCCATATAATAATCCTCAGAAAGTACCCGTGGATATTAACCCGTGGAAAAATACAGCTGAAGTGAATTTTGGAGATTCTCCTGTCGCCTTTGGAAGGATAAACACTGAATCAGGAATTTGGCGCTGGATGGATTTTTATTTTCTTGTGCACTCTTGTGGTTTTCTAATATCAAGTGTCTCACAGCCACATCACGCGCTGTGAAACATCCTCCACGTGCCATTTTTCTGGATTTTACTGTGACACCTGTGACTTCGCAAGGTAAGCGCTCACCTTCTGCGTTCTGATCTAAATGTAAGCCCTTTTTTCTTTTCTACAACATTGGGAAGATAACAATATGAGAAAGAAGAGCAGAAACTGAACTGTGCCTTTTGTATTCAGTTATAATAAATGCATGTATAGATTTAAACCAGTTTCTGCCAGTATTATGATCCTATGTTCATACTGGAACGCGTCTGGCAAAATAATGATCTAAAAACATGGTGTAATTTAACACATGAGCAGCGCAATGATTTTTTGCCCATATTTCACTAACTCCGACAGTGATTGATGCGCATAATTTGAGGATATTCAAAGATCATCTTAATTGAGAAATCAATAAGTCACTCTTTTTTCTATACATTCTCTCTCTTTCTTTTCTTTCTTTCTTATTTATTTATTTTTTGGCCGAGAGTCGTTTAAGCTTCTGACCTTCTGTAAAATCATCCGTAACAAAGAAACATTATTTATCATCGTCACCAACACTAATAATAGGTTCAGATGATTATTTCTGTCCAGACTTCGTCGCCTTTGTTATGCTGCGGTTGAAGTGAACAGATTCTTCGTTTTAAATGGTTCGATTTAAAGACCTCGTTACAGAGCCAATTAAGTCAGACTTCACGGTCTGCTGCGCGCTGGAGCTCACAGGGGCGTCTGGAGAACACTGCCATCCAAAATACCAACTTATATAGGTCGGACTATCTTCAGAACTTACCTAGCATTCTTTTCGTTATTTCTTAGGTGTGCTGTTTTTTGTGTGTGTTGTTTTCTCGTGCTGTAATGTGCGCTGTTCTGTCAGAGCGCATTTCTGAACATGACAGAACACTGAGCGCGCGCGCGTGGCGCAAGACAAATTATCCTGGTGACGCGGAGTGAATTACTGCCATTTCATAAGGAGAATTTGATGCGTGATATTGTGCTAGAAAAAACGCTTATTTTTATATAGCTATGTACTTTATATGAGATATTAGCCAGTCTTTTTTACATATAAGCAACTGTTATTTGTGCCATCACTTTGTTTCTCCTAATTTCTCCACATTTTCCGTGTGTAGTGTGTTTTTTTTCCCTTCAGTCTGAAAGCAGTGAGGTGTTTCTCCAGGACTGATGGCGTCTTCTGCACCTTCTTCCTCGGCTGGTGATATGGACCCAAACACGGCTAATTTACGACAACCTGCCACAAGTAGGTCTCTCTGGATAACGCGTTTTTCACTTGGCTTGTTTACTCCGTGGGGTGGCGATGTTCATCACTGCCCTGAAAAACACACCGCGCCGTGTGAGATGTCTATTAGCTGACAGCTTGAGAGACAAATTATTAATTATCTTTAGATAGATAGATAGATAGATAGATAGATAGATAGATAGATAGATAGATAGATAGATAGATAGATAGATAGATAGATAGATAGATAGATAGATAGATAGATAGATTACAGTCATGCCAGTAAAGCAATTTTGAATTGAATATTAAAACGAGAACCCCTGATTATCGTTTTATTACAAAAACGATTATTGTAATAAGATATTATAGTTTTAATTATATTTGATTATAGTTTTCGTCATAGAAATGTAAATTCTTCATTTGCAAGGGAGATCGATGTATATATATGTAATAATAATAATAACTATAATCTTATACCGTTATTTTAATTTAGCTATTTTTCTAGAGATAGTTTTAGTCTCAATTCTGCAGATTACAAATGAAAATAGCATGCAAATTGTATTCTTAATTTTACTCTCACATAAGAGCATCCTGCTTCTGCCTAATTGCATGTAATTATGATCCCGATCTTATAACAATAGCTCTGCATTTTGCCTCGTTTTATGGGAGCTTGAAGAACAGCAATCAGCCATCGTCTGCTCTCGACAGACCCACCTTAATAGCGCAATTACAAAAATTACCCGCCATCACGGTCCAATTCACATTTTCCTTTGTAAATATGCTGAAAATGCCCGAGTCAAAAATACATAAAAGAAACTGGTTTGATCTGATTTTATCAGGTTTAAGAAAGATGCAAAATAAATAAAAATGTCATGCTAAAAAAAAAATAATAATATAAGATGTAGTACCAATATATGTTTTTTATGTTAGCTATACATTTTGATATAAATTGTAAAAAGCATTGTGTGTTGTGCTGTTTTGTTGTGTGTGTGTGTGTGTGAGTGTGTGTGTGCGCGTGTTTTGCTATTATCTCCCTGCCAAGCTCTATCTCACGCTCACTGACCTGAGGGGCGCGCGCTGTCTCTGCCTCATCTGACAGCGCGCGCCTGGGGCAGATAGAGCTAGATCTGCCCTCAGACAAAACCCACCCCAGAGATTCATTCATTTCAAACTATTGATGATGATAATAATAATAATTCACCTTCGTTTCTTATATACACACTTGCACCATTTTGTTTATATAAATGATATTTGTCCTTGCTGAATAGTGTTGTTCGTGTTTGCTTACTGCTGTGAGTGTGTGTTCATTTTATTTCATTTTCATTGTATCAGCATCTGAACTTTATGGCTGCATCTGTCTGGTCACTTATGCTAGAGGTCATTCGTGTATTTTTTCGAGTGGTGTGTTTTCTCTCTCTCGGCTCACTGTGTGACGGCTGGCAAGTCAAACACAAGCGTTTCACTCAATTAATTCCGAGACCTCATTTCATGCCCGCTTATTTTAAACCGCCTCTTTGCCGGATGTGTGCCACCATCTATTAGCGGCCTGCCTCTCTGATAGCCTCTATTGATCGCTTGACGAAAATCAAGCCCTTTCAAAAAACCTGAAATTGAAAAGCCACACGTTCGGCAAAGACCCGAATCTGTTGCGCACATTCATTGTCTTCTGCGTCAATGCATGCTGACCCTTAATTTTGCGCTTTCTACAGCATCACCCATAGCATTAAGAATAGAATAAACTCTGGGATGTTGAACAGCTCTCCAAACGTCTCGTTTTAGCCGGCGACGCGTGGTACGGGGTTGCGCACGGATGCACGAGGAAACTGGGCATGAAGATCTGTGGTAAGTTACAGTGCCAACACTATCTCAGTCTTGAGGTCAGTCAAGGTGCCAAAGTGGAGGGCACCTTTATCCATGCTGGTGTTGCTCTGTTGACCCAGGTGTGAATACATATGCCCTAGATACGGAGCAAGAGACTGTCGTTGCGTGTTTCCATCACACTAAAGGTCAGCGAGCTGTTATTTACCCTGTAGGCGAGTGTGTGAACAGGGTCTTAGTCTTTTGTTCCCCCGTATCACCCCTTGTTCACTCGCATTCTTATTTTCTGGACACAAAAATAAATAAATAAATAAATAACTGACAAAGGAAGGAATAGAAATCAGCCCCGAGTTAGAGATTCATGCCAGGCACGATTTCTGTAGGTTGTTAGGCAAGAGAAGTGAAAAATAGCCCGTAGAGAGTGTGAATCATCAGTGTCTGGATGGAAATATTTTCTCACGGTCACTTAGACAGGTTTTCTTAACTGGATTTGAAACACTATATATCAGGAGAAAAAAGGGGCTGCCTGTGTTGCTCTCTATTAGTTTCCTGGTGGGTGGTGCTCTCTCTCTCTCTCTCTCTCTCTCTCTCTCTCTCTCTCTCTCTCTCTCTCTCTCTCTCTCTCTCTCTCTCTCTCTCTCTCGACTTGTCTTTCTCCGCCACACTGCTCTTTATAGCCTGCTAAAAGATGTGAAGAGGATTGGGTATTTTTAAGAGGATGACGTCTGGGAGGATGTGGCCATCCTGACTCCTGCTGAACTTTAAATCGTTTTACTCTTGTGTATCTCAAGGCCAGATCCTCTCCATTTAATTTAGCCTTATGTGCTTTTTGTTTTAAAAAATGAACATGTAATGAGAATTATGCCCTGATTATTGCAAAACCGCATGAATCGAAGTAGTAATATGTATTGCATGCTAAAACCTAAGGGGAAAAAACTGAATGATCATTCTGTCATTAAAATTGTTGATGTATAAACAATATCTGGAATTTACGCGCCCTGCATATTCTGCTGTCGTTTGAGCTCATATAATAAGCGTGTAAATAATTAGTCAAATTCTGATCTATCTATCTATCTATCTATCTATCTATCTATCTATATTTTTTGTTAATTTGTTTCTATATGATTTCATTTATGTTTTGTTTTATTTTGATTAAACTTTATTTTAAGGTGTCTTTGTTACACTGTAATTATATATTTAAGTACTGAGTAATATGTACTTACTATAGGGTTAGGTTAGGTTTAGTTTAGGGTTAGTTGCATGTAATTCTGCATAATTTATTGTTATTACTAACTACATGTAACATATGTGACAATGACAGTGTAAAACAAGAGAGAGAGCTCATGCAGAAATTGACCTGAATAGACTCATCTTAACGATTTAATGAAACGAAATGTATGCCTTATCCAGTGTGTAAACCATTGCTCAAATAAAATCATATGTTTTAATGAAAAGATTCAGCGTATATCAAACGTAAATAATTTGCTATTTTTATCTTAATTGCATGCGCAATAAACATGCTCGACGTGGTTGTGAAGACAAAAAAATCCTTAAGCATGAGAAAAAGAGAGAGATTTGGTCTTTAGCATGAGAGAAAACAGAAAAAAAATCCATTTGATAGCCGCAATGAAATCGTGTCGCCTATTGATGTTGAGCGCATCTCCAAAGATTCACGGCATCGAATAGTCATTAGCTCTTATCAGAACCGAGCCTGAATGAGAGAGATGGGCTGCAGGGTGGCAGAGGGGAGTATTAACGCAGGCCTGCGTTCTCTGATAATATTGTGCGATTGTCCAGCTCAAAATGAAAGAGATAAGACAACCGGGCCCTCGTGACCGAAAGACGGATGCTCTAAGGAAATATGCTGTTAAATATTGAAAAATATTCTTTAGAATCTTACTAGCCATCTGTGACCCATGTTTTACAATAGCTATACGCAGACCTCCATAAATAAAATCAGTCGAAATAATAAAGAATGCAAAATTGTGAACGAAAAACTGAATTTTGTGGGGAGGCATCTTGGTGTTTGACTCTCTTAAGTAGGTCTTTCTGCTTTGCCTAAACATGTTTGTTCACGTTCATGCTGGATGTTCCAATAAAACACCCTCGATGGATCTATTGAATGTGCCTGTCGGCAGTTAATGACGTGAGCATCTGGTCAGTCACGCGGAATCTGTGAAGGATGATAGAGCCAAACTCAATCGGGATTCAACAGGGTTTCATGATCCAAAAAAACAAAACACATATGTCCTCTGATGTCATGGCTACAGTAGCACCTCTGAACTGAACCTCAACCAATCCATAAATAGCGCTGTCCCACTAAAACCCCAGTCACTGGAATCACCCTTAGGTATAACTATCAGCGCGCAAACCTGCTGTTAGTTGCTGATGTTAAGCAACTGGTTAGAGATAGCCTACTACTTTTTCCTCCATAGCATCCATTACCAAGGCTGAGGATATGTTTTGCAATTCTCCCCCGTGTTGTAATGATGCAGGTTTCCTGCAGAAGAACAACAGTCTGGATGAGAAGAGTCGTATGGTGGGCGCCTTCAAGGAGAGCGCGAAGAACCAGCTGACGCGCGACAACAGCGAGCGCTACACGCGCGACGAGACGGACTTCTCCAACCTGTTCGCTCGAGGTGACCATCCTTTCCAGATTGATATGTGGCATTAAGAATGAGAAGGATGGTCCTTCTCATTCTTAATGCCACATTTCAATCTAACGCATTGTTGCTTCATTATAAAACCTAACAATTAGAAGATAGAGAAAAATAATTGAACGGTCGCATTGTATATATAAACTAAAATCATTATATATAATGTACAGTACCGGTCAAACGTTTTGAAACATTACCATTTGAATGTTTTTAAAAGAAGTCTCTGATGCTCATCAAGCCTGCATTTATTTGATAAAAAAAAAAAAAAAAACAGAAGAAAAAAAACAGTAATATTGTGAAATATTATTACAATTTAAAATAATGGTTTTCAATTTTAATATAGCCTACTTTCAAATATAATTTATTTCTGTGATGCAAAGCTGAATTTTCAGCATCATTACTCCAGTCTTCAGTGTCACATGATCCTTCAGAAATCATTCTAATATGATGATTTGATACCGATACATTATCAATGTTGGAGACAGTTGTGCTGCTTAATATATTTTTTTAGAACTTGTGATACTTTTTTAGGATTCTTTGATAAATAACAAGTTAAAAGAATATTTTGTAACAATATACACTACCGTTCAAAAGTTTGGGGTCAGTAATTGTTTTGATGAATACTTTTATTCAGCATGGATATGTTTAATTGATAAAAATATATAATTAAAGCTTAAATATTTATATATATATAAAAAAAAATATATATATAAGCTATATTTATATATAGAAAATATATATATTTTAATTTTGAATAAATGTTCAAAAATAGAAAAAAAAACACAGATTGAAAAAATTATAATAATTAAGCATCACAACTGTTTCCAACATTGATAATAACTATCAAATAGTATCAAATAAGCATACTATAATAATTTCTGAAGGATCATGAGAGTAATGATGATGAAAATTCAGCTTTGATCACAGAAATAAATTATATTTTAAAGTATATCAAAATAGAAAACCATAATTTTAAATTATAATAATATTTCACAATATTAATTTTCTGTATTTTCTTGTTAAATTAAATGCAGGCTTGATGGGCATAAGAGTCTTCTTTGATTCCGTGCAAGTACAAAGAGTTCACATGATTGACTAGTGACCTAGAAATGTTAGATGAAAAAATCCCAGTGTAATTTTCAGTGTGGGTTCAGACTTTTCACCGCTTCAACTCCACTAAAATTTCAATTGTATAAATGAAAACACTTCTTATCTTTACATGTTGCCTCTATTCTAGATCTACTGCCTGCTAAAAATGGCGAGGAACCCACGATCCAGTTTCTTCTCGAAGTGGTGGAGATCCTCACCAATTATGTTCGCAAGACCTTTGACAGATCCACCAAAGTGCTGGACTTCCATCACCCTCACCAGCTCCTGGAGGGAATGGAGGGCTTCAACCTGGAGCTGTCGGATCAACCAGAGTCGCTGGAGCAGATCCTGGTGGACTGCAGAGACACGCTCAAGTATGGAGTGAGAACAGGTACAGGCCAGTGTCAGCCGTCCTCACAAATACATAACATTAGTTTATCTTGAAGACTGGAGTAATGATGCTGAAAATTCAGCTTCGCATCACAGGAATAAATTACATTTTACAATAATTTCAAATGTAAAACAATTATTTTAAATGTTAATAATATTGCACAATATTACTGTTTTTTACTGTATTATTGATCAAATAAATGTATCCAAGCATAAGAGATTTTTTTAAAAAACATAAAAAACTCTTGAACAGGAGTGTATAGTTGACATGTAGAAAGTATTTTTGATCTGGTTGATTAATGTTATGATATTGAAGAGTATTTACTTTAAATCTTTCCTGTAAATTCTCTTCTCAGGTCATCCTAGATTTTTCAACCAGCTTTCATCTGGACTGGACATCATTGGTCTCGCTGGAGAATGGCTCACCTCTACTGCCAACACTAACATGTGAGTTATTCAAATCAGCCTGATCACCTCTCCTGTCCTCCTGTCCTCCCTTCTCCTCTCCTCCTGTCCTCCCTTCTCCTCTCCTGTCCTCCTGTCCACCCTTCTCCTCTCCTCCTGTCCTCCCTTCTCCTCTCCTCCTGTCCTCCCTTCTCCTCTCCTCCTGTCCTCCCTTCTCCTCTCCTCCTGTCCTCCCTTCTCCTCTCCTCTCCTCCTGTCCTACCTTTTCCTCTCCTCCTGTCCTCCCTTCTCCTCTCCTCCTGTCCTCCCTTCATCTCTTCTCCCCTCCTGTCCTACCTTCTCCTCTCCTCCTGTCCTCCCTTCTCCTCTCCTCCTGTCCTCCCTTCTCCTCTCCTCCTGTCCTCCCTTCTCCTCTCCTCCTGTCCTCCCTTCTCCTCTCCTCTCCTCCTGTTCTACCTTCTCCTCTCCTCCTGTCCTCCCTTCTCCTCTCCTCCTGTCCTCCCTTCTCCTCTCCTCCTGTCCTCCCTTCTCCTCTCCTCTCCTCCTGTCCTACCTTCTCCTCTCCTCCTGTCCTCCCTTCTCCTCTCCTCCTGTCCTCCCTTCTCCTCTCCTCCTGTCCTCCCTTCTCCTCTCCTCCTGTCCTCCTGTCCTCCCTTCTCCTCTCCTCCTGTCCTCCCTTCTCCTCTCCTCCTGTCCTCCTGTCCTCCCTTCTCCTCTCCTCTCCTCTCCTCCTGTCCTCCCTTCTCCTCGCCTCCTGTCCTCCTGTCCTCCCTTCTCCTTCTCCTCTCCTCCTGTCCTCCCTTCTCCTCTCCTGTCCTCCTGTCCTCCCTTCTCCTCTCCTCCTGTCCTCCCTTCTCCTCTCCTCCTGTCCTCCCTTCTCCTCTCCTCTCCTCCTGTCCTACCTTTTCCTCTCCTCCTGTCCTCCCTTCTCCTCTCCTCCTGTCCTCCCTTCTCCTCTCCTCTCCTCCTGTCCTACCTTCTCCTCTCCTCATGTCCTCCCTTCTCCTCTCCTCCTGTCCTCCCTTCTCCTCTCCTCCTGTCCTCCCTTCTCCTCTCCTCTCCTCCTGTCCTACCTTCTCCTCTCCTCCTGTCCTCCCTTCTCCTCTCCTCCTGTCCTCCCTTCTCCTCTCCTCCTGTCCTCCCTTCTCCTCTCCTCTTGTCCTCCCTTCTCCTCTCCTCCTGTCCTCCCTTCTCCTCTCCTCCTGTCCTCCTGTCCTCCCTTCTCCTCTCCTCCTGTCCTCCCTTCTCCTCTCCTCCTGTCCTCCTGTCCTCCCTTCTCCTCTCCTCTTGTCCTCCCTTCTCCTCTCCTCCTGTCATCCCTTCTCCTCTCCTCCTGTCCTCCTGTCCTCCCTTCTCCTCTCCTCTCCTCCTGTCCTCCTGTCCTCCCTTCTCCTCGCCTCCTGTCCTCCTGTCCTCCCTTCTACTCTCCTCTCCTCTCCTCCTGTCCTCCCTTCTCCTCTCCTCTTGTCCTCCCTTCTCCTCTCCTCCTGTCCTCCTGTCCTCCCTTCTCCTCTCCTCTCCTCCTGTCCTCCCTTCTCCTCGCCTCCTGTCCTCCCTTCTCCTCTCCTCTCCTCCTGTCCTCCCTTCTCCTCTCCTCTCCTCCTGTCCTCCCTTCTCCTCTCCTCTTGTCCTCCCTTCTCCTCTCCTCTCCTCCTGTCCACCTGTCCACCTGTCCTCCCTTCTCCTCTCCTCTCCTCCTGTCCTCCCTTCTCCTCTCCTCTTGTCCTCCCTTTTCCCCTCTTCTCTTCTCCTCCCTTCTCCTCTCCTTTCCTCTCCTCATCTCTTCTCTTCTCCTCTCCTTTCCTCTCTTCTCCTGTTATCTCCTCCTCTCCTCTCCTCTCCTCTCCTCTTCTCTTCTCCTCTCTTCTCCTCTCTTCTCCTCCTCTCTTCTCTTCTCCTCCCTTCTACTCTCCTTTCCTCTCTACCTCCCTTCTCTTCTCCTCTCCTCTCTTCTCCTGTTCTCTCCTCTCCTCCTCTCTTCTCTCCTCCTCTCTTCTCCTCTCTCCTCCTGTCCTCCCTTCTCTTCTCCTTTCCTCTCCTTCTCGCTTCTCTTCTCCTCGCTTCTCTTCTCCTCTCTTATCCTGTCCTCTCTATTCCTCTCCGCTCCTCTCTTCTCCTGTCCTCTCTTTTCCTCTCCTCCTCTCCTCCTCTCTCCTCCTGTCCTCCCTTCTCTTCTCTTTTCCTCTCCTCTCTTCTCCTCTTCTCTCCTCTCATCCTCTCTTCTCCTCTCTTCTCTTCTCCTCTCCTCTCATCCTCTCTTCTCCTCTCTCCTCCTCTACTCTCTTTTCATCTCTTCTCTTCTCTTCTCTTCTCTTCTCTTCTCTTCTCTTCTTCTCTCCTCTCCTCTCCTCTCCTCTCCTCTCATCTTCTCCTCTCCTCTCCTCTCTTCTCTTCTTCTCTCTTTTCTCACTTCTCCTCTCCTTTCATCCTCTCTTCTCCTCTCCTCTCCTCTCCTCTTCTCCTGTCCTGTCCTCTCCTCTCCTCTCCTCTTCTCCTGTCCTCTCCTCTTCTCCTCTCCTCTCCTCTCCTCTCCTCTCCTCTCCTCTCCTCTCCTCTCCTCTCCTGTCCTGTCCTGTCCTGTCCTGTCCTGTCCTGTCCTGTCCTGTCCTCTCCTCTCCTCCTCTCTTCTCTTCTCCTCTCCTCTCCTCTCCTCTCCTCTCCTCTCCTCTCCTCTCCTCTCCTCTCCTCTTCTCCTGTCCTCTCCTCTCCTCTTCTCCTGTCCTCTCTTCTCCTCTCCTCTCCTCTCCTCCTCTCCTCTCCTCTCCTCTCCTCTCCTCTCCTCTCCTCTCCTCTCCTCTCCTCTCTTCTTCTGTCCTCTCCCCTCAGTGGATACGTGTTGTTTGTGATACACATGTAAGTGTTTCCATTGCTCTGAGGTTATGTAAAGGGTTTGTTTGAACGCTATGGCTAGAGGCGCTGTCTTTGTCAACTCTGCATCGAGTGATGTCTCTGATTGCTGTAACCACCCGGTGCCCTCCAGGCGTGTGAGATTGCATATTGATCAGCACATAGAGTTACACATTTGGCCGCTGCGCTACATGATATAAAGAGCAAATTGACTTGAGCTGTTTTATTGGACATTTCTGTCTGATGAGTTGCTCATGCGAAGTGCAAAGGTGATTAGGAAAGAAACGATAGTATAGATTGCTCTGACACATAGATTTTTTTTTTTTCTTTTTTAAGTTGCAGAAAACACATAGAGCGCTGGCTGCAATGATGATTTATTTTTGTTGGTCAACCCGGAAGTTAGCATCACACTCGACAAACTCTGTGACCAACAAAAGTTTATGATTCCATCATGATAACCTTTACAACTTTTATGAATTTTGACGAACGAACTACATCACGGCCACATGACTTCAACATCACCACCATTAAGCATCCAACAGCTCTTTCAGCACTTATTTAAAAGCATTTTCCCTGAAAGTTTGAGTTAGAACAGTTTGCAGGAGCATGATTATAAATACAACAAGGCTGTGAAAGCGACTAGTGAGTAGATGAGTTTGCCTGTTCGGCTGATGGTGTTTAATGTCCCCGACAACCTCTAAAGTCCCATTGAGACACTTGACAGCAACCACCTTTTTCAAAACAAGTAAAACTTTAACAAATCACAAGTGGAGTATTACTGATGTATAGAATAAAACGTGTAAATACCATGAGCTTGTGTTCACCACAAACCGTATTTCAGACATTTAACAAAAATCCCATTGACATTGGGACGATGGAAGCAGAAGTGCACACCCAAATTATTACCACTGATAAAAAAAACAAGGATTTGTGCAACTAGACTTAGATATAGCCACTTCATCAGGTGAAAATGAGCCCTTTATCCCATTTATAAAGCTGATGGGTTTTTTTCATGAAGCTTATGACTGAGCCTGTGCAGCACTGAAGAGTCTTACAACACTAAAGCACAGAATGGACTTGTACCAAATCTATTTAACAGCCCATTGATTGTGTGTGACTGTGGGCTGGTAGGAAGTGTGTGCCAGCTGGGACCAGCCAGTCGGAGAGCGTGTGTGTCCCTGCGGGCTGAACAGTCTGGCCATCGCATTTCACTCCCAGAGGCCATTTTGATCTCAGAGGACCGAGCACTTCATTACAGCTGTCTTTCTTAATATAAACAGAGAGCTTCTTATAATAGAAGTCACTTACGATGAGAAAGGCCTTGTTAAATAGCCATTACTATGAACAATGGGTTTTTGCAATAGGGAATTACTTTGATTAATATCCTCTTAAGCTAATTCATGCCACATACGAAGAGGAAGAGAGAAAAGAGCAGAGCTGAAAACATTAAAGAACTTATAGGGTCTGTTTCAATAAAGTGAGCTGCCTATAGCAGTATTTTAGGGCATCATAGATACTCCTCTGACATAAAATCTGTTTATTTTGCCCTATATCCCATTTTGGACTAAATCTAAAGCAGTAGAACATGTAATGCTGCCATGAACCTCAGAGTCGGAAACGTATAATGGAAGTAGCCTAAACAAAATAAAATAATTTTACTGCGAATAAACCCAAATAACTATCTGAATTCAAAATTGTGAAAATGATTCATTTCTATGCACTTTTTTATCCATGGTATCACAACTAAATGTTTTTGCATGAAGCAAACTGATTAACTTTACATCATTTTTAACGGAAGAGCGGGTTTGGCCATTTGTAACTTAAATGTGCGATTCACTTCCAGCATCAACATAACAAACTATTTTATATACAACATAATAGAACGTTAACATTTTCTCATCTTCCTAAAAATGCATAAAATAACACTTTATTTTAGCATTTACTCTTCCTATCCGGCCCCGTGCAATGGGAAATGAAAATGCTGTTTTCCATATTTGATCGAGTTATTGTTCTTTCAACATGAAAACAGTTTAACATGATGCAACCGTGTGTGAATGAGAAACCTGATACAATAGAGTTCAAACAAAATTAATTATTTAAATAAAGTGAACGCCATCAATAAATCATTTTTTGAGTATATTTTACCTGACCAAGTCCTATATGCTGCTTTATATTGCAAACTGGCATTTGATATATAATATTATTTTAATTTATTATCATAATCATAAACACTTTTACTATTAACTGCACTTTGTTATTCTTATAGTTATTTACAGCGGCTCGTGAATCGTATGTCTATGAATAAGGTGGATAGACTTGCTTCTCATTTATTATCTATATTATAGATCAGATGTTTCAGTTTGACATGCCCCTTATGACATCACAACTTGGCAACTGGTAGAATTCCGAGTTTCCCACTTGTAAATATGACATTGCTCAGTCATTAATCTGCTTAGAACTCGGAATTCCAATATTTCCAACTCCACTTGAAGGGCACATAACAAAGGCATTCCCAGAGAGATAAGCTCAGTGAAAAAAACATTTAATATGCCTGACAAAGCAACAACTTTACCCAATTTTACCCAATATTTGTGTTTACAATTTTGCTTTTTTGCATGAATAACACTATTTGTTTGACTGACTACATCCATATGAACCCAATCCTAATATGAACACCATATCTGAATTCATTATTCACATTATTTCTTATGAAGTAGACACCAAGGCAGCTCACTATAGTCTGTAGTGTTTTCTTTGTGACATTTGCTTTATGCTATTTTTAACAGTATGAATAAAAACATTCACAAGTGCTGCTGACATTTGAGAAGTCAAGAGGTGATCGATGGTGTTGGGTGGTTTCCTGTATAAAACCTTGAATTTTGCCCTTTCTTCATATCTTATTCCTGTTAAAGCATGGATATGATGTTAAAAACCACTATATTTGTATTCAATGGTAGATGGAGTCATGACAGTGCTTTTACATGAAGTACTAATGGCAGAGGTGTGTTAGTTCACTAGATGAGAGTGTGGGAGTCTCTCTGTTGATTAGTTCTTTTTCAGCCGCTCAGAATCTCGGGATAAACATTTCTCCTTCTCTCCCACATTATGCCGTCTTGTAGCTCGAGGGATAAAGCTGTTGTGTTCGCCTCCCACTGCTCTCTGCCCCATTTTGAAGGATTTCACCTGCAATGTTTTAGAATGTTTCATTTCTGCACTGCTGAGATTGTCGCTTCAGCTGCTGCCACACACACACACACACACACACACACACACACACACACACACACACACACACACACACACACACACACACACACACACACACACACACACACACACACACACACACACACACACACACACACACACACACACACACACACACACAAAGGGCTTTGTGAGAAGAAGAGTGAATGGACAGGCTGCAAATGCTGCTTCTTCTGTCATTATTCACCGTGGCTAATTTAGACCCATTATTTCTCATCAGCGGTGACACACACTGACCGGCAGCTAATGGACTGACACACACACACACACACACACACACACACACACGCACGCACGCACGCACACACACAAAGAATTATCCATACACCCTCAAAATAGCTTCACATAAAAGACAAAAAATAGGTTTTTACATTAAATTTGAGTGGTGTTTTGGCAGGTTTCTTGGGATTTCAACGAGCTTGTGTGGTGTTGCTAGGGTGTTGCTAAAAGCCCTTTTGTCTTTATGATAAACGATTCTCAGTGGTTAATGCCGATATTGATATCTAGAGACCAATATAGGCAAATATAATGCTGATATATTCAGTGCATAATACAGAAAATGAGATGCTGAATTAAGAATTAAAACACTTTACACAATTACTCAAAAATCACTTTTCAATTAAATGTATTATCCATTAATAAGACAATCACAACAAAAATGATGGATCATCTCTTGTTCTTTTGATCAGCATATTGTGCTTATAGTGAGCATGTGATTATGACTTTGTGTTATGCAAATGTAGGCTATATGACACAATTTCATAATATACAGTGCAATGGTAAAAGGTCCCGATATACAATGTGCCACCACAATATTCAGACAGGTATTCAATTTCCGGTTGGTTTCTCCTCCTTTGTACATGAAAATGCAATTTGTCAAATCCAACAAGTGTAAGATCTGCGGGAAAATACATTGTTCTATTTAAATGACATTATGACAGCCGGAATCATGTTTTAGCTGCATGTTATTGATGATTCTCGGTTATTTTTACTGTCTTAAATCTTTGTTCCTTTTGTGACGGAGCTGAACAATGAGTCTGCCCGGGGCTGTTCCCTGTCCTACTTGTGTTCATCACACTTTCGTCCCTCTCTTCTCTGAATGAGATGGATTTGTGCGGGAGTGTGTTCTTATCAGGCGCGCGCAGCCGTCCCCTCATTTACACGCTGTCTGTCCCCCGTCAGACTGAAGTTACTCCTGCATTTAGACGGACAGATAGCCATCAGAATACTGACTCCCTTCATTAAAACACCCTGAAATGAGCCCTTATCTAGTCTATCACAGCCGTCTTTTAATTAGCGATATTCAAAGCAGCCGAGAGGGACAGAATGTTCCTCCGTGGGAACAGTGTGTAATGTCTGCAGGGACTGTGAATCTCTGAAGTAGCTGTTGCCTGATTTTGACGATTTGGAGAAGCAGAACATAAGTAGCTATGAATGTCATAAATATAAATCTCAAACGAACCTCATAACCAAGTCAAATTTCATTAAAAATAAATAAATAAAATAAAAACACCACACAGTAATAAGCTTGTTTCAGTAAACTCTGACGAAATTATTTTTCTCGCAATTGCGAGTTTGTAGCCTCGTAATTCTGACTTTATAAATCGCAATTGTGAGTCAAATCATGCAATTCTGAGAAAAAAAGTGAGAAATGTGGGATAAAAATTCGCAATTAGGCTAATTTTTTTATTATTATTATTCTGTGGCGGAAACAAGCTTCCATATTTAAGCTTATCGAGTTATCGTAACCATGATCGTAACTCCATATAGCTATCAATCAGCATAAGCATTCTTGGAAAGCCAATCAGAATCGAGTTCCGAAACTAACTCACCAATCAAAAACCACCAATTAAAATAATGTGAATTTGATTTATTTGTTTTTTAAGTGTAATTTAATTTTATTATTTATAATTTCTTTACACTGTGATTTGGTTGTTAAACTAAGCAAAAATATGTTTCTACTTGTGATTAAAAATACTAAATATGAATCTCAAACGAATCTCATATTGACCAAATTTCATTGTGTGTTTGTGTGTTCAGGTTCACATATGAGATCGCGCCCGTGTTTGTTCTGATGGAGCAGCTGACCCTAAAGAAGATGAGAGAGATGATTGGCTGGCCGAACGGGGATGGCGATGGACTCTTCTCACCAGGTAAATAATCAGTCGAAATTATCCGTAACAAACAAAATGATTTAATATTACAATTACAAACGTATGATGTTCACCCAAAAACATATAATAAAACAATGACCATAGATTATGCATAAAAATAGGTAACGATGATATTTCATGTTGGCTTAATTCCTTTGACACATTTAATTGAACACAGCTGTGAGTGGTGCTGAAATACACTGAATGCTCATCTGTTCACAGGTGGTGCCATCTCAAACATGTACAGTGTGATGGTCGCACGGTATAAGTATTTCCCAGAAGTCAAAACCAAAGGCATGTCAGCAGCACCACGACTCGTGCTCTTCACATCTGAACATGTAAGTGCACACAGCAGTTAAACAGAGGATTTGTCTCCCTCTGGGGGTCATATATTTATTTTTGTCGTGTAAGTGTGAATGATTACATTAATTGTATTCTATCTATACTATTTTGGTCATTTTGGTTGACTGGGAACACTTGCTTATTTTTTTGCAGAGTCATTACTCAATCAAAAAGGCTGGAGCTGTACTGGGATTTGGCAAAGAAAACGTCATTCTCCTGAAGACAGATGAGAGGTATCATGACAGTACAGTTCTGTGTCAGTTATATAAGAATAAAAAGCTCAAAACTATATTATATATGTATGTGTGTGCACTTGGACTTTTATAGTCCCTCCCACTTATACCTAATTGGCTGTCTTGTTTAGGGGGCGTGTCATACCTGCTGACTTAGAGGCCAAGATCATTGATGCTAAACAGAAGGTGTGTAAATGCACACACTACACTGCTCTGTTCTGTGCTCTTGAGACAAGTGAGTGAGCGTATTTAACCTCTGTTCCTGAAGAGTTCAGTGGATCAATACCGCGACAGGTATCCTCAAGCTGACGGATGATTTGACCTTCTTGTGCTTCTGTTAATGAAGTGGCACTCTGCTGTTAGGGCATTATCTTTAGGCCATGCACTATCAACAGTGAATGTGATTTTAAATGTTTATTTTAGGGTTACGTGCCACTGTTTGTGAATGCGACGGCTGGTACCACAGTATATGGAGCATTCGATCCCATCAATGACATTGCCGACATCTGTGAGAAGTACGACCTGTGGTTGCACGTGGATGTAAGTTTGACTCAAACGCATGCATTTTCAATCAGTGCTTTCAGGAGTAGCTGAAATGGTAACTAAATACATGAATATATCACTGAATAAATGAATGAATAAATGTCCAGGGCGCATGGGGCGGAGGACTGTTGATGTCCAGGAAACACCGTCACAAGCTAAGCGGCATTGAGAGGTATGTAAAAACCACAGGTGATGATGAGGTGCTAAAGTGACTGTATATCACAGGTAAGGTGCAGTGTGAGCTGAAACCCCACTCGTTTGTTTGTTTCAGGGCAAACTCTGTCACATGGAACCCTCATAAGATGATGGGTGTACCGTTGCAATGTTCAGCCATCCTGGTTAGAGACAAGGTGAGACTTGGACATAAACAGACATATACACTATTGTAAAAAAAAAAAAAAAAAAACGGTCTTTTTTTAACTGTCTTTTCATCAAAAAATCCTGAAAAAATGTAAATGAAGCAGCACAGCTGTTTTCAACATTGATAATAATCAGAAATGTTTCCTGAGCATCAAATCATCATATTAGAATGATTTCTGAAGGATCATGTGACACTGAAGACTGGAGTAATGATGCTGAAAATTCAGCTTTGATCACAGAAATAAATTACAGTTACATATATTCACACAGTTCTTTTAAATTGTAATAATATTTCAAAAGAACTACTGTAATAAGATCAAATAAGCAGAAGAGACTTCATTCAAAAGCATTAAACAATCTTACCAACTCCAAACCTCTGAACAGTAGTGAACATGTACAAGCAGGGCCTAAAATTAACTTTTTTCTGCACCTGACTTAAGAAAATGTACCGGCCATAAATATTTTTTATAAATATATATATTTATATATTTTATATTTACATAAATATATTTTAACAAGTGAAAATTCACAATTCTCTATTGCAATTTCGATACTACAGCTAAAACTACTAGCTTAACTAATATAAATTTAAAGCAAACAGTCAGTAAAAAAATAAGAACAAATAATCAAATTACAAGCAAAAGGACAAATAAATACAATATAACAAAGAATCAAATTAAATAAACAGAGCTTTTCAGGTCTGACAGTAGTTTTCAGGTAGGCTACACAAATGTACTAAAAGTTTGCAAATGTAAAACAACATTGCATAGTCTTCACTGTATAAATTAAACATCCGTATTAATCCTTATTAAAGTTACAAAAGCTATTTAGTCAAGAGCAGTGAGTGATTTCTTCTTTGTCCTTTGTTGTTTGACTAACATTAAAAACACAGACAGCATCAGGAATATTAGGCTGCTGTCACTTTAAGAGCGAATGCACAGATCTAATATACTGATACTAAAACACATGCGTTTACTTTCTCAACTGTTTACATTCACTTACGACATAACTGACTGTGTTTACTAGGATACTTGCTATTTATTTTACATCATTTTGTGTGAATTTGTCTGCTCCAGTGCAAGAAGACATGAAAGAGAGCTTAGCTTAGTGTTTGTGCGCGTGCTTCAGATGGGTTCGCAAACACAACTTTCCACATAGAGCGAGAAACGAAATGTATCCCTTTTGCATCTTCTTGCGCTTGAATATTTAAATTGTCTAGGCTTAAACTTTTGTGACAATGCAGCGCTGTCCCGAGCGTTGTTCAAGTTTGTTCAAGTTCATGCATTGTTAGAATTCATAAAAATTTTACTGGCCAACCGGCGAGTGACACCGTTTCATATACTCGTCATCAACGCCGATTTTTACTTGCATGGCGCTTGTCGAGTGTTCATTTCAGGCCCTGTGTACAAGTCTAAACAAAAATCTTGGCAATGCAGTTACACACCTAACTCATGTGGATACACTCATCTGCTAAATGAATGCATGTAGATCAAGTTTCACATCTGAGAGGGACTTGAATACGCTGTGCTTCTGTTTCAGGGCATTCTGCAGGGCTGCAACTCCATGTGTGCCGGATACCTCTTCCAACCAGACAAACAGTACGACGTGAACTACGACACCGGAGACAAGGCCATCCAGTGTGGCAGACATGTAGACATCTTCAAATTCTGGCTCATGTGGAAGGCCAAGGTGAGTCACAGCAGCCGCTATTATGTCAAGTCAAATTTATTTGCATAGCGATTTTCACAATGTATATTGTTTTGAAAGAACTTTAAAGAAAATCATGTTTCAGTGTTTATAGTATCTTCATGTCTTAGTCACATTCAGCAGATTAGAGCTGAGTATAGTTTACATTTCTCCACGATACAAGCAATCAAGCAGTTGAGATCAACGCATGCGGATAAAGTTGGACACATCCAACCTTATATAAAGAGCTGGGCAATAGTATAGTTGCATTTTGTGACAAAATAAAAAATCAGGTTTTTGATGTATGCAGTTGTTTTACATGAGTGTACTGTGTGTACGATATATATATATATATATATATATATATATCCCTCTGATGGTCTTCGTTTAGCAGTCACAGTGGGGGCCTTCCCGGTCATAAATGACCGGACACCTAAAAATGAAACTTCCTCCATCCCAGTAAAAACCAATGCAATTTATTTTTGTTCTATAATATTTATTCTTTTTAATTTAGAATTTTGAGACAATTTGATTGAACTTATTAATATTTATGCAATATTTATAGTCCATTTTTTGCCATTGGAAATAATGTTGTTGTTTTTTGTTTTGTTTTTTAATAAAAAAAATTCTATGCAGTATTTTCGGGTAAAATAGAGACTAGGCTTTCAGAAAAAATAAAAAAAAATAAAAAATTAATCAATTTATTAAACATAAAATTAAATAAAACATGTTATTGCATGGGTTTACCACTAGATGCCTGTATAGCTCTAAATGGAGATGTTTGTGAATTCTAGTTGTTTTTGGACCAAATTACTTACTTTTAAGATGTGGATTTAATGTATTTTTGTAGAAATTCTCAAATAATACTTTTTGCCAAGGTTTATAACATTTTATTAATTATTATTTTAATAATTGTAATAATTATTATATTAATTATATATACATATATTAATTATAATTATTAATTATGTTATATTTTTCACTCTTGATGTTTTAGAGCTTCACCCCTTCATAGCTGAGCACTTTTTTTCTGCATCGTGGCTGATTTGTAGAGAATTTTTGTGTTTTTGTCAATTTCCCATTCATTTCCTATGGGGGTAATTTTGACCGAAGACCAAAATCATGACTAATTTTTGTACGACCACTTAGCATGCTCGGATCATGAACTCAATTTTTTTGTGTGTTCACATACCTAATGCCAGAAAAGTCACCAAGTTTCGTAACATTCTGATGAAGCTGTGATTTTTAAAAATTCAAAACATATTTTTGTAATCTGAATTTATTGGTGTGTATGTGTATAAACGTGTGTTTGTATGTGTGTGTGTGTGGGTGGGTGTGAATTTTTTGCACTCTTGATGTTGTAGAGTGTCACCCATTTACTACAGTGTACTTTTTTTTAGAATCGTGTCCGATTTGTAGATTGTACAGACAAAAATTCAGAGAATTTTTGTGTTTTTGTAAATTTCCCATTCATTTCCTATGGGTCGGTCATTTTTGACCGAAGACCACGAGTGTGACTATTTTTTTTACGACCACTTAGCATGCTCGGATCATGACCTCAATTTTTTTTTGTATTCACATACCTAATCCCAGAAAAGTCACCAAGTATCATAACCTTCCGATGAAGCTGTGATTTTTAGAAATTCAAAACAGAAAATTATTCGATCAGAAATGACCGAGGACCATCAGAGGGATATATATATATATATATGAAGAGTTCAGATGCAAAAGCCTCTAAATGCCATCTGAAATTTTCTTATAGAATGATCATTTTTATCAAGCTCGTATATCAATTCAATAATTTCACTTAAATGGCAATGAAGATTACCTATTAATTGTCATTTAAGTTAAATTACTGAACTTAAATACACAAGCTTGATAAAAATGATCATTCTATAAGAATTTCAGATGGCATTTAGAGGCTTTTGCATCTGAACTCTTGATTATTCAACTTTATATATAGACCTATGCGATTATACAGTTACGTTTTATGATGATGTAAACATTCGAAGAGTTTGGATTTGCTATATAGTATATATTGCTGTACCATGCAATACTGTATATATGTGAATTTTTTATATATATAATATCTATCCCACTTTATTTAGAGAGAGGTACATGTTTGCGACAACACAAACTGAGATTTGTAATATAGTATATTTTGCTTTACATAAGTATTAATTAACTATAGTTATTACTATAGGGTTACAGTTAGGGTTTGGTTTGGGTTAGTTGTAATTATGCTTAATTTACTGTTATTGCAATAGTTAAGTACATGTATTAACATGTAGCTCAGTAACCTTAAAATTAAGTGTTATCTCAACTTTTAATATACAGACAGTTATGTGGCTCAAGTATTTTGTCGAGAAAAACACTTTTATTGTGCCTGGTGAATTTTATCCATGCAGGGCACAATTGGGTTTGAGCAGCACATTGACAGATGCCTGGAGCTTTCTGAATATCTCTACAATAAAATCAAGAACCGTGAGGGATATGAAATGGTCTTTGAGGGCCAGGTTTGTATCTGGAACACACATATTTATAGATTGAAAGAACTGCTTACCTAACACTGGATGTAATGGCTTTTGTTATTGCTTTTATTTTGCTTTCTACAGCCCCAGCACACAAATGTTTGCTTCTGGTATATTCCACCAAGCTTGCGTGGCATGCCACACGGAGACGAACGACGGGAGAAGCTACACAGGGTACTTCATCATCTCATATAACTACCAAATCAAGAGTAACAAGAGTAACATGTGTCGTAATTACCCTGTTTTCCCCTGCAGGTGGCGCCGAAGATCAAGGCATTGATGATGGAGTGCGGTACAACCATGGTAGGATACCAACCACAGGGAGACAAAGTCAACTTCTTCCGAATGGTGGTCTCCAATCATGCCGTCACAATGTCAGACATCGATTTCCTGATCGACGAGATCGAGAGGCTGGGTCATGACGTGTAGGAGCAGGGAACTGCAGCTCTGTGTGTAATAGAGGCTCAGGCACTCGACGGGACAGTCGTGCGCTCTACACATTTAATGGCTATGTTTCGACGTCGTGTTGTGGTCCAATATGTTCTGTCCTTCTTCTCAATGTCTGTAGATCTTTCACTTACAGATTGCATAGCCTGTTTAACATGGAGGCTTGTTTCCGCCTTGGAGTAAAAAGAAAAAGAAAATTTTTATCTCACAATTCAGATTTTTTTTTTTTGCAGTTGTTAGTTTATATTTCAGAATCCGGACTTTATAACTCACAAAAGATATATTCTGAGAAAAAAAAGTCAGAATTGAGAGGTATTATAAAAATTTGGAATTGTGAGAAATAAAGTTGCAATTGCGAGGAAAACATCATAATTGTAAGAAAAAAAGTGTTTATATCACAATTCTGACTTTTTTTTTGTTGCAGTTGTTAGTTTATATTTCAGAATCCAGACTTTATAACTCACAAAAGTTATATTCTGAAAAAAAAAAGTCAGAATTGAGTTATTTAAAAAAGTTGGAATTGAGAGATATAAACTTGCAATTGCGAGAAAAACATCATAATTGTAAAAAAAAAAAAAAAAATTATAATTGCGAGTTTATATCACAATTTTGACATTATTTCTCGCAATTTTCGAGTTTATAACATGCAATTCTGACTTTTTTCCCAGAATTTTGAGATATAAACTCAAAATGACAAATAAAACTTATAATTGGGAGAAAAAAAATTCAGAATTATGAAAAGCTCACAATTACAAATAAAACTCACAATTGCGAGCAAAAAGTCAGAATTGTGAGATATAGCCTAAACTTGCAATTACGAGAGAAAAAGTCAGAATTGCGAGAAAAAAGTTGCGATTAAGTTTATATCTCACAATTCTGACTTTTTTCCTTGCAATTCTGAGTTTATATCTCACACTTTGAGGAAAAAGAAGTCAGAATTGAGAGTTATAAA
The DNA here is from genome assembly GCF_965113295.1 of Leuciscus leuciscus. Taxonomy (NCBI): domain Eukaryota; kingdom Metazoa; phylum Chordata; class Actinopteri; order Cypriniformes; family Leuciscidae; genus Leuciscus; species Leuciscus leuciscus. The sequence continues at coordinate 37,292,335 of NC_138738.1, read as the reverse complement.
AATGTGGAATCGCAAAAAATAAAGTCAGAATTGTGAGATATAAAATTAGCACTTTTTTTTTTTTTTTTTTTGCAATTACCTTTATTGTTTTATTCCATGGCGGAAGCAAGCTTTTCCCTAGTATAACTACACGGTCACCTTACAGCACAGTTTAAGTCCACTGGGATCATGTGTAACAGCCGGTGCTTCGGGTTTGTAAATACAAGATAAAGACGAGCAAAGGCGCACCACCCTTTTAATGAAGCTCGAAGCCCTTTCTGTGTAGTAGTGGGGTCTGTGTGTGTGAACCAGTGGTTGATCTGTATTTTAGTGTTGTGTTTCTAGAACTTACCTTGTTAGTAGGTCATGTAAAGTGGTTAATCAACACCTTTGTGAGGTGAAACATATTCAAGAATTTTCCGTTTGAAATTATATAAAAATAGATAAACAAAGACCTTTATTTATATTGTGAGCCGAGCAGTGTTTAAAGGTTCAGTATTTCTCCCATTTGTAATGGTTCTTCATTTGTACTTTAAGACAATATATATATATATATATAATCAATAAAGTTTAGGTTCATGTTTAATAGTCCTGTAGTGTACTTGTGAGCCAAAGACAGAACTAGTGCCATACATTTTACAATATACTCGATATTCTTTGAAATAAGCAAGCATATAAATTATAGTATGAATCTATAGACATTTATATACAGTAAATATGAATATATTGTATATGTTTATTGTTGTTCAGGCCCTTGACTCTGTGCAATCAGTGTGTTAGTGTTATAATGTTATTGTGTGTATCTTTGACTGAATGTTACAAGCAATCCTATCAATTATCTGAAGGTTAGTAACCAGATGTTTAATGCTGATTATTGATATTCAACTCAGGCGATTATAGCATCATATAAATATATATAAAGAGAAGAAACCACAAAAGAAAACAATAAAGCAAAAAGCACAAACTTAGAAGGAAGGATGGAAATGATGTCCTCAAGATGCTGGAAGATTGTGTTAATAATATAAATATTTATTAAAGGTTTATTGATATTTCACTGCTGTATTAAGATTCAACTGTTGTCTTTGGAACATGTGAAAGATGACTATTTAATGTTCAATGTTTTTGACAAATGCACAATAATCTTTTTCCTCTATTGCAGTAAATTGTTGAACTTGTTGACTGTAAATGTTGAATGTGAGGCGGGCGATCTGGTCTCCTCAGTAAGGCTGGCACTTTAAAATGCAATCACTATATGTAAACTGTTATTAACACAATAAAAGCTATTAAACTATAAGAAAATGTTCTGTTAGTCGTCTTTTTGACATGTAAAATCTGACTCTTTTATTTTAAAGCTTATACACTTCACACTTGAGATTGTTTGTGTTTCCTTTTATTTCATTTTTATTTTAACCAGCTGCGATTATAATTATTAAGTAATGTACCCAGCACTGCTGAAATATTACCATATTCATATGCCAAGTTTCATATAGCAATGAATAATCAGACTATCAGATCAGAGAGCCGAGGAGCCAAATTAAGTATAAATAATGCAAAGATTAGAGAAAAGTTTAGTTGTAAAACATTTGCAAAAGCATGACTCTATAAAAGATCACTTGTGTTTTCCTTTTATTGGCCTGTGTGTTCTTCTACTGTAATGCATCAGCCACAGGGAGGCAGTGTCACCCAGAAAACATGTTGCACACATGTGACTCCCTCCAGAGGCCGCTGAACCCATAGACAGTATAAGAAAGGCTGAACCCCACATTAACATTTAAGGGAAAGTTCACCCAAAAATGACAATTCTGTCATCATTTACTAACCCTCAAAGGTTTTCCAAACCTGTATGAGTTTCTTTCTTCTGCTGAACACAAAAGAAGATATTTTGAAGAATGTCAGTGACCAAAAAGTTAATGGGATTTTTTCTTCATACTATGGATTACAACTGTTTGATTACCGATTTTCTTCAAAATATCTTCTTTTTCAAACAGGTTTGGAACAACTTGACTTTGAGTAAATGATAACAGAATTTTCATTTTTGGGTGAACTATCCCTTTACCACAACATAGAATGTGGTAGCATAAAATTGGTAAGTGGTAAAATGTGAGAACGTTGTCTGTGTTCTACTGGACAATCATTGACGTGTAGAATAATGATACTACAACTTTATTATACAGGTATTTAATTTAATGTAAGAGATAAGTTACAAAAAGCATCATTTTTATTTAGTAGTACACGCACATTGGTATTTAAAATAAAAAAATGTTATTAAGTTTTATTTATACATTTCCAAAAATCTCTATTTTACTACACTCTCAGAATAAAAGGCTAATGCCTACTTATTTACTTGTAGCGTATTTATTCCTGAATGTAGGCTAAATGTCGAAGATTGTCACGTGACAAATCCGGAAAACTGCTTTTTATTTTTATAAAGGCAGTGTAGACACAGAAATAGAAGGAACAAACAAAACAAGTGTACAGTACTCACAGAAACAAATATGTAGCAAGGGTAAAAATAAATAAATAAATAAAAACCGGACACCTGCTCTCAACACATCCGGTTTGGAGAAAGTGAAATGACCCCGATATCTTTGTTCTAATTATATAACCTAAAGTTATTTTTATTGTCGTCGTTTTATTCGATTTAAATGTTCGAATGTTTCTGAGAAGAATTTTTTGTTTTTTTAATGAATCTGCATATGCGGTGGACATCGGTTATGCTTTGTTTTAATGCATCTTGAGAAAAGCTCACCTGAACCGGAAGTGATGCGACCTGTTTTACAGAAAACGGAAGTTGTTGCGCATTCATTGACCAAAAAAATAATAAAAAATGGCGCATTGCCATGAACTTATCTGCTAACCTAGCTAGTTCATTTTATGTTTAAATTATTTTATTTTAACATCTGAATGTTATTGAGAGGGAAATGTCTTCGTCAAAACCACCAAAATACCAGAAGCGGGATAATCCTAACAGCGATTTTTGTTGTGTGCCTAAATGCGCGGTGTCAGGAAGGTTCAACTCGACCGTTAGTTTCCACCACATCCCAAAGGACGAAACCTTAAGGAAACTATGGATGCGAAATGTGAGACGTGAGAATTTGGTAGTTAAGAGGACCACGACAGTCTGTAGTAGACATTTCGTTTCCACGGATGTTATTCAGGGTGGGCGACGACACCTGAGAGAGGGGGCTGTGCCTGTGTTGTTCGCCTGGAACGATTACTCTTTACCGGCAGCCAGTGTCTGGGAGAGAAGACCGCGACCGGAGGATGAAGGAAATGAAAAGGAAAACATGGATGTTGAATTGTTGCTTCAGTGCCACGATTACGATGCAAAACCTGAACCATCAGCGTTGGATATAGCATATGAGAAAATAGAGACCCAGCAGCTGCTGATAGAAGAGCTGCAAAAGAGGCTGGAAGAAGTTACACTGAAGCAGTCGTTTGGCTTGGAGAGGTTTTCAGCATCGGACGATGACATTAGATTCTATACCAGGTACGTATTTGTGTCAATAGTTGATAGTTATCTTGCATACTCCTGTGGTTATGATGACTATGTTGCTGACCTAGATTGTGTTGACTCATTCAATCGATAACCCTTATACTGTGTGTGACCAATGAGACCAACTCTGTTATTAGGGCACCCTATGAATGAACACAGGAGCATATTAAAGGGATAGTTCACACAAAAATGAATTACTCACCCCCATGTTGTTCCAAACCTTAAAGGGATACTCCACTTTAAAATGAAAATTCTGTCATCATATGCTCACCCTCATGTTGTTTCAAACCTGTATGAATTTCTGTCTTCTGCTGAACAGAAAGGAAGATATTTAGAAGAATAACCGTAACCAGACAGTTTCTGGTACCATTGACTTCCATAGTATATATATTTTCCTACTATGGAAGTCAATGGGACCAGAAACTGTCTGGTTACTGATATTCTTCTAAATATCTTCCTTTCTGTTCAGCAGAAGAAAGAAATTCATACAGGTTTGAAACAACATGAGGGTGAGCATATGATGACAGAATTTTCATTTTAAAGTGGAGTATCCCTTTAAGTACACATTTTCTTAAGTGACTCACTCACTTTATATGATGAACAAATTGAATTTAGGGTCCCATAATGATTAAAAGCAATATGAGATTAACATGAACACATAGGACTGCTGATATAACAATGCAGCCATTAAAAATTCAGATCATACTGGAATTTATTCTAACAAACAGCCTAGATCTACCAGGGCTATCCTCAATAATAAGTTATGTTTGGATTTAAAGGAAATCATTTCGTTTCACTCTATTAGATTTGCCAGCTACCGACATCTACAGGCATTTTGGAGGCAGATTGAACCTGCAACCAGCAGAATTGTGCGTGTTGGTACACAGCCATCCACTTCCAGCTCAACAGAAGCTCCTGTCAAAGCAGCTGATCCATCTCGTCAAACGGTAAGCATCATTTATACCAGTGTTTCTCAACTCCAGAATGTTTTAAATGTCTCCCTATATAACGCACTAAGGGGTGTGTTCACACAATAATTGATTGCTCTGTTAGTGCGGTTAATTTGAATAAGTGTAAACGCTGCCAATCTGAATCCTGGTGCGCCAAACAAGAGGACCGAGACGCTGAAAAGATGGGTTTCAGAACGCAAATCGGATCAAAGACATGTAAACGCACCAAAAACAGGATATGATGTCACAAGATGCGACCCTAAAAAGGACAGAATGCTCAAGCACACGTTTTTACTCGTCATAAAAATTTTTGTCTGGACTAAACAAACCGAACTACAAGTGTGAACAAATCCTAAGAAGCTGATGAGTTGAATCAGATGTTTTAATTTGAGAGACATTCTGGTCTGGACTGGAGTTGAGAAACACTGGTTTATACTACAACATTTTGTTTTTAAAAGCAGCTTGCTGATAAATCAGCAGCCGAAAGAACACTGATATCGAAGTCAATCTAATTTAAAATGCGTAGATACATTTATGATGACCAGGCAATGATTATCTTCATTAACTCTAAGACTTTTACCTCCTACCAGAGCCGATGTCTTCCACTGATCGATGAACTGTTCCTGTTCTTGGTGTACCTGTCGCTGGGTCTGAAGGAGAAAGATCTGGCCGATCGCTTTAACATTCATCAGACTGCCGTCAGCAGGATAATCAAAAGTTGGGTCCATTTTCTGTACACCTTATTGGGCGCTGTCAGAATATGGATGTCTCCTGAGGAAATTAGAGCCACGATGCCGAGTGTGTTCAGCAAGTACTCTGACACCCAAGTCATCATTGACCATACAGAGCTGAGATGTCAGATGCCTTCATCTTTACTCGTACAGAGTGAGACGTTTTCTCAGTGTAAGTCCCACACTACCATGAAAGGAATGATCGGTGTGTCACCGCATGGTGCTGTAACTTTTGTTTCCTCACTGTATCCTGGATCTGTCAGTGACAAAGAATTGTTCAGGCAATCTGAAATTATCCCTCTTTTGGATAAAGACATGGCTGTAATGGTGGACGAGGGTTTCAGAATCGATGACCTAGTGCCCTGCAAAGTTCACAGACTGCTTTGTGACAAATCCCATCTGTCTCACGATGAAGTGCTGGTCACTCAGGACTTTGCACAGTTAAGAATGCATGTGGAGAAGATAATTCAGCGCATAAAAGGTATCTATCTGTTTGACACCGTTATCCCTCTGAGCATTTCTGCCAGTGTCAACCAGCTTTTTGCAGTAGCCTGCCTCCTAACAAACTATCAAAACAAGCCACTGGTCAAGGCTTGGGCCAAAGAACTGACTCTGTGTTAACCTCACTGAGAAACTGGATGCTTGTCTCAGATCTGCTCGTCTCCCTCAGTTCTGGTTCTTAACACTACACAACGATTTCAAAAAGGACTGGTGTTGCAGATGTGATATGCATATTTATGTTGTAAAACAAGTTATGTTTTGAGTTCAAGCTGTTTGTCAAAGTTTTCATTAAGTTTTATATCTAGTAAAATATATAAAATCAGAAAACATATTTTATACAGTCACAATGTGATACATTTATAAAATGTTATAATGATTTTTGTCATTAACAAATAAATCTGTCTAGGAAATATATTTTTTTTCTTTGTTCATGGTCCTTCTGCCGCCCATCATGTTTACAACTGTGACAATGGACTGATATCCATGTGACATCCATCTTTGTGACAAAACCAAAAGGTCTGTTAGTGTAGGGACATCGACTTTACATTTTCATGCCCCTAAACATGATTCTGAATAGAACTGGACTTGATTTGGACTATAAGGGAATTGATTGGTTCGTTGGATCATTGTTTGTAATTGCTGCGATCCCATGTGAGTGACAGGTTGCCCCGCCCTCAAGCCAGTGAACACGTTACCAGAGTAGAGATGTTGTTGCAGGAGGGAGGGGAACTTATTTGACTATAGATTATGAGGGCACATAATTAAAAAATACTAATGTTGTGCATGGATAAATCATTTATAACAAACACTGGTAAATTTCATAATAAAAAATTGTTCAATTGATTTCATGGAGCCTTTAATGATATTTAGCAAATACATCCACCACTTATCATCTTAATCTAATCTTTGGAGATGCGAGGCACCAAAAATAATTATGTATTATTTATTAGCAGAGAGAACGAGTGGGGCATTTTTGAAGACTGTCCTAAACAGATTTCCTACAACTCGAGAACTGCTCGTGAACGAATCGTTCAGACTGGTTTGTGAACCGCTCAACCGATTCATTAAAAAAAGATCCGATTCATCACCGGACATCACTAGTGTATCCTGGCGTTATGGTTGCTTGCATAGCCAATCGTTTACCTGCTTTACGCTTAAAAATGAGAAAAATACCCTGCTTCACTGATTCATAATATGAAAAATCAATGCCTCCGTGTGTGTGTACCGATGCAGTCTCACCTGTGCGCCACATAAGCACGAGCCCTCCTTGCGCTGCCACGTCATTCACAACCGTCGCGCGCATCTCTGGAAGACTCCGACGTGTCTGTCCACAAAACCGGCAGCTGGGAGAAAAATAATAAAACTGATTATATTCTCACAGGTGACACGAAGCGGGGATCATGGGGGGATCGCAGAGTTTGGAAATTCCAGGAGGTGGTTCGGAGGGCTATCACGTTCTCAGAGTGAGTGTGTTTTACAGACCCGTCCGCTCTATCGGTCTCTTTCTTTCACTCATACGCGAGATCGCGACTCTCAGGCAGCGGAAAGTTCAAATCGAGGGCGGGGATATCAGTGCGGCCTGCTAACATTGGCTAAATGCTAACGCGGCTAAATGAAAATCCCTGCTGTTAATTGTCAAGAGATTTCTTTTCAGCATTTGACATGCAAAGACTGATAGCCTGCAAGTCTTTATTTATCCTACTGCGCCATGTCATTTTTTTGTGTGTGGATGGGCTGTTGAAGAAGCTTTATCCATAGCTTCATTATGCATAGCTGTTAAAATTTTCAGTTTTCATCTGCCACAACTCAAATTGACCTAAACTAAAGCAATTTACTCAAGAAACAGCATAATGTGTGTAAGAGCAGCATGCCATTTTGATATTTGGGTACATGCATGACTGCATATTTTGTAGGTTGACATCTCAGTCAAGGTTGTAAAGTGTTAACTTTGACATTTTCCTGATGCAAAGAGCATTATTTCATGATCACATATATATCAGTTTAGAGTTTTGCCATCAGATATTGATGTTTGGTATTTTTATTTGAATGTTATGGTATAACCAGTCTCCTTTCTCTGTTACGCAGGTGCAGGAGAATTCTCCCGGGCACAGAGCAGGTCTCGAACCCTTCTTTGACTTTATTGTGTCCATCAACAACACTAGACTGGTAGGTTTGTTGCATATGGTCATCCATCATCTCTTCAATTAACTGACTATTTATCGAACCTCATCAGTGTTTTTAAGTTACAAGCATGTGAGAAACCGATAAAAAAACAAGCTTTATTTGCCTTATATGAACTGGGGTTAGTACTTTAAATGGAAAATTGGTTTATATATTGAATAGCCATGTAATAATACCAATTTTGGGACAATCCATTGAATTAGATACTTTAGGAATGAAGTCTGGTAGTATATAATGCTTTTAAAACTGACAGTTCTCACTCTAAAATCTGATTGGACGAACCACATTTGAAGCCATTGTAAAACATCTGATATATGCACACCTGGACTGTACAATATTTACAGTTTAAAATGAATATGTGGTTGACATTCATTTTGTATGGTGTTATATAGCATCCTTTTACACAATCCTACCTAGTATGTTTGTTGCTGTTTAATGTTGTTTTTGCTTTGATTTATATAGAACAAGGATAATGACACGCTGAAAGACATATTGAAGGCTAGTGTTGAGAAACCTGTGAAGATGCTGGTGTACAGCAGCAAAACCCTCGAGCTGCGGGAAGCCACTGTTACTCCCAGCAACATGTGGGGCGGCCAGGGTCTTCTGGGGGTCAGCATCCGCTTTTGCAGCTTTGAAGGAGCCAATGAGAACGTCTGGCATGTTTTGGTGAGTAAATGAAAGAGTGGTGAAACACAATCAGAGAAAGTGCTGAAATGAGTTATTTATTTACACTGCATATTTTTGTAAGGGCGGGGTTGCATTTGATGAAAATAGCACGTTTGCTTTGAACTGATTAACAACTTGTGGTCAATTAGTCGTGGTTCAGCATGGGTGTGTTCGTGTAAAACAGACCGGTCGGTCGAGTTGTAAGAAATGTGCGCCTTGACTCGTTTTTCACTTGTTTTGTAGGAGGTGGAACCAAATTCTCCAGCAGCATTAGCAGGATTAAGACCACACACCGACTACATCATCGGCGCAGACACAGTCATGAACGAGGTACGTTTCTCTCATTCACATCACAAACTCTTTTCAGACGTCATGATGATTGTGCAAAAACATCTGTATTTTGGATAAATTGTCAATTAATATGACTCTCTGCAGCTCAAATATAGATTAAAACGCTTGCAGATTCTTCAGAGCTGAAATGACAAAAAAGTGCTGTGCTCATCATCTGTTAATAAAATATATTTTTATCATTTTGCATTTTTATATTTGCTAGAAATATTTAGATTTTTCATTAAATGTTTCGTTCACTACATATTTTTTTTTAAGAAAAAGAAGCTGTGAATTAATCTGCTATAATAAACTCCATAAATTCATGAGCACACATTTTCTGTAAAAAAACGACATGAAAACTGATTGGTTTTATAGTTTTAAACACATTCTTATGTTTTCAGGACCAGTGTTGTTGTTGTTAAATAAAACTAACGAAAAAGTTTTTGATAAACGTTACCTTGGCAACTAAGTTTAGGTACTAAAATTGCTAAAAATATAAAATAATGATAAACGCGTAACAAAATGACTAAAACTGAAACCAAAATGTAATATTCAACAGTATTATTTTGATCTGCCTGCATTAACACCATTATATATGAGAACTGAACTGAACTGGACGATGACATCACTGTTTTCTCCAGAGCGGCATTTTTTATTTATATATATATATATATATATATATATATATATATATATATATATATATATATATATATATATATATATATATAAAAAAGAACTAAATTAATAACTTTTACAACGAAAATGAACCATCACTGAACTTACTTAAAGGGATACTTCAGGATTTAGCATTAAGTTTTGTATCAGTAGAAAACCTGTAGTATTTTCGAATTACCGTGCTTTCCACCCTCATATCCCCCTGAGACGAGAGATTTATGTATTTTTTGTCTGGAAAAAATGCTCCGATGAAAATCGTCATTTTGCGCCATCGGAGGATTTTTTGGCCAGAGGCTAAAGACTACAGCCAGTAGGAGGAGCTGTTCCACATGTCTTCAACCCGCCCATAAGAGGTGGGATCTCACTCACAGAATGTACACATAGTTTCAGCCATCTTTCTTTGGAAGCTAAGCTAGCAGGCTCTTGTTCTGTGGAGAAAGCTGAGTAGTAGGGGTTACCATCCTCTTTTTCCCGGACATGTCCGGCCGCCGAGATCGTCTAAAATGTCCGGGATTCGGCTTTTGGTTTCTGCAGTCGCCATTCATTGTTTACATGCACACCTTTTGTTTCAATCTAACTGAATTCATTCCGATTGGTGAATCTGAATGTAGTGTTTACATGAACGCTAAACAAGTGATCGGTTGATGTGCGTTTTAACATTGCTAAGAAAATTCCCGCTCCTCTGTGAGAGATACGAGACCGGCGCGTCTCAGTAATGACGCCACCGGCCTCGCGCCGTTCTCCCGCGGCCCTCAGTCTCGTCCTGCTCACCACAGTAAACATGATGAATGGCGACTGTAGAGCGCAAAAGCCGAATCCCGGACATTTTGGGCGATCTCGAAATCCCATGCAGACTCGTCACGGAGTCTCACTAGTTGCCCAGCCTTGTTTTCAACTGCGCTCTTTACCGGTAGGCGTGGCCTCCTAGGGCAGCGAAGCAAGTGCATTCTGGGAGTTGTTGTCTTTCATCCACATAAGCCAAAAATACATTTTCTGGCTTTTCTCAGTCTAGAAAGCTCCAAATTCAAAAATAATTTCACATTTCTTCTACATAAATGACCTATTTTAAATACACATTCATCTTTCCAGAGGTGAAGTATCCCTTTAAGCTGGACTATGACGCTATTTTCTTCTAGATCTGCTGTACAGCAGAAACAAACTTTGTTGCATTATTGTCCTGTTATCACTGTAAAGCTGCTTTGAAACAATCTGTATTGTAAAAAGCGCTATATAAATAAAGATGACTTGAAATCTGAAAATATACAAAAAATGCCCATTTAAAATGAGTAAATACTTAATGTAAATAATACTAAAATAACTGTTCAAGATTGTCACGAGGCCTCTTGTGCAAAATCACCAACTCCTTTGCTTTAGCCAATTAGATGACATTATTTTAGTGACAAATCAGCAGAATTTGCAACATTGTAGAATACATTACAAACAAATCAAGATGCATTTCAGTGATTTTTATTTTATTTCTTCATTCTGTGCTCTTTCTCCAGTCAGAGGACTTATTCTCATTGATAGAAACCCATGAGGGCAAAGGCCTGAAACTGTACGTCTACAACACCGACACGGACAACTGCAGAGAAGTGGTCATAACACCCAACGGTGCCTGGGGTGGAGAGGGCAGGTGTGTGAAACTCTCGTGCTCTCTCCTCTGGTTCCTGCCTCTGTGTGTGTGTCTGACGTGATTATTTTTCTCCGTTCAGTCTCGGCTGCGGTATCGGCTATGGTTACCTGCACAGAATCCCAACTCGGCCCTTCGAAGAGGGCAAGAAAATCAGCTTCCCCGGACACACCCCCAGTGAACCCGCCAGCCCTCTGAAAGACGGCTTCACAGAGGTTAGTGTGTGTATGTGCATTTCACATGGTGTATTTGAATATATTTGGTCTGCCGTTTGACTACGATGATGTTTTGTGTAGGTTCAGCTGTCGGCTGTGACTCCGCCCCCTGTGTCACAGCCTGTTCCCACAGGACTTGAGGACAGTCTGTCCGGCCTGTCACTCAGCTCTGCCCAGCCCTCAATGCCCAGCGAGCTCCACACAGGTGAAATGTCTACATTTATTCTCCTTCATATTTTTTTCTACATCACTCAGAATTTATAATATTAACATAATACAAATATTGTCATTTTCTGCAGGTGTTCCTACAGTCCCCCTGCTGCCCACTCAGGTGACCCCAGGGCTGGGTCCCCTTCCCATCGTCAACCCCTCCACCACTGTACCAGGTAGAGAACATGCACTTGTGAAAGTAATATAAGCTGGAAGAAAAGTTTCTTTTCACATTCTCTGTTATGTGAATAAATGATTTTCATTTTGTGCTTGTAGGTTTGATGTCCTTACCGTCTGGTCTCCCTCCCCTGCCAAACCTGCCTAACCTCCCGAACCTTAATCTACCATTACCGAACCTTAGCGCTGTATCTTTAGCTGGAATCAGTGGGTTACCTCATAATACAGCAGGTATACATTATTACACATTAAAGACATTATACCATGTTACAGCTTATTCTGACTAAGAACCGGCCACTTAGGCAGGAAGGAACTGACGTGTGTGACTGACATTTAAACAAGGTCCTCACGGGTCCTTGTTTACATGTCTTAAATTCAAGTCTTTACATTTCTTAAATTCAAGTCTTTACAAGTCTTAAATTCAAGTCTTTACAAGTCTTAAAGGTATAGCGGAGGATCTTTCCAAATTTTAGATAAGACCCGCCCTCTCCACTTTTTGAAAAGTTTGATTGATTCACCAGAATGATTGACAAATAGGAGGACCAATAGTTTAGACTACCCACCAGGAAGTAAAACATCCTCCGCTATACCTTTAAATTCAAGTCTTTACAAGTCTTAAATTCAAGTCTTTACAAGTCTTAAATTCAAGTCTTTACAAGTCTTAAATTCAAGTCTTTACAAGTCTTAAATTCAAGTCTTTACAAGTCTTAAATTCAAGTCTTTACAAGTCTTAAATTCAAGTCTTTACAAGTCTTAAATTCAAGTCTTTACAAGTCTTGAATTTAAGACTTGTAAAGACTTGAATTTAAGTCTTTACAAGTCTTAAATTCAAGTCTTTACAAGTCTTAAATTCAAGTCTTTACAAGTCTTAAATTCAATCAAATTTCAAAGTCTTTCTTAAATTTGATCAAATTTAAAGTCTTAAAGGGAACCTACTACCAGTTATGCTCTTTTGCAAAGCCTTGATTTTGTTTTTGGAGTCTACTAGAATAGGTTTTCATGCCTGAAAGAGTGCCTAACTTCTTTGGGTGGGAATGATTTAAATTAGGAATATCATAACGTGTTCGTTCCCCCAAGAAAACTCAAGACTACAATGGCGGCGTTTCAGAGAGTTCAGAAACAGTGACACTGATATAGAGAATAACTCCCGCTGGAGGGACTTCTTAATTTTGCTCAGCTTTTCAAGCTCAAACAGCAACATTACAAGATGAACATGTAAAACAGCACATTAAATATCTTAAATAGTAATACAAAAGTCTTAGGCACCGATCACACGTAACACGTTTTTTGCAGTGAGAGGCGCCTTTTTTCAATTGGTTTCCTATGGCAGTGAGCGTTCTGCGCGCTGTTTATGCGCCTGGCGTTTTTGCAGTTGAAAAAAAAAAAGCAACTCCGAGCGGAAAAAGCGGCCAACGTCATCGTGTTTTTTCCACTGTCCAATCGAATGAATGGAGAGGCGGGCCTTCCGGTTTTAGTGATGAAAGCTACAGTTGCTTGAACGCCTGGAGTGTGCGATGATGGAGGATAAACTTGTGGTGTTCTCACGGGTTACCAGGAGCTTAACGACTTCACAAACCGTAACTAAATAAAAGGCTGATTTGACGTTTACTTGACTGACAGGACAGCTGTTTCAGTGGTTGCCTAGCAACATAAAAAACGCAGCGCACTGCTCGTTCTGTGTGATGGGGCAGTTCTCTACACCTCGTTAGGTGTGATCGGGGCCTTAATTGTCAATTTAAGAGGTTTTAAATGTTGGGACAGAAAAGCAGTAATGGTGATACAAATGAATGTGATTTATTTAAATTGAGAAGGCGCTGATTTAATCACACTAATGCAAACGCTCGTGTCTCTCTGTAGGTTTGCCCCCTCTTCCTCCTCTGAACCTGCCTGGCATCTCTCCTCTGCCCATGCACCCCGTTCTATCATCCACACTTCCCAGCATGCCAGGCGTCACGCTGCCATCTTCCCTGGCACCATCTGACTTCGGACCGCCCATCTCCTTAGCGAACGTGCAAACTCCAGCGCTCATACTGGATGCCACACCTAACCCTGCGGTCAAAGACATGCCTGTACCCTCCGAGACCCTCTTACAGCAGACGACCCCGGAGTCCTCGTAACGACCCTGTATGTCTCTATTGTATTTATTCAGTACAAAAAGATTCCAGTGTGCAAACACTCACACACACAGAGATAAACACGGTTCTGTTGAGAGATGCCAGTGTCTGAGGTCCGAGAGTAAGGAGCGTGTCGACGGATATCTAACATTAAAACATACAGTAAAATGAAAAGCGACTGTTGTACGTCTGGTTTACACTCTCCTCAGAATCTGTGCCGTCTCGTGCTTTTTCTTTCTGTATATCCTGTAATCAAACGTTAGTATAGCATTCCCTGTAATTACCAATTGCTATGTGATTTTACAATGTAACGTCTGGCCTTTTTTTCTTTCTTTGCGCCACATTTCGAATGCTTGTTTTTTTTGTTTTTTTCTTTATACGTGGTCAGACTGGGCTCTGGGCCTCTGTTTCTCTCGCTCACACACTCTCTGTAAGATAGCTCTGCCGTCAAGATGGGCGGAAACACAATTCAGATGAATGTGCGCTTGTGCAGTTTGAAGATTGTGAAGGAATCTCTCATTCAAACATACACAAGCAATAAACTTCCCAGTTTTACACTATCACCGTCTCTGTCTGTTGAATCTAAATGAGGGATTTATGAATTGATTATAAATCTATCTCAGTTAAGTATAAATATAGTTTGTTGTGTGTGTGTGTGTGTGTGTACATATAGACTCATATGCAAAGTGAGATATTTCAAACCTTTATTTGTTATAATTTTGATATTGCTTACAGCTTATGAAAACCCCAAATTCAAAATCTCAGAAAATTAGAATATTGTCAAAATTATAACAAATACAGGCTTGAAATATCTCACTTTGCATGAAATGAGTCTATATTATATATTAGTTTCACCTTTTAAGTTGAATTACTAAAATAAATGAACTTTTGCACGATATTCAAATTTTGAGTTTCACCTGTTTATATATATATATATATATATATGTATGTGTGTGTGTGTCAAATTGCAATTCCTTATTTTAACGGAGTCAAGCGATGAGGTTTTCAGTAGTTTATGCTAATATTTAGAGAGCATGGTGTATGTGATAATGTAGAGTCAGATTAAAATATATATATATATACTATATATATTATATACATACACAAGGCCTAAAAGTAACTTTTTGCCACACCTGCCAATAGCCGATGACAAGAAAATTTGCCTGCCATAAATATCTTTTACAGGCATAATTCTCTTTTTCAATTTCGATACCACAGCTGAAACTAGTCTGACTAATATAAATGTAAAATATTATTAAAGACAAGTAACAGTAGTTTTCTGGTAGAGACATTGAATAAATCAATTGTAAACTAATACTGAACAACTTCTGTAACTTTTTAGTAAGGATTAATCTGTTAAATTTATACAGTGAAGACTATCCAGTCAAGAGCAGAATCAAAATGAGTCTATTCCAGTCTTCATTGTCACATGATCCTTCAGAAATCCTTCTAATATGATGATTTGATGCTCAAGAAACATTTATGATTATTATCAGTTTTTTACATTTTTATTTCATGATACTATGATGAATAGAAAGTTCAAAAGAACAGCATTTCTCTGAAATCTAAAGCTTTTGTAACATTAAACACTACCGTTCAAAAGTTTGGGGTCAGTAAGAATTTTAATTTTATTTGTGGGGGAAAGAAATAAAATAAATCAATACTTTTATTCATCAAGGATGAGTTAAACTGATCAAAAAGTTACAGTAAAGACATTTATAATGTTAAAATAAGTATCTGAATATAAGACTGAATATAAGTATCTGGGTGTTTGGATTGATTCGAATCTCTGTTTTAGAACTCATGTTAAACATATGTGTAAACGAGTTAGATTTAATGTAAGTAATTTTAGATTTGTTAGGGATTTGTTCACCTTTGAAACTGCTATGATATATATGAATGCCATGATTATCCCGCATTTTACATATTGTTTGACAAGCTGGGCACAAGCTAATAAGTCTACAATGAGGTCACTTGAAAGTCTTTATAAACATACTCTTAAAGTTTTAGTTCAGAAACCAAATAATTTTCACACTTGTCAAATTTTAAATACCCATAGACTTCTGAGTTGGGAAAACTTGATCACTTACAGTAATCTTTGTCTAGTCTATAAGATATTGCATAGTACGGCCCCACCTCCACTGAAGAGATTTGTTATGCAGAGAGCAGGCACTCATGTCACCAGAGGTATCACAAGAGGGGACTGTATCATTCCCACTCGAAAAAGTGCCTTTAGTCAGTCAGCGTTCTCTGTAACAGCAACTAAACAGTGGAATCTATTGCCAAGGATGATAAGAGAAACAGACACTTATCGTTCTTTTACTGGTCAGCTTAAGAACTGGCTAATTGATCATCAGATATGTGCACATTAGACTACTGACTGTCTACTGAGAATTGTTGCTTGTTAGCAGATTGTCTTGTGTCAGACTTTGAAATCTCTCATTATGTTTTAGCCTATATTGTGTGCTGACGTTGCTTGTTATTTATTGTGGTGTGTTGTATCTGTTTTTTTATTATTACTTTTCTATGTTGTTATTACTTGTGGACTGTAAAAAGTCATTTTATGTTTTTTTATTATGCTGATTTTAGGTTGCCTTTATAATAACTGGCCAGGGACAACAGATGAAAATTAGCCTGTTGAGCTAACTCTGGCTCATTTACAGTTATTTTACTGTTAATCAATGAGCACTGTCCCTGTAAAATAAACAAATAAATGAAATGAAAATGAAATGAATGTTAGAAAATATTCTATTTTAAATAAATGCTGTTCTTTCGAACTTTCTATTCATCAAAGAATTTTGGGGAGAAAAAATTACACAACTGTTTTCAACATTTAAATAATAATTAATGTTTTTTGAGCATAAAATCAGAATATTAGAATGATTCCTGAAGGATCATGTGACAATGAAGACTGGAGTAATGATGCTGAAAATTCAGCTTTGATCACAGGAATAAATTACATGTTACAATATATTAAAATAGAAAACAGTCATTTTAAATTGTAATAATATTTCACAATATTACTGTTTTTAAAAAAATTTTTTTTTAATAAATGCAGCCTTGGTGAGCAGAAGAGACTTCTTTTAAAAACATAAAAAATCTTACCGATCTAAAACTTTTGACCAGTAGTGTATATTAGAATGATTTCTGAAGGATCATGTGACACTGAAGACTGGAGTAATGGACTGATGCTTTGAAAATGAAACTTTGAGAATGAAAATTCAGCTTTGCATCACCAAAATAAATTATATTTTAAAGTATATTCAAATAGAAATCCATTATTTTATATTATAATAATATTTTACAATATTACTGTTTTTACTGTATTTTTGATCAAATAAATGCAGACTTGGTGAAAAGAGACTTCTTTCAAAAACATTAAAAATAGTAATGTTTCCAAACTTTTGATCGATACTGTATGTGTACACATACGTACATACACTCACCTAAAGGATTATTAGGAACACCTGTTCAATTTCTCATTAATGCAATTATCTAATCAACCAATCACATGGCAGTTGCTTCAATGCATTTAGGGGTGTGGTCCTGGTCAAGACAATCTCCTGAACTCCAAACTGAATGTCAGAATGGGAAAGAAAGGTGATTTAAGCAATTTTGAGCGTGGCATGGTTGTTGGTGCCAGACGGGCCGGTCTGAGTATTTCACAATCTGCTCAGTTACTGGGATTTTCATGCACAACCATTTCTAGGGTTTACAAAGAATGGTGTGAAAAGGGAAAAACATCCAGTATGCGGCAGTCCTGTGGGCGAAAATGCCTTGTTGATGCTAGAGGTCAGAGGAGAATGGGCAGACTGATTCAAGCTGATAGAAGAGCAACTTTGACTGAAATAACCACTCGTTACAACCGAGGTATGCAGCAAAGCATTTGTGAAGCCACAACACACACAACCTTGAGGCGGATGGGCTACAACAGCAGAAGACCCCACCGGGTACCACTCATCTCCACTACAAATAGGAAAAAGAGGCTACAATTTGCATGAGCTCACCAAAATTGGACAGTTGAAGACTGGAAAAATGTTGCCTAGTCTGATGAGTCTCGATTTCTGTTGAGACATTCAGATGGTAGAGTCAGAATTTGGCGTAAACAGAATGAGAACATGGATCCATCATGCCTGGTTACCACTGTGCAGGCTGGTGGTGGTGGTGTAATGGTGTGTGGGGGATGTTTTCTTGGCACACTTTAGGCCCCTTAGTGCCAATTGGGCATCGTTTAAATGCCACGGCCTACCTGAGCATTGTTTCTGACCATGTTCATCCCTTTATGACCACCATGTACCCATCCTCTGATGGCTACTTCCAGCAGGATAATGCACCATGTCACAAAGCTCGAATCATTTCAAATTGGTTTCTTGAACATGACAATGAGTTCACTGTACTAAAATGGCCCCCACAGTCACCAGATCTCAACCCAATAGAGCATCTTTGGGATGTGGTGGAACGGGAGCTTCATGCCCTGGATGTGCATCCCACAAATCTCCATCAACTGCAAGATGCTATCCTATCAATATGGGCCAACATTTCTAAAGAATGCTTTCAGCACCTTGTTGAATCAATGCCACGTAGAATTAAGGCAGTTCTGAAGGCGAATATTTTCTAACAAAATATTAGTATGGTGTTCCTAATAATCCTTTAGGTGAGTGTATACACATACATTAATGCAATTAAATCAAGTCATGGACATTTCTTTAGTGAATTTTTTTCCTACACATATTTCATTCTAAGTGTTTTTCCATGCTATACATTTGTTTAATTGTCAGTAATTATAAACAGCTGGTAAATTCACTGGTCAGTTGTGGACTGATCACTCAACATGGCTGTGAAATGTGGTCCAACTTTTGGTTCTGTCCAGCAGGAGCCCTGAAAGCCATCAGAGCCGGCATTAACAACAGGAGATCTGATATCACACGAAAATGTCCACAACAAAAACATGTCACCACAAACACCAAAGGAAAGAAAGCACATGCATCCAAATATTTTCAAAATGTTTATTTCTCTTTTGGCTACATTCTCTACAATCGCAGCAGCACTTTAGAGACAGATCACCAATATGTTGAGCTGAAAACTGCTTCTGGGGTTTGAAAGAGTATTTAGAGAGAGAGGAAACAACAAAAGCTGAGATTCTTCCCCTGAAAACAGACTCTGGAAGCTTTGACAAGTTTGATCGCGGTCCGGTCCACGTCATTCGGAGATGCTGACCTGACTCAGGCTCCGGGATCAGCGAGGGTTGCTAAGCAACATGACAGCACTGGGTCTGGGCATAAAGGGGTTAAACGATCAAGGGTGGGGTCCGGCCCACCTTCCGTCTGCTCAAACACACACTCGTACGCTCAGACCCTCAGACTCACAGCACACCTCATTCACAACCACAATGGAGTTTGTTTTTCATGCTGTTTCCGGGTAAATCAAATTTATATTTGGTCGGATTCTGAGTAAATCATAGAACTAAAAGCAACATCAGGTAGCAGCGAGGTGATGCTGCATCAGACAACAAAATCTACAAACAAACGGAGAAAATATGAAAACCTGCTCAGGGTTGGATTCATTAAATACGCAGGCGTGGTTCGAGAGGTCTACTGAGACGACTCTCTTTACGGCGTCTCCTCCTACATGCAGGACGCCCAGGTGAAACTGGTCTCATCAAACTGATCTATAGAACACGTGCAGGTCATTTTACACCCCAAAATCCAAATAAATAATTATGCGACTTAAAATGAATCACAATTTTGACAATATATGGCAATTAAATGTATGGAAAAGACAGATTGTGACACTATTTTGATGAGTTTTACTGTTAAAAAGTTCTTTATAACAGTAAAACTCAATCAAAACAGTGTCACAATATATGTAAATCTGTGTCAAAATCTGTAATGGTCCTGAAACAGCCTTCATTTCTTTAATGTAATATTAAAATTAATTTTTCACGCTTGTTTTTGGGGTGAAACACGACCTGGACATTATTTGTATAGATTCATTCATCCACATTTTTTAAATATTGCGCCCATTTAAACATAAGCTGACAATGTTCATACATGTTGCTTTGAAGTGAAACAGACAGTATTTTGTAACACACAAACACACACACCTTGCAATCTGTGGCCAACACACATGTATGTTATGAACAGCCAACATATAACGCTGTGGCGTAAAACATCCATTCTCAGGTGCACACACACACACACAAATTCTTACGGACACCTTTGTGCCACATTAAAACACTCGTTCGTCTATTTCCAATCACACTACAATTAATTGCCTCTAAATTTCACACTTACACAAAACAAAACACCCCTTTACTGAGGCGTAGCTCAGGGAGGATATCAACAAGAAGCTAACACGTTAGCGCAACCCTCCCAAATCTACTCCACAAAATGCCTCGGGTAAAAAAACAAACAAATATCCATTTTCAAATGGTTCTAGCTCTGACTGACATCTGGATCCACACAGGAAATGACGTCAGTCATTCCTGCCCCAATATCAATGGCAGTCACTGTGGCCGTTGTGGGTGTGTCCTACAGCCTGTCAGCTGATACATAGCTCCTCCCCCTTCCTGTCCACCCCGAGGTGTTGAAGGGAGGGAAATCACCATCAGAACCATCAATCACGATCGATCAGCCAATGAGATCAGTAGGAGATTATTCCTGAAGAGGCAGGGCTAGCGGGCGTGGCCTGCAAGTTCCCCGACGAATTGGACCGTCTCATGTGAGGAAGGAGGTACGAGTCACTGCCCAGTTGGTGGACGTCAAAACGGTCCTCCTTTCTGTAAGCCAGACAGCGGCGGATAAACGCCTGCGGAGGACAAGAAACAACTCAGACAGTCGTTCCCACAGGACTGCGAGATTAATCGTAATTTACATGTAATCGTTCTTAAACCGATTTGGCTGTGATTATTTGTTATGTGCAGCTTGTCAGTGACGTACGGCTCTGTAAACGCTGCTCCATCTGAAAGCACTGCGAGTTTGAGTCACTTATAACGTGCTTTTTTGTCCGAAATCATGTCAATGTCCAGCACTTTGGTCAACCTGTTGTTTTAAATGTGCTTTACAAATAAAGTTGGATTGGATTGGATTTGAAAAAGCAACACATTTTTTCAAAAACCTCTTTTCCAACAAAAGACAACATTTACTAACATGCTTTTACTCCAAACTCACTTCATAATGACAGTTGAGCTCATCCTCCTGTGAGATGATGTGCTTCTTAGTCATGTTTAATCAATCAAAGTGTTTCAATCTTCTGTTTATTCAGCGATGATGCCCGATAGGGATGTCCTGGAATGATGTGTTATTGTACTTCTGCTGTGGGGCATATTTAGCGTGTGCGTGTGTGTGTGTGTGACGCCCTCTGGTGTTCAGATGGAGCAGCATTTACTACCGATCAGCCGTACTTCACTGACAAGCTGCGCATTAAATAATCTCAGCCTTTGCCAAATCACGTGCGGTTTCATTGCGATTAATTGTGCAGCCCTAATGCGTTAACATACAAACGCGCAATACTGACCTTAGCCTCGTTGCTAGCCACGGGTTTGGCAGGAAACTGCACCTCAGTGGCTTTCAGGATGGTGTTCTCTTGAAGGATGTCTTGCTGGGACTGATTATGGCCAAACGGCTACAGAAAGACAAAAGATTCAATGCAGATTCATCCTAAAATGCGGTTTAGATCAATAGCCGTGCAGTTTCTAAACACTGAGACTGACCTTTCGTCCATACAGGCACTGGAAGAAGATGACGCCCACAGACCACACATCTACTTTATTAGAGATCTTTGGAGGCTCTTTACCAACAACAAAACACTCTGGTGGCAAATACCTACAAAATAAATAAATAAATAAATAAATAGAACATTTGGTTTTGTTATACATTTAAAATATTTACTTTTTTTAATGGAACGGTTTATTGAACTAAGACAATAAAATGCATGTTTTATATATTTGATACATCAAAACTTTTATGGTTCACATAGTGAGAATATGGAGCTCATAATAGTGGAGTTAAAAACAGGGGAACTCAAACGGAGCAAAAATATACTTTTTGCTGCAGATGCTGATATTTATATAACATGGCCAAAAAGTAAGATTAAATTCTGGTAGCTTGTAATGTAAATCAATGAGATATTTGTAAAAGTATAACAGACTACTTGCATAAAATGCATACAAGGCCCCGTTTACACCTGTTATTAAGATGCGTTTTGGTCGATCAGATCACAAGTAGACGACATTAAACTTTTGACCACTTGCTTTTAGTAAACGCTCATGTGGTCGAATGTGTTCAAACAGCCACAAAACACCGTCTACTCTCCGTCTACTGGACTAATGCGTAAACATTTTGGGAAGAGCTCTAGTCAGACGGGATTTAACTTTATCGCCTGAAGAACCAAGTTTGGTTTGAAGACGAAACGTATTTATGCTGCTCTCCGCCTGTGTTTCCATCGTCTCCGGTCACGTTCATATGTAAATTGCCCAAGTTTATTTCATCCATTAGACTGAAAGATCTGAAAAAACCCATACATTTACCCACCCATAGACCCTCTACTTAAAGAAATCAGGACAGAAGTGGTTGAAAGTGGACTGTAAAAGAGACGGATTAAAACACCAGGTGTAAACGGGACTGTGTCTCCCTCGTCTACTTGTGATCCGATCAACCAAAACGCATCTTAAAACCAGGAGTAAACAGGGCCTAAATATCAGCTGTCACTCTATGCTTGGTTTTATGATCAAAGCTCTGCAGTTTTAACTCTGGGGAGCAAAATGTATAATGCAATACAATGATGATTGACAAGAACAAATGAACATTCCTCATAAGCCTGATGAATCATATTTGATGCATACATTTGAATGTTTTTTCTAAAAACCAAAAAGAGAAATTTAAAAATCTTAAGTTTCACTCTAAAATGTTATATATATATATAAAGGTGGTCCATATAATTCTTCTGATGTCATATGAAAATTCCCAGGAAAAATGCATGACCAGATAAAAATGTGCAACTTAAATCAAATGTAAGCTGCCTTGGATAGAAGCATCTGCCAAATGCATAAATGTAAATGTAAAAACAGATGCATGTTTGATGCATGACGTGACTGTCATTCAGCCTGATCCCTGCCATCATATCTGATATGAGAGCTATGACAGAGGGAACCATTTTCAGTGGAAAACAGCTGTTCTGTTCCTCACAAATTTATGCAGCTATTTCGTCCATTTAGGAGCTTTAGAGCTGATTCCTACATTTTCTGTTCCACAAAACAAAATATGTTTGGAATGACATGGGATTGAGTTCTTGGAGGAACACAGAAGTAATATGCACTAGAAAGCACTGTGTTTTTAGCTGGACACTGACCAGTAGGTTCCGGCTCCCTGTGACGTCAAGTCCATCCCGTCCACTCCGTAGCTGTCGTCATCCATGATTTTAGACAGGCCGAAGTCTGTGATCTTAATCTCCCCACACGCTGTCCCATCCACCAACAGGATATTTCCTGAGCAACCAAAACAAAAAAACATACTTCCTATACAGCCTACATGACAAATAACAATCAACACCTTTCCTGTAGCTCGAACAGTAGAGTGATGGCGCCTGCAACGCCAAGGTCATGGGTTCGATTCCCAAGGGAAAGCAAGAACTGATAAGAATGTATATGTGTACCTTGAAATGCAATGCAAGTCGCTTTGGATAAAAGCGTCTGCCAAATGCATAAAATGTAGACCATCCTTAAAAGGAGCATTTTTTGCAGCAATTCACCATTCACACCATGAGCTACAAGACCTGCGCTAGTCTCTGAGAAGAGTTCACGTGTGTGAATGAAAGAGATCATGGGCTGTGTCCGAAAGCTTAGGGACTTGTCGCCTCGCTGTCCTATCAGGCGATAACCTGCCAGGCAGCGTTTGCGCACGAAGGTTCCTCACGAGACTGATTTCAGACAGACTTCTGAGGCGGCGTAACGCTTTAATGATCTACAA
Organism: Leuciscus leuciscus; assembly: GCF_965113295.1. Lineage (NCBI taxonomy): Eukaryota > Metazoa > Chordata > Actinopteri > Cypriniformes > Leuciscidae > Leuciscus > Leuciscus leuciscus. The sequence continues at coordinate 37,268,512 of NC_138738.1, read as the reverse complement.
CACAACAGAGAGAGCTTTGGTGATAACTAAGCGAATATTGAATTACTAAAATAGTAATTTCTTACTAGAAATGGAGTGGAAAAAGATGGTCAAAAATGTACATTTACACACAAACTGACCATCAACTGCAACTTTCATGCGCCATCTTTATTTTTTTTAGCTCAAGGGCCATGGAATGGAACGCACAGGATTGTGGGATGTTAAAGGCAGGGAAGGATGCATCTATGATGCCTTCAAAAATGCCTTCATCGATCAGATGAAGGGATCTCAGACAGGATTTGACACGATTATTGGATTCGGACGTGCCTTCTTGTCTTCGTAGCACCGTATGCTGCCTATTGAAGCAGCGTCTTTTAGCTTTCGGACACAGCCATGTTCTGTAGTAGAGCTCTGTGCCGGAAGGATTTTTCAATCCCGCTCCTGTCAAAAATATGTTAAGATTTGATCCCACTCCCGTTTTGTCCCGTTCCCGCCCGCAAAAGCCCGTAGGAAGAGGTCTACGCAGTCCCGGTCCGGTTGGATTCTGTCTTGTTCTGGTGTCTAAAGGCCACTTTCCAGACACAAATGATGCTTCAGATCTCCAGTGACAGACTTGTGCATGCTGTTATTATTAGATAATTATAATTTGTCGTTTCTTTCTCCCGCTTCCCGTACACATACTAGGGTGTGTTCACACTTGCTCGTTTGAACCGGACCAAAAAACTTTAACACCGAACCTAAAGGCATAGGGATATGTTCACAACCTGATTGGTTGGCTTGGTACATATATATTTCATGACAGAACTTACCGAACATCCAAAAAAATGCTGAGTGCTGGGATAAATGCACTCGCTGTATGTGCGAAGCTACATATGATGGTATTTTGACCAGCTGAGAACTCGTGAAGAGCTTATAAAATGTGTAAAGGAGTCAAAACAGCGTCAGAAATCCCTCCGTCACACAAACCAAGATCTGCAGCGAGGAGACGTGGCTCTGATGCCTGTACTGAACTGTGATGAGCAACATCACGACTATGATGAGAAAAAACAGGTATGTTTGAGCATTCTGTCCTTTTTAGGGTCACATCTTATGATATCATGTTCTGTTTTTGGTTCGTTTACATGTCTTTGGTCTCTGTGTTGCGTTCTGAAACCCTTCTTTTCAGCGCCTCGGTCCACTTGTTTGGTTCAGATGGCAGCGTTCACACTTATTCAAATGAACCGCACTAACAGAGCAATCGCACCAGGGTTCGTTTTAATCCAACCAAACATGCCAAGTGTGAACACACCCCCAGTATCTTTCATCCCGCACCACACAAAGGTAAATTGTGCGTGTTGCATTCACCCGGTTTCAGGTCGTAGTGGATGATGGGCGGTTTGATCTCATTGAGGTATCGGAGGGCGTTGACTATCTGCATGACGATGGAGCGAGCCTCTTTCTCAGACATCAGCTTGTGTTGCTTCAGATAGAAATCAAGATCGTTCCCCTCGCAGAACTCGAGAACAGTGCAGAATCTACAACAGAAACACATCGAGTCGACATTTGTATAGTTGCAAAAACTAGAGCAAGTAAAATGCACAAACAAGACTAATATGGAAAATGCTTACGTGTCAGTGTCCAGAGAAAAGTAGTCGTAAAGTTTGACTATTCTGGGATGGTCCAGTTGCTTGTGGATTCTGTATTCTCTACAGGCATGTCTGGAGTGGACGCAAACAAATGAGCGTGAAAAACTTGGGAGGGAGAGAACGGAAAAAAAAAAGGTGGGTGACATACTTGTGGTAGTTCTCTTTCTTCTCTTCTCTCCAGTTCTTGTTGAGCTGGTGGATCTTCACAGCAGCATATCGTTGCTCAAACAGGTCAAATGCCTTCACACAACAACAGAAAACGGTTCATTAGGCAATAAGACCCAATTTTTCACAACACATATAAAGTAAGGTTAATAATTCCATGCTGTCTGTGAACATTTTCTAATGATTGGGTGTTTCATGCCACAGCTGTAACCATATGTTTTATATTACCATGAAAATTGAAAATTGGTGTCTTTTATGATATTGCATTTGCCGTTTGCATTAAGCAATGCAAAGCTGCGTGTAGTTTACAATGGTTCAGGCTTATCAGTTTTTCTCTTTACAAATATATACATTTCTGGTATAACTGAGAATAATTCACAATATAAATGCTAAATATAAATATCTGCATTTTTTTAACAAAATGCTATAAAAAATGCTATGTAACAGTTCCATGATCTAATGATATTTGATAAAATCAAGTCCTGTTCTACATATTTCTCAACGAAATATTGTCAGATCACAGAAGTAAAATGGGTTGTGAAAATGGTTTGTTGTTGACTTTATATTTATTTTTTTTAAATAAAGTAATTATGTGTAATATTATTTCAGTTTTAAATAACTGTTTTCCATGTGAATATATAGTAAAATGTAATTCCTGTGATCAAAGCTGAATTTTCAGCATCATTACTGTATTCAGTGTCACATGATCCTTCAGAAATCATTCTAATATGATGATTTGCTGCTCATTTCTGATTATTATCAATGTTGAAAACAGTTTTGCTGCTCCAAATTTTTGTGGAAACCATGAAAACATGTTTTCTTGATTCTTTGATGAACAGAAAGTTCAATAGAACAGCATTTATTTGAAACAGAAATCTGCCATTCAATCAATTTAATGTGTCCTTGCTGAATAAAAGCATTAATTTCTTTAAATAAAAAAAACAAAACACCTACAAACCCCAAACTTTTGAACAGTAATATATTTCTGTGTTGAACAGGAGAGAATACAAACTGTATGAAAGTGAGTGCGTGCATCTAATAATAAAAAACGAACTACCTTATAAACTTCACTGAAACCTCCTCTTCCCAGCAAGTGTAACAGAAGATACCTTTCATTAAGGGTTGGATGGTCTTTAAACCTACAAACACACCAGGCATATTCACAACTTAAAAGATATTCTGAGATTAAGAGTGTTATTATTTCTTTTCAGAAGCACGTTATGGAGCAAACAGCAATTGTTGCAAAGAAAACTAAAATGGCAATAGAAAAATAAAAAATAAAAAAAAGGGTATGTTTTACAATTTCAGTTTTTTAAGTTATAATCATGTCTGCAATCTGTCTTTAAAATGCACATGAAAATGCTGACCCAGACTTTTTAATTCAGCACAGAGTAGCACACTCTCAAAGTTGTTCTTGTGTACAGCCGATAGAAAAAACACATGCAATAACCGACAGCGGCTCAGTGTGTCTCTGATGCAGCGCTTCATTTACATGCATGTAGGCAGAGCATTTTATCTGCTGTGTTTCTCTGCTCTTTCCATCCCCATATTTCAAATCTCCAAAAACAATACTTAAGATTTCATTGAAATAATTATATGTAATGGGCGGGACATACTGAGAACTGTCCTCATTGTTGATTCTTTTAAGTTCTCGAATGTGCAGATTCCTCACGCGCTCCAACCGTTCCAGCTCCGCCTGAATCTCTGCCTCCTCCTGAACACACACACACACGTTGGGTTTTCATGCGTTAAGAGAACTTTCCATAGACACAATGATTTTTATACTGTACAGACTGTATATTCTCTCCCCTTACACTAACCATACCCCTAAACCTACCCATCACACAAAACTTTCTACATTTGAACATTTAAAAAAAAAACATAATTCTGTATGATTTATAAGCTGTTTTCTCTCATGGGGACCAAAAAATGTCCCCACAAGGACAAGGATTTCGGATATTGCCATCTTTGTGGGGACATTGTGTCACCATTCCGTAGGATTTACCTGGACCACACACACACACACACACACACACAGACTTGAGCACATACTAACATACTCAAGTATGAATGACAGATTCCAGTGAAAGGACAAAAAGAAAGCTTAAAACATCATTTCTGCAAGACTGCTTTTGCATGAAGCACCTCACTGCTTTTTAACCATATTACTCTGATGCTCATGACTGTGTGTGTGTGTGTGTGTGTGTGTGTGTGTGTGTGTGTGTGTGTGTGTGTGTGTGTGTGTGTGTGTGTGTGTGTGTGTGTGTGTGTGTGTGTGTGTGTGTGTGTGTGTGTGTGTGTGTGTGTGTATTGTTTATATAGAGAGACTAACCTTTTTGAGATGACCCAGTCTCAGTTTGAAAATTTCTTCTTGCTCATGATACTCTGCCACAGTCAATCTGCACATTCAATACAGAAGCATTTCAATAATAGAACCATTTTGAAGGCAATATTGCAGAAAACATTTGACTTTTTTCCCTTATCAGCCTTTTCTGCTTCTATAAATCATCCATGCTTGTATAATGATCTTAAAAATGATGAATTGTGTCCTAATTATCTCATTTTAATAACATTAGAAGTCAATGGGAAGTCTGCATTTCGAAGGCAAGAAACGAGTATGTGTGTGTGTGTGTGTGTGTGTGTGTGTGTGTGTGTGTGTGTGTGTGTGTGTGTGTGTGTGTGTGTGTGTGTGTGTGTGTGTGTGTGTGTTAATATCTCACAGCGTAGGCAGGCTGGGTTTGAGGAAGGGGTCATTGTCAGCTCCATTGACGGCTTTGGTCTTTCTCTGTTTGGACTCATTGGGGGTCGGGCTCTGGGAGGAGGGGGTGCTGGGAGGTTTGCGCTTTGCTAGAAGTTTCCGCTGCCTCTCAATCTCTTCTCTCTGCTGGTTTATCCACTCTTGCTGCCTATTAAAACAGAAATAGAAAAATATTAAAACCCAAATAAAAAAAATAATAACAGGCAAATGCAGGACAGAAAAGACTCGCCCTATTTTATTATTTACAATGGCAGATACTTTAATCCAAACTAAATGTACAATGCATTAACATCAATGTTTGTACAAAAATTATATATTTTATTAATTCATTAAAAGTTCACCAATATCCCATCTGGATTTCATTTATAGAATTATTTACAGACTAAATATAATGTCAAATTCTGAAAATTAGGGTTAGGGCTGAGGTCAGTGCATTAACTTTATGCCTTATGTCACATTTCGTCTAGTCTCAGCCTCAGATGTCACGCCCCGACCTTTGGCTGAACATCTGATGCATAAAGCTCGGTTCACACCACCAACGACACGCATGACAAAGCAACATGATCCCATTCATTTCAATGGAGACCTAGCCATTTCCGGCGACAGGATGTAGCTTGTAGATATGCAACTAAGTTGAGATATGTTTAACTTTATGCAAATGAAGAGCGACTTTCAGAAGCGACAACCAATAGGAATGAAATCAGTGGAGTGCATGTGACCCGTCACTACATCCTGTAGTAGAGTGTCAGTGGTTGCTTCTCAATACTCAAATTGATGCTTCCTCGTTTCCTCACTCCCACGTTCTCCAGCCCGTGACATACCGTATATTCTTGGGTTTTACCCGGCCAAATTTTTACCAGTCCAATCAGCGAACAGAGGGAGTGGCTGAGAATGATGACGTTGAGGTCGTGCGCTAGTTTGAGTTGTAGGGATACGTCACAACCAGAGTGGCTCTGGGCAGATCCAATAGTTTTAAACTTCAACAGAGTACCCGCCTTCAAGGAAGTTAACGCTAGTCAATGGTGAGTGGCCAGACTCTCTGTACAAATGAAATGTACGTCGAGTGTCTGGTAGGACCATGCTAACGTCCTCCAGCCCGTGACCCAGAAACCGATCAAACTCAGCCATCTTTAAGGACATCTCAATTCTCTAATTGGCCCACAAGGAGTGAGGATGCTTTCTGAGGAGTCATGAGCGAGGACACACAGGTCTATCCTTCCCTCGCATCTTAAGGGGGTGGAGCTAACACCGTGTCCTAACTAAGGTATATTTTCCATGTTAATCAGAGTTTTTGTCCTAACCAGCCGCGACGGCGACACACGACAATTCTATTTTAGAAACAGTTTCTATTTTTTGGCGACGTCGCACTGGAACAACAAACACAAAGATAATCAATGATAATCTCAGGTACTGTTTGTGTGCTTTATTTAATGTTAAAAGCATGTAATGTGACTTTGAATATCATTTAGTGCTCCAGCTTTGGAGCTGTAAAACCAACAATGGATAATTCACCTCAGATCTTGAAATTAAACAAATGGAAACAAGAACGTTCAAACTGTGAACAAACAAGTGTATTATCTGACAGTAGCCTATGTATTTGAATAATGTTTAAATGGTGTAATATTTGTGAATTTGATTATGTAACTACTTATCCATTTTCTTGCGAGTGCCGTCAAGATTACTCTCTGGTGCCGTGCCAAGACTCCGCCCACACGCTGTTCTGATTGGCTGTGGGTTTTGATTGATTTTCGACGCATCTCTCAGTCGCGTCGCGTCTAGTGTGGACAGACAAATTATTTGTCACTGGAATCTTATCGCATCGCATCTGGATAGGACACGGTGTAAGACGCGAGGAAATGAACGAAGATGCACAAATAAGAAATGAGAAGCACCCAAAGGCAAGATGGAGGACAGGTTAATTTTAGCAGTCAGCAACTACCCTATAATTTATGGTACTCGCTGTGTTGACGCCGTTGAACTGAGGACATGCAGCGACGGCAGTGTGAACGCAGCTAAAGGCACACGAAAACGGAAACATTTTGAGAGTTTCAAAGTCGTCATCTGATTGTTTGAATTCAACAGGATCTCTGGGAGACGTGTGTGTTCCTAGACAGACTTAAAGTCATTGTGACGCCAAACCAGAGATGGCCAAACCACCTCATCAGGGCTAATGCGGATGGATTTATTTATTTTAAACAGTTGAGAAAGAAAACGCATGTGTAACAGAATAATGAATCCGTGCATCGGGTCTTAAAGTGACAGCAGCCTAATATTCCTGCTGGCAAATTATGAGATAATATTACAAATATCTACAGGGCTCCAGACTGCGACCAAATGGTCGCATTTTGCGACCAAAATTTGAGAGTGTGCGACTGAATTTTTCATCCAGTCGCACATGTGCGACCAGTAAATTTGTTTTGTTTTTACACGTTAAACGGAAGGGGCGCGTCAGTGAATCCGGAATGTGTGGCAGGCCAATGAGTGTGAGAAGAATTGGGAATGGCCACTGTAACTGGCTAATGTGTGGAGGGGGAGGGTCCTAGAGATAATCGAGCGCGCGTAAACGTCCGTGGGAAGGAGACGGAGACAAATATCAATGTCACAGACACAGCCGGATGATGATTCAGAATCAGAGGTTTGTGAGGTGATAAAGGCCCGAACCCACCATTTTCGGGAAGACTGGCTGCGAGAATTCAGCTGGTTGAGGTACTGTAAGGAGACGAACTTAATGAACTGCAAATGTTGCAGTCGCTACCCCAGAACTGCGGGGAAAATGAAGTTTGCAGACAGTGCAGGCACTTCGCAGTTTAAACACAATATGCTAGTTAGACACATTCTCAGCCTCAAGCATAGAGTATTCCGTAACATGTTAATAAATCAAAACAAAATGAAAGCGGAAAAAAACTGCGCTACTCATTTCTGCGTCACGGACCGTTTAATAGTTCGAACCAATAATAGACAGCGCAGAGCTTCTCTCGCCAGTCGCGGGCGGATCTCGATCACGCAACACCGTTACATCGTGGACATCCAGTGAAGAAATCCATTGAGTTCGCGACAGAATTAATAACATCGTTGCGAGATCCAGTGAGAAACATTCAGATTCAACACAGAATTCTCTGTTATAAACCATATCAGATCAAACAGCGCTAACGTGGAAACCTAGAGAAACATGTGCCATGAACGAACAAGTTATAGAAGGCTTTAGGTCCACAGATCAGCAACATTCACCATGGATTTAATGTAGTAACACTAACTGTAACGGTATACTGTGGTTATAACAGTAGCCTACACATATCTTTTTCCAGCACTTCAAAACTATAATATCATATTTAAATGTTATTTTTAATGTGTTGACCAAAACATTTTTTGTTCAACCTTTAAAGATTGTCTCTATTTATAAAACTAAAAGTTTCAAGAAGTAGGAAAACTCACACTTATTTAAAAAAATAAATAAAATTAAATTACCATTGTAAACATAGCTGCTGAGGGCGCTTATTGGCTATTTTCAATCCCTAATATCTATTTTGTCACTCATTTTGCTATTGAATTAATATTAAGACATTATGAATGATAATAGTTCAAGTTAATTTTATCTACACCTCAAATTAAGCTCAGTGCTTTGTCATCCCACAGTGCTACCAGATACTTTCTGTAGAACTTAGTGCCGCTGCCCTCAAATGTTAGTCTGGAGCCCTGTGAACTTAAAATAAAACTGCACATTGTAATTTCTGTACGTTAAGTCTATTTATTATCAAAGCATTTGTCAGTAATACAGTTATTTTTGGGGGAAATGTGAATAATTGCATTGCAAGGTGATTTAAGATGTGCCCCTAAATTTTCTGCTTGCGCTCCTAAAATTTTAAGTCAGGGGCTACAGCGCTCCTAATAAAAAAAGTTAGTCTGGAGCCCTGATCTATATGGCGGTTTTCCCCTATGGTATCGATGTTAAAATTGTGGTCAATGAAAATGCTGAGTGGCTAGTAACTATGGAAAACCACTAGTCACAGTGGCTGGTGAGCAAAAAAGGTCATGTCAAGTCCTGCACCTCATGAAAGAAAAAAAAATCCATCTAGTTTAAAACTGCGACAATAAGCGCTTATCAGAATCTACTAAACACTGGATTTTCAAAACTATGTGAAGTTCACGGCATAGACCCGTTAAAAGACGTCCAAGAATCAATGTCTGTTATCATTGGGACATTGACTTTATATTTTCAAGCCCCTAAACATGACGCTGAACAAAACGAACTGTGATTGGCTGCTTTTCGTGTCAGTCAGACTGCCTCTGGGCGGTCCTTGGCCAATGGAAGCTGCTATGGAGTCTAGTCCTTCTGCCGTCAGCCTGAAGGTCTGGTTACGTTGTGAGACTTCATTGCGTCAAACTGAAGCACTAAATGATGACGGTCCATTTCTGCACTTCTTCCGTCCCAGACAAAGCCACACAGATTGAGTGTGCGTCTGTGTGCGACTCTTACTTGACCAGGTTCTGGAAGGCATATCCATCTGTCCACTGTTCTGAGTAGGACGCTCCGTGCCGGACTGTGGTGAAGTGCCCCAGGCGCAGCCGGTCCTGCATGCTCTTTTCCCGGCAGGACTGTTTCTCTTGAGTGCTCTGGGAAGACAAGAACACACTCAAGAGTCACTCAACTACCCCTGACACATTAGAAATAAGCAGCTGTGAGCATATCAAACACAGCTCACCTTCTCAATGAGGAGTTTTTTACTCATCGTAGTGCATTTGTTCAGACGCTCCTTGAAACGTTCCAGCAGCTTCTGTTGCTCATCTATCTGTCTGCGGAGGTCACAGTTCGCCTGGGGAGAAAATATAAAAACCACTCAATTTCTGAACTCAAATGGCACTTTGTGATTTCTACATAAAAAGAAATCTCAAGGACAGGTGACACTCAAGATGCTCGTCTGTTTGTTACTCACCCTGAGTAGATCATCTATTCTGCCCTCTTTCTTCTCAAGGTCAAGATTCTTATTGCTCTCAAGTGCAGCCAGTTTCAACAGTGTCAAATCCGTCTGAGAGCAGAGAAGGAAAGAGAAATAAAGAATGAAAATAACAACAGATTGAGAGAGAATATCCTTTCCATGTCATCATGTGTTATCAAGTCTGTGCATCATACAGTGCAAGCGAGCTTGTTTAATAGCATCAGAACATGTAGTACACCACACATATAACGAGAGGCGCGGGCGCGATCGAACAGTGGAAACATAAAAACATAGGCTACTCCGTCATTTTCATACAGGACATCATTAAAACTGCAAAAAGTGTTTAGCCTTATATTTGTGTAAAACACAACATTGTGCTTTTGTCAAACTGTAAACTCTTGTCAAACTGTAACTGCCACTCAACCAAAATCACACACACACACACACACACACACACACACACACACACACACACACACACACACACACACACACACACACACACACACACACACACACACACACACACACGCTGTTTAAAAGCAAAAATGATCTCATCTTTTGGACATTCATCATATTGCATTGGTTTTCATTTCTTGTCCTAAAACAGACTAATCTGTTTATTTTTAATTTACACATTGTACATTGATTAAAAAAGAAAATCAAATGTGTTTTTAAAAGTAGTATTATTTTATACAGAAATAAATTATTTATAATTCAGATGAGAATAAAGTTAAAGTTAATTAAAATCTTAAGGAAACAAATATATTGATCAGAAATACAGCAAATTAATTTTAAATTCATTCAGGTTACCAAACATATCTCAAGGTCTTTTAAATAAAGGGTGGCAGTCTTTCATTATCAACTGTTGTTTTGGACTATATACGGGAGAAGTATTTGTTCTCCATTTGAGAGATGTTCTTATGTGGCTAATTGAGCGAAGTGCTTCCATATATTTTATTATTATTAGTATTAGTTCAAATAAAATTTCGGATTGATATCGGTATCGGCAAACAGCCAAAGCTGCGGTATCGTATCGGAAGTGAAAAAGTGGTATCGGGACATTCCTAGTCAGAGGATGTAGTATTTGGAGTATGTGCAGTGCAGGTTTAATAATGTGTGTGTGTGTGTGTGTGTGTGTGTGTGTGTGTGTGTGTGTGTGTGTGTGTGTGTGTGTGTGTGTGTGTGTGTGTGTGTGTGTGTGTGTGTGTGTGTGTGTGTGTGTGTGTGTGTGTGTGTGTGTGTGTGTGTGTGTGTGTGTGTGTGTGTGTGAGAGTGTTAATTTTGACAGCAAATTTTGATTTAGTTTTAGTCATAGTCTTTTGACTAAAATGCCATTTAGTTTTAGTCATATTTTAGTCATCTGAATTGTTTCAGTTTTAGTCTAGTTTTAGTCGACGAAATACAATAAGATTTTAGTCGACTAAATCTACAGTAGATTTAGTCGACTAAAATATAATGGGTTTAAATTTAAATGCATTTATTTAGAATTTCTCAAAAATTTCCAAACCCATATACTCCCGGAGAAAACATCTATTAACCTGCTAATATGAATGATTTTAAAGTTTGAACGTGCAATACAGATACAGATTTAACTACTGTAACTTAAAAAAATATCTTAAAATTAAATAAACCCACTTTTCCCAAAGTAGAAGACAGTCTTCTTTTCAATGAATGATATATGAATTCTTTATAACTACTTGCATACATCATTCTCTATTCTTTCAAGCAGACATATTTATTTGTATGAATTAAATATAATTAATCCTTATTAAAGCTATTAACGAGCAGTGAATGCTTTTCTCTCTTTCTTTTGTTGCTTGATCAATATTAAGGACACAGACCGCATTAGGTTTATTACCCACTGTCACTTTAAGACATCGGATCATGTCCAATGAAATGCGGATCCAATGCACTGATGAACATACGATACACTCACAACTGTTTAAGACATAACCGACATAATTTACGTGAATACTCTCCAAAACGGACATTTAGACATAATATTTGTGTGTATTTGTCCATTCAGACACGAAAGAGAGCTCAATTCTGTACTCGCGCGCTGTATAGGCTAGGTGTCTATGTGAATGGCTGCACGCTTCGGGTCGGGTGTGTGCGCACAGAAAACCGTACCGAATAGAGCTCTTTTTTTGCGTCGTCACTCTTATTCAGATCTTCATGTCTGCTCTACTCATTCTCCCAGACGTTTACATGTTTGAACGTTTTATGAGACATCCAGCGCATGCCAACTCGTGTGCCGCTGGGTAGATCACGTTACAGTACAATTGTGCGCATCTACCACAAATGCAGGACATCAGACTGGATCGCTTCCCAAATCGTCACTATCAAACATTTTCGTCTAGTTTTTATTCGTTGACGAAAATGTCAATAGATTTCTGTCATAGTTTTTGTCATTCAAAACTAGTTTTTATTTAGTTATCGTCTCGTTTTCGTCTGTGAAAAAATTTTACACTAAATTAACACTGGTGTGTGTGTGTAGTGCATATTTAAAAGGTGTAAAAACAGTGTCAGAGATGTGCGCATGTTTAACAGCATCAAAGTTTGAGAGTGAACTTGTTTAAGAGTGCCAGAGCACGCATGCATTTAATCTGCATATGCAGTGCTTATTTAACAGTGTCAGTGTGGAGTGAACGGTTTGTCACTGTGACTGGGCAGTGCAAATTATGATGTAACCGTGTACATTTTTAGAGAGTGAGCTCATTTAACAGTGCCAGAGCATGCAGTGGACACGTGACAAAGAACTTTGAACCACTTAACAGCGTCACTGTATATAGTGCTTAAGTGCAGTGCACATTTCACAGCATCAGAGCATGCAGTGCTTCTGTTAAACAGTGTCATGTTGACCTTGATTATCAGTGCCAGGGCATGTAGTGCACATATTTAACAGCATCAGTGTGTGCAGTGCTTATTTAACAGTGCCAGTGTGCAGTGTAAGTTTTGCAGTGTCAGAGCGTGCAATGAAGTGTCACAGTGTGCCTGTTAAACTGTCACTGTACAGTGCAGTGCAAATTATGATGTAACCGTGTCAATTTTTAGAGAGTGAGCTCATTTAACAGTGCCAGAGCATGCAGTGGACACGTGACAAAGAACCTTGAACCACTTAACAGCGTCACTATATAGTGCTTCAGAGCATGCAGTGCTTCTGTTAAACAGTGCCATGTTGACCTTGTTTATCAATGCCAGGCATGCACACGATTAATAGCAATATTTTTAAAAGTGTCCCAATGTGCCTGTTGAACTGTCACTGTACAGTGCAATTATTAATGTAAACGATTATAGTGTACAGTGTGTATTTTTAAGAGCATCAGTGTGAGAGTGAGCTTAGAGTGCTAGAGCATGCAGTGCACATGTGACAAATAACCTTGAACTACTTCGGTGTCACCGTATGCAGTGCACATTTAAATGTCAGTGTGCAGTGTATGTTACAGTGATGAAGTGTGCAGTGCAAGTTAAACAGTGACAGTAATATTCAGTGAGCATTGTACAACGGTGTCATGTTGACCTTGTTTAACAGTGCATACATTTAACAGCAGAGCATGCAGTGCTTATTTAACAATGGCAGTGTGCAATGAATGTTTTGCAGTGTCACAATGTGCAGCGCACGTTTCACTGTCCAAGCGTGCAATGCACAGGTTTAAAGGATTAGTTCACCCCAAAATGAAAATTTCCTAATAATTTACTCACCCCAATGCCATCCAAGATATGGATCAACAAACGGACAGAGAACTACGTCATCACGTTGAAAGGTCACGCCGGCGCCGGCAGAAGTACCGCCCCACTGTTTACAATGCGACCGTACGTAGGAGGATAGTTCAAATAGTATTGTTTGCTATTATATATATAGTAATAGTATTCAGTGAATATGAATAGTACATGAATAACATTCTGATGAACATGAATAGTAGTTCAAATAGTATTGCCGGCGCCGCCGTGACCTTTCAGCGTGATGACGTTATTCCCTGTCCGTTTTTTCTGATCAGCTCAATCCGAACTATTGAAGGTAAAAAGTCTATAAATTATATATTTATTTTTTTAAATGACCTATTGTTTCGCTAGATAACAACCTATTCTTCAGCTGTGATCGCGCGTTTAACCCCGTTTAAACACTTCAAAGACTTTTGAAACTGCATTGATTTGGACTTAAAAAACGATGGTAACCAATGAAGTCCATTGTTAGAAGAAAAATCCGGAAATGTTTTCCTCAAAAAACATAATTTCTCTCCCACTGAGGAAAGAAAGACATGGATATCTTGGATGGCATTGGGGTGAGTAAATTATTAGGAAATTGAAATTGTCATTTTGGGGTGAACTAATCCCTTAAGAGTATCAGTGCGCAGTACACGTTTATCAGTGTCTCAAAGTGCACACATATGAGCAGTGCACAACAGTGTCCTGCAGATTGACAAGTTTAACAGAATCAGAAAAAGCAGAGCATATTCGATAGCGTGCGAGCAATAGTGACGCAAGTATTACCTGGACACTTCTGCTGCCAAGCTGTTTTGAATTCATCATGTGATCTATGAAACACAGGCTGGTGGGTGAGGAGCTGTTCTGTCTGACCTGAAGAGTGAAAAACAGCAACATTAATAAAAATAAGCATCACTGGATCCATGCTGAGGTTTAGATCTTCCTCACGACTTACGATAGCCCCGGGTGCAGAGTGAGAGTTCTGTGGCGAGCGCAGGACCGGAGGAAGACCCCTGACTGGACTTGATCCGTTTCCTCCTTGGAACTTCAGGAAGGAGATATGATGTGGCGTCATCACAATGTTACCAATTTCACAACTTCTACAAGTCAAAACATCTCCTAAAGCGAGCAGCCATTACACGATGAAAAAGCAGCAGTACTCTGACTAAAAGCTCTCTGACACCTGACTGACATTTAATACACAGCTGACTAAACGCAGAGTCATCCGCACAAAGCTTTACTCACATCAAAATAATCGCTGATCTTGGGCCCTCGGCCGGAAGACTTTCCTGAAAGGTAAAAAAAAGAAAAGAAAAGAAAGTATGGTCATTGGATACAATCACTTTTCTGTGAGTGCACTGCATTATTTCCATGCTAAAAATTAAATGCTGTGTTTCCCAACAAACTCTGATCCTGGATGTTTCCAAAATGCAGGTCTGTTAACTGAAAAATGTAGTTGTCAAACAAACTATTGTGTCTCGTTAAGAAATGCTTCATTCATAAGCACAGGAAGTCAACGTTACCTTGACTGCTCTCTGATTGGTTATCAACCTTCCTCTTTCTTCCTCTGGATGACTCGGAGTGCTTCTTCTCTGGAGTCTAGGGAAAACAGGAAAAAGCATTACTATTTTATTCAATCAGTTCTTCAATTCACTAAATCAATATAAATGCTTTGGGTAAGTTCCATCTAAAGCTGAATTCAGGCCTCAAAGGAGTTGTAAAAGTTTCACCAAAGAGGCTTCCAGACACACACTCTGCATTCCAAACATCATTTACCATGTCATTCCAAACCCATTTGACATTTTTTTATTACTATCCTGCTCTTTTCAATGCAATAAATGTGAATATGGACAGGTGCAGTCAAACAATCATAAAAGCAATTCATAAGAGTTATGCACTTAGAAAACAAAGAATAAAATTGCTTTGCAGGAGGAAGGAACTAAAAAAAATAAGTTTTTACTGAAAATCTTCTCTCCACTACAGCTTTCAAATTATGGCACGTCAACTTTAACATCTAAGATATTATATCATATTATATAACTGTATTTTATATATATATATATATATATATATATATATATAGTACAGGCCAAAAGTTTGGAAACATTAAACATTTTTATGTTTTTGAAAGAAGTTTCTTCTGCTCATCAAGCCTGCATTTATTTGATATACAAAAATACAGATTTTTTTTTTAATATTGTGATATATTATTACAATTTAAAATAATTGGTTTTCAATTTATTATTCTTTAAATTATCATTTATTTCTGTGATCAAAGCTGAATTTTCAGGATCATTACTCCAGTCTATCACATGATCCTTTAGAAATCATTCTAATATGATTCATTATCAAAGTTGGAAACAGTTCTGCTGCTTAATGTTTTTTCATAACCTGTGATAATTTTTTAGGATACTTTGATGAATAAAAAGAAAAAAGAAAAAAAGAAAAAGAAAAACAACAACAATATACAGTAATGGTCAGTAATTTGGGGTTACAAATTTTTTTTCTTTCTTTTTTTGAAATAAAACAATACTTTTATTCAGCAAGGATGTGTTAAATTGATAAAAAGTGATAGTAAAGAAGATTTATATTATTAGAAAATATTGTTTTATTTTGAATAAATTCAGTTCTTTTTAACCTTTTATTCATCAAATATATTAGGCAGCAGAGCTGTTTCCAACACTCATAATAAATCAGAATATTAGAATGATTTCTAAAGGATCATGTGATGGACTGGATGTCACATGTGACACTGAAGACTGGAGTAATGATCCTGAAAATTCAGCTTTGATCACAGAAATAAATTATAATTTAAAGTATACTATAATAAATTGAAAACCAATTATTTTAAATTGTAATAATATATCACAATATTAAATTTTTTTTCTGTATTTTTGATCAAATAAATGCAGGCTAGATGAGCAGAAGAAACTTCTTTCAAAAACATTAAAAATAGTAATGTTTCCAAACTTTTGGCCTGTACTGTATGTGTATATATATATATATATATATATATATATATATAATAAAAAAAATTAAAAGTCACACAGCAAAGTGAAAATCGTCAAACTTACTGAATAGGCAGGCGATCCTCCTTTCTTTATGTCAGAGTTCTTTATGGGAATGAAAAAAGTACTTTTTAAACACATGGACAAACTGTTGAAACATATCCGTTCAATCAATATAAAGCTATAAATATAAATGTCAAATCTTTGAGTATACATGTCCATAAAGTTCACCTCGGACTCCTTGTCACTAGATGACCCCAGGCTGCCAAAACTGTGACTAGAACATTCGTTATTGTTCAAACCCTAAAAAAAAAAGAAAAGATCAAAACAATATAAAGCAGGTTTAGTCCAGGTCGTGACAGAGAGCTCAAAATCCTTCAAAATATTCACACCGATTTCACTGGTAAAACAAAATTAAAGGGGTCCCCTAAATGCTTTTTTACATGTTCAACTTTCTTTAGGTTGAAATGTTGCTGTTTGAGCATGAAAAAGTCTGAAGGGTGTTATTCTCTATATCAGTGTCACTGTTTTTCTCTTGAACTCCCTGAAACGCCTCCATTGTAGTCTTGAATTTTCTTCCAGGAATGAACACGTCACAATATTCCTCATTTAAATGATTCCTGCCCAAGGCATATGCAGGTGAGGCCTGAGTTGCGTTAGTAGTGTGTTGAAACTCGCTGTTATGGTACGGGGCGTAACATTTCCCAAACATGCTTGAAGAGGTTGACCAATCACAACACACTGATCCAACTGACCAATCAGAGCACAACGCGCTTTTCAGGAGGGGCTTCATAGAGACAGGAACTTAACTAAGCGTTACTGACAGACTGAGAAGAGAGATGCTCGCTACGACAAAGTCGAATATGTGAAAATTAGGTTGTGTTTTTTTTACATTCAAGCATGAAAACCTATTCTAGCAGAGCCCAAAACATAATTAAGACTTTGAAAAAATACATAATAGGTCAATATTATGACTATAATGTCATTACAATAGTTTCATCTTGGGTTCTTGCAAGTATAGCCGCTTTCCGACCAAGTAGTTACAGGAACTTAGTTCTAGGAACTGTCCACTTCTAAACAGTTTTAAGAACTGTTGCTGTTTGCGTTCGCACTGGCCAAGTTGCCATAGGAACTGGTAGGAGGGGTAAGGGAGTGACGCAAGCACGGTGACTTTTATTTTGACGGCGCGACGGACCTTTATTTTGGCGGCACTGAGAACGCCAGAGCAAACAATGCTCGCATTCTCTGTGTTTATTAGTTAGCTGTCTAACAGTACTGTGTTAGACGGCTCCGCGTGCGTTCGGTCAATCAGCGTACACTAACGTCACGGGTAGTTCCTATAGTGCTGGTTTAGACCCTACTCTGAAGTAGGACCTAAATTAGTTCCTCCAAATGGAGTTCCTAGAACTAAAATTGTTCCTAGTTCCTGCGGTGCGAACACACCGACATCCGGGTACTTTAGCCAATAGTTCTAGGAACTGTGAAAAGGTTCCTCCGGTCGAAAAGCGGCTTATGTGAGTGTTACGAAATATGGTTTTAGTAGAGTCTTTGATTTAAACTACAACAGCTAAAACTGTGTTAGGCTTGGTAAGTTCAGTTCACTTCAAAGTGAATCGATTCAATCTTTTATTCAATGATTCAGAATAAAGTCCATGCATTGGACGTTTCAATCCTTTACATTTTGCTTTTTATTACTATCTATTGTTGAACTGATGCACATAAAATGAGCAGATTTTTATTGGTGTTCATTTAGTGAAAAATTAAAACGAAATTAGTGTCGGAAAAACATTGCAAATAGCTTTATACTTGTTTTATACATTAAACATTGTTTAATTAGTTGAATGATGCTTGAATGATTCAGTTTAAAGAAAACAAAAATAACCCATTTTGCCATTTTAGAGAAAGTATCAACATATCTATTCTAAATTAAATTCAAATGAATTAAAGGTATAGCGGAGGATCTTTCCAAATTTTAGATAAGACCCGCCCTCTCCACTTTTTGAAAAGTTTGATTGATTCACCAGAATGATTGACAATTAGGAGGACCAATAGTTTAGACTACCCACCAGGAAGTAAAACATCCTCCGCTATACCTTTAAATATAAATAATAACTTATAATTACATGATGCTGCACATGTGTGTGTTTGCATGCGTGTGCATTACTTTAGGTCCGCCGCTCGCGCTCCCTGTGCTTCCTCCTGTGTTTCCACTCACTGCCCCGATGAAACGTGCCTCCAAGAGCTCCTGCCGACGTGGATCCAGGGAATGCAGCTCATCCATTCCTACAAACACAGACAAACATGTCACGCTCAACACATTCACACACAGGTACTCAGGCTTCGGGTTCGGGAGGGGTGTGATCATGGTGACGCATCCTCCTGGAATCTTACGAGACCATCAAGTCATTGTTTTCTGATCATATGCCACCCTAAAAGAGCCAAAAGATAATACTTATTACTGGTTTAAAGGCACACCAAGAACTTAGGATGTGTTCACACTTGTAGTTCTGTTCACAAAAACAAAAAAAACAAAAAAAACATTTAGTCCTGATCCGCTTGGCATTCACATTGGCATTTTAACACCGAACCTAAAGATACTGAACCTAAAGGCATAGGGATATGTTCACAAACTGATTGGTCGTCTTTCATTACGTATATTTCGCGTCGCGACGGAATTTTTTACATTTTACATCATCATACATTACAAGCAGGCACGAACGCACATGCTAGTTAACAGTCGCTAGTTGTTCAAGCACGGCTTTTCGGCCGAGACGCAGCCGACAACACAGTCAGCTTTCGTCGTCACTAGTTCTTTGACGTCGGCTTGGTGTGTCCCGGCCTCGAGACGTCCACCATCCTTCAGATCTGACTATGCTCAAGCTTCATAATAAAAAATAATAAAAAAAATGTATCTGCTCTTTTAGCCATTTTAATTTTTCATGGCAAACTTCAGCACAGCCTCTTCCTGCGGGAGTCAAAATGACAAACAGGAAGTACAATGAGAGGTTTCCTGCTCATTATCAGCTGATGCCACTGACAGTTTAGCTTCATTCATCTATTTTAGTCTCAGAAAATAATGACGACACAATCCACACAAAAAAACTAAATAAAATGCAAGTAAATACAACGAGTATTTTTCACATGCCACTGTGACCTCAATATTACACACTCAATTTAGTGACAGACTACTGTACACACACTACAGTTCAAAAGTTTGGGGTCAGGAAAATTAAAAATAAATAAATAATACATTTATTCAACATCCAATTTCAATTAATGCGGTTCTTTTGAACTTTCTATTCATCAAAAATCCTGAAAAACATTCATCACAGTTTCCAAAAAATGATGAAGCAGCACAACTGTTTTCAACATTAATAATAATCAGAAATGTTTCTTGATCATTAAATCAGCATTTTAGAATGATTTCTGAAGGATCATGTGACACTGAAGACTGGAGTAATGATGCTGAAAATATAGCTTTACCATCACAGGAATAAAATACCTTTTTTTTACTTTATTTTTGACCAAATAAATGTAACTTTAGTAAGTAATAATGTTCTTCTAAGAATTCTGATGGAAAGAGATGAATTCAAAATTCTATTCCTGTTCTTTTCAATGAACAACAATTTAAATGTGTGGGTCTGTTCCTCACACAAAGCTCTTGTATGACTTCATAAGACATATCATTGTCCATTAGTTAGTTATAGAGTTTTTTTGTGCCATTTTTTGGAATTATTGCAAATTTTGGAAAAATAAATTATGAAAGATTTTCACTAACTGTGTTCTACAGAAAAATGACAGCATACAGGTTTGGAACAACATGAGAGTGTGAATAAATAATGAAAGAATTACATTTTCTGGGTGAATTAACCATTCCTTTAGTTTAACATGTTTGACATGATCTGGCACCAGAAGCCCGATGACAGAATCCGCAGCCAAATGGCCCCGTTTCTTCAGCACATGAGAATACAGTATCAGCAGCCGACAAGACCAATATGAATCATCATTATAAAACCTGTCTCAAAGAATCATCTGGTCTTCAAACCTCATTACAGTGACTAGACGAAACAGCCCAGGTTCACTCGTGTTCTCCAGCCATAATAACCTGCGCACTGGAAGCGAACGACACCACTGCCATGATAAGATTCGTGCCAGAAAGAGCTACAAGCCAAAGAGATCCCAAGATGGTGGAGGGGTGGAAAAATTATGAAGGTCAACAGGGAAGGAAGAGCACAGCTGCCCAGATAAAGGACATAAATGACAAATCAAACTACTTAGGAATGAGTATGCACAAACCTAAGGCCACGTCTGGTTTGGCAAATAACCCGAGTACTGCTTGGCTGCATAAGATCCAAACATGCAGGAGGTGGAGTGGGGAAATGAGTACAAGCAAATGACCAGGAAACAAACAAACCACATCCTAGTTTGTGCACCGATGCACAGGTGACTGAGCCATCAAGATATCATACTATAGCATAATAATAACCCACCTTCTTATGGATGATTATTAAAAAAACATGGTAAAACTTTACAATAAGGTTACGTTTGTTAACATGAACTAAGCATTTATTAAACTTTCATTTTAATTCCAACAGTCTCTGTCTGTGCTAATATTATATTTAATGGACCTGAGCTGACATGAACTAACAATGAACAGTTGTATTTTTATAACCTAACTTTAACAACAAAGGTTGTATTATATTTCCTATGATCTTGCACATTTTTTACAGTTATACTTTTATATCTGATTGTTGATTTGATTTTAATAGGTAACAACAGCCAAATGTTTAAATTGAGAATTTATTTCAGTCATTCATTCATTCAAGTGAAGGATTTAAAATAAATGGATGAAACATCAACCATTTATTTTACATGCTCAAAAATGAATTCCTGGGGCAAATCATAATTCCACTTAATTTCTATTAGTATCAGACGTTAATAGCATTGCACTTCAACATAGCCTACACTACTGCTTCAAAGTTTGGGCTCGTAAGAAGTTTTTTTTGTGTGTGAAAAATCCCATATGCTGACCAGGGCTGCAATTAAATAATCAAATATACAGTAAAAACAGTAATATTGTGAAATATTATTAGTTCCTGTGATCAAAGCTGAATTTTCAGCATCATTACTCCAGTCTTCAGTGTCACATGATCCTTCAGAAATCATTCTAATATGATGATTTGCTGCTCAAGAGACATTTTTTATTATTATCAGTGTTGAAAACAGTTGCGCTGCTTCATATTTTTGTTCAACCAGTGATACATTTTTTCAGAATTCTTTGATGAATAGAAAGTTCCATTTTTATTTAACATTATACAGTATAGATATCCATAAAAAATGGTACTACATCCTTAACCATTGTACTTTCTGGTTTGACAAGCAGGTAAAAGATTACTCTTTCGAATCATTTAAAAAAATAAATAAAGGCAGAGCATGCATTACATGGCTGAGAACTTATTCTTGGACATGAGAATCTGAGTAATGCATTAACACACATATGATATTACACTCATCAGTGCACATATGCATGTGTTTACAGCACATATTTACACTGACCAGTCTCTGGTGGACTTGATCAATATCACAGAAAACATCCGGTGAAACACTTACAGGTTCATTAATTTCTTCAAAAACACATCAAAAACTAAATTTTGCAAAACAACTTAATTTGAAAAAGCACTTGATTTTAAAATCAGATGTGTATCAGATGGTCTTTTGCTTAGAGGATCAAAGTCATCCTGATGATTTCAGGGAAAAACCTACGAGTCAAGCTGCAAAACACAATCCTACAATACTACAATGACCATAAAGAGCCAACAGCTCTCCAGCACAAGCATATTTTTTTGAGCATTGCATGAATTAGATAAATAAATAGGCTGATACTCAATTTGTACTCAATCATACAAATTCACGTTTATCAGATGTGTCCAAAATCGTACCCACCTAGAAAGCATTTCTGAGCCATTGCATTGCACACAAAACACTCACACATAAACTAATGTGTACTAGATGTGTCTCAAAACCTAGTCTGTTGCCAGTACACAGCATTTTGGGCCACTACATGACATGCACTAAGTGCTAGATAAATACATCAATACTTTCACCCAGAAAAACACTAAATCATGTTTATTGTAATAAAATCCAGGAAGTTCTCTGTGTGCATTGTTGACATTCTCAATCATTGAAAATCAACTTAATAGTGTTAATATTGAACCGCCTACCTATAACATTTGTTATTGCATGCAGACTCATAATTTATCATATATTGGCTGTGTCTCAAAAGTTAGTAAACAAGACAGCAGTTTGTGCCATTGCATTGCATGCATAAGTGACAAATGCATACAGTCAACCTTAAAAATGTCAACTAACGTTTGTCAGGTACTGGCTGTGTCTACCAACCTAGACAGCATTTATGAGCCATTGCATGACATGCATAGAGCAACTCATGTTCATCAGATACTGAAAGCATCCTAAAAGCCAGCGAGTTTCTGTCTACCTACCGAACATTTTTGGGGCTGTTGCATTCCATGCATGCAGTAGGCTATACATTCTCATGTTTATCAGGTTCAGACTGTCTCTCACTTGCGAGCCATTGCATGACATGCACTAAGTGCTAGATAATTAAATCAATACTTAACCATTAAAACACAAAATCATGTTTATTGTAATGAAATCCAGCAAGTTCTCTATGTGCATTGTTGACTTCATTCTCACAGATTAAACATCAACTTGTGTTGATATTGAACCGCCAACCTATTTTTGAATAATTTCTAGCATAAGAGCATAAAAACATCAACTTATATAATGTATCCTTTACTGTCTGTGTCTCAAAAGCTAGTAAACAGTGAGACAGCATTTGTGCCATTGCATTGCATGCATGCATAAGTGACAAATACATACTGTCAACCTTAAAAATGTCAGCTAATGCTTGTCAGGTACTGGCTGTGTCTACCAACCCAGACAGCATTTTTGGGCCGTTGCATTTCATGCATGGGTGATAAACATTCTTAAGTTTATCAGGTACAGACTGTGTCTCATTTGTGAGCCATTGCATGACATAAGCTACATAAAAGATAAACATACACTCTGAGCCTCTAAAACATCAACTCATTTTAATCAGACTGGCTGTTTCTAAAAATCTAGCGAGCTGCCTAACGTTACCTAGACACAAAGACAGCATTTTGTGGGCATCATAAAAACAACACAAAAATAAGCACCTATGATGCCCAAAAATGCAGTCTGAGAAGACGTCTCGCTAGGTTGAGACACAACCAGTGACTGAGTCCCCTAATATGTGACCATGGGCATCCTCACGTCAAATTAACCGTGTTATCGACACACAAAGCGACAGGATTCCATCGCAAACGGTTTAAAACACACCAGCTCATCTCTAGGACTCGATGCTAGTTATAAAAACACAGAGAGACACAGTCAGCAGACGAGAGATCAGCGGCCTCCGACACGACCGCTTCGATTAAAGACCAGATTTACTCAAAATCACACGTCAATCTAACACAATCCCGACCGATTTCACATGACCAGACTTTAAATTGATATTCACACCGGTTTTACCTTCTTTATGCCTCCTCGGAGCGCAGATATCGAGCGGAGAAAGTGAGCCCGGGGTCGGAGATCCAGTCGAGAACTGAGAGCAAGATGGCGCTCCGTCCAAACTTCCACTGCTGTTGCTGTTACTTTGGACACTCATGAAGACACTTTCCCCCGCGAAGAGCGCATCGCACACATGATCTCCGTCAAATCACACCTGTGTGTGTCTAATGCATCATGCACGAACACTGATAATCAATGCAAGGCTGCTCATGTTTTCAGCTCCGCACTGCGCACTGAGATCCTCACTAACTCACTCTCAGTGTGTGTGTGTGTGTGTGTGTGTGTGTAGCCGATGCGTGACGCCAGTTTGCAAAGGTTACACACACACACATCAGTGCAAAACTTCAAATCCACGTTTGATGCTTCAACCCTTCTAGCAAATTCTATTAAATATTAATAAAATCATAAGTAGCCTATGAGCATATGTATAAGCAGACATTAATACTCACCAAATATTGCATCCATAAACATATTGATTGATATGCAACACACATGATATTGAGTGGACTTGATATTTTTGTTTTCCCAAAGAGAAACAGGACACGAGCTCAGCTGTATAGTTATTGTCCAATAATTATTCCGAAATATTTGATGATATTATTAAAATATTTTAAGATCACAATTAGGTAACACTTTATTTTAGGGTGTCCTTGTTACAGTGTACTTTTACATTTAAGTACTGAGTAATATTAATTAACTACATGTAGCCTACTTGTAGTATTTTACTATAGTACTATAGTTTTAGTTATTAATATAGTGACTACATGTAACAGGTGTAACAAGGACACTGTAAAATAAAGTGTTACCAACAATCACTATTAAATAAATATAATGCAAAACATAATATATAAAACAATACAAAACAAAACAATGTAAAGTGTGTTTTTTTAATGGATGAAACTTCCTAATGTGTGTGTGTGTGTGTGTGTGTGTGTGTGTGTGTGTGTGTGTGTGTGTGTGTGTGTGTGTGTGTGTGTGTGTGTGTGTGTGTGTGTGTGTGTGTGTGTGTGTGTGTGTGTGTGTGTGTGTGTGTGTGTGTGTGTGTGTGTGTGTGTGTGTGTGTGTGTGTGTGTGTGTGTGTGTGTGTGTGTGTGTGTGTGTGTGTGGTTGTCTATGCAGGTTTACGCAGACATCTTGATCTGTGATTTGCTGACTCAGAGATCTGCCCAGAACTGAGCTTTACCCTCTGAACGGCTCCAGTCCAGACACATATTTCACAACACACATCACACTAAAGTTATCTTCCTCTGTCTCAACTCACCACAGAGGAATTCACCGCAGTAAGAGCACACATTATATATTCTGCTGAACTGAAGAAAATTTCAAATGCAAATGTTCTGCCTTTTCACATCAACAGATGACAGCAGTATCGGTTCATGGGGTTGATCGGTTTATGAATAGATCCTGCTGAATCACACTAGATTCTTTTTTGAGGAACTGCTTTTTCCCATCTGACCGGAAATGTGTCAGGTTCCTCCTCCTTCACAATCTGAAGGTGTTCTTGGAAAATTCTATGTCACAGAGTCTAAAATTTCCACAGACATAATTTCACCCCCACCATCAAGTTATTAAAAGGAAAATAATGCATTAGCTGTTCACACAGAGCTGTAAAGAAAAAAAAACAGACACTTTTATCCTATTGAGGTAGTAATCTGAATTAAATGACTTGCTGAAGGGTAAAATGCTGTTACAGTATAAGTCATCATGCCTTGTTCTTTGACTAGACGTTGCATTTATCAATCTTTAGTAATATGCTACATACCAAACCATGTCCAACGTACAATACTCTCTTCCTCAGATGACGCCCATTAACCCTGTCCACTCCACAGTCTGATGAAAAGAACCTCTTTACCGTCTTACCTTCTTTTGATGTACTTACATAAAAATAAATAAATAAAAATGTGTTAGGGACAATTAACTTATTGTTATTGTGTTAATGATGTATTGCAAAAGTCTTTTGCTGCTATTGAGGTGTATACGGCTGGTTAGTACAGGTTTGGTGGGATGGTTAGGTTTAAGGTGCATGGGTTAAGATGTAAGGGAAAGGTCATAGATGTAATTACAGAGATGAATTACAGCTGTTATTGCATGCAGGTATTTTTTTGGTTACATTTTATTTTAAGGTGTCATTGTTACAATGTAATTATACATTTAAGTACGAGTATGAGTTATATTAATTAACTACAAGTATTTACTTAAGGGTTAGGGTAGGATTAGGATTTGGTTGAGGGTTAGTTGCAAGTAATTATGCATAATTTACTGTTATTACTATGGTAAGTACATGTAACATGTAACAAGGACACTGTAAAATAAAGTGTTACCATTTAAAAAAATATATAAGTACAATGTAAAAACACAATAAGTGCATTGTATCAAATTATTAATTTAAATTGTAGTATTTTAATACATTTTAATCCCCTTAAATCAAAGCAGTGTCTCAGAAAAAGCCATTTGCAGATTGTAGCTTTTGTGACGTCACAAATGCTTAGGCTCCGCCCACGACTGCTGACGGACTCTGTCGTGACACGGCTCCGGGGGGTTAATAAAGGCCTTCTGAAGCGAAGCAATGCGTTTGTGTAAGAAAAATATCCATATTTAAAACTTTATCGACTAAAATAACTAGCTTCCGGCAGACGGCCGTACGCATCGATTTACGGCGAAAGAGTAATCCTTGACCTGACGCACAATGAAATGATGAACACGGAAGCACAGAGGAAAGAGCAAAACAAAACACCGGTCACAAATTAGAAGTTTAAAACGGTTTTTATCATGGATGGATGCACTTTTATCATGGATGGATGCACTTTTATGGACTTCAAAACATAAACGGCCATTCACTGCCATTAAAAAGCTTGGAAGAGCAAGGACATTTTTTAATATAACTCCGATTGTATTCGTCTGAAAGAAGAATGTCATATACACCTAGGATCACTTGAGGGTGTGGGCTTATTTTCATTTTTGGCTGAACTATCCCTTTAAAGCAATTCTATGATGGCATTCTATGCATTTGACATGTGTACTAAAGTCTGTCAATCATCATTAGATCGCCACCCTCAGGCTGAATAACCCTCAGGCATATATAGCAGTAGGTACTGAATACACATGCGATTTCTTTCCCTGCTGTTTACGTTCACAGACACAACCAACACAATGTGAACTTTGTGTGTTTTTGATAGTTTAAGCGCAATAAGACGGGAAAGAGAACTCAGTTTAAAGGGATAGTTCATGGCCTAAGACACGAAACGAGCGGTTTGTGTGAGAAAACGAACAGTATTTATATCGTTTTTACCTCTTGTACACAACCACGTCCAAGTGATCTGAGGGCGAGCGCGCTTCCTGGTGTGTGACCTGTGCGCGCGTTCTGCACAAGCAGATCACTTGGACGTGGTTGTGTACAAGAGGTAAAAACTATATAAATACTGTTCGTTTTCTAACACAAACCGCTCGTTTCGTGTCTTAGGCCATCAATGTGTACTTACGATGGGGAATTGTTTAATTTGGACTTCTCTGTGCATGCTCTTTGAGGTGGTGACCATAGACCTGCATTATATGAGTCATATAATGCAGGGTTTTTTTAGGTCAAACCGTTCATAACGGTTTAATAACTGACAGACAAGAACGGTTTGACCTAAAAATATCAAAATTGAAACTACTGCGGAAACAAAGACACCTACATCTTGGATGGATGCCCTTGAGGTAACTTAAGCTAAAACATACCAAAATTTAATTTCAAAGTGAACTATCCCTTTAATCCTCACGGGACGCTGCGTCTGACATCCAGCTTTCTGTGCGTGTGATTCGGATGTGTGCGCTCAAAAAACCATATATCAGAGGTTTAGACTGATAATGGCTATAAAACGCATGCAGATAATGTGAGTGTGGCCACCTTAGAGATGATAATCAAAACCAAACAGATGTTTTGTGTTTTTTTCGAGGCACGAGCTGTAGGCTCCGCCCTCTTCTGGAAACAACATGCTTTCCCTTCCACTCAAAAACTGGCATTTACAACATTGTTCGATCAATGATCTGTGAGGTATTTTGAGCTGAAACTTCACAGACACATTCTGGGGACACCTGAGACTTATATTACATCTTGTAAAAAGGGGCATAATAGGTCCCCCAGCTAGTCCTCCTTGTGTTTACACAGTTCCGGCTGTACATAATGAGCATTTTTTTGAGAAAGAAATAATCAAGTTTATCAGATTTGTGGCGTCATATCTTTAAAATCTTGAAATTTTTGTTTAAAGCACCTAAGAAACTTAGCAAGCTCTGTGATCTGTTAGATCCTACACTGCTCGGCCAAAAAGAAAGTCGCTGTTTGGATTTAAAAAGGCAAATGCTTAAGAGTCTAAAACTATATACATATACAGTACTGTGCAAAAGTCTTAGGCATGTTATTACTTTATGTAATAATCCAGTGAGATTTGTGTATGCACAAGGAGTCTGACAACAGCCAGGATGATCTGATCTCACCATCATCGAGTCCGTCTGTGATTACATGAAGAAACAGAAAAAACTGAGACAGACTAAATCCAGAAGAACTGCGGGAACGTCTCCGAGATGCTTGAAGAAACCTTCCTGCAAAGCTACAGAACTGTGAAAAGCACTGGCACTCGTGTTAAAAT
The DNA here is from genome assembly GCF_965113295.1 of Leuciscus leuciscus. Taxonomy (NCBI): domain Eukaryota; kingdom Metazoa; phylum Chordata; class Actinopteri; order Cypriniformes; family Leuciscidae; genus Leuciscus; species Leuciscus leuciscus. The sequence goes on along the minus strand of NC_138738.1, from coordinate 37,240,099 downwards.
GCTATAAAGTGAGAATGCTTTCAAAAATAAAATCACAAATTGAATTTATTTATGATTTAACTTCTATTAACTAATTCAAATCAATATATGGTGTAACGACCCTTTGCGTATAAAACGGCACTTGTCCAGGTACACTTAGTTGCGCATAGTTTTTCAGGTAGCTTTGCAGGAAGGTTTCTTCAAGCATCTCGGAGACGTTCCCGCAGTTCTTCTGGATTTAGTTGTCTCAGTTTTTTCTGTTTCTTCATGTAATCACAGATGGACTCGATGATGGTGAGATCAGATCATCCTGGCTGTTGTCAGACTCCTTGTGCATACACAAATCTCACTGGATTATTACAATTAATGGCAAAAAGAATGTTTGGAAATGTAAACTGATATTTCCTACTGACACACTACACGCAGGGATGGGCAACTTCGGTCCTGGAGGGCCACTGTCCTACAGAGTTTAGCTCCAACCCTGAAAAAATCACCTGCCTGTAATTTTCTAGTAATCCTGAGGACCTTGATTAGCTTGTTCAGGTGTGTTTGATTAGGGTTGAAGCTAAACTCTGTAGGACAGTGGCCCTCCAGGACCGAAGTTGCCCATCCCTGCACTACAGCAAAAGATATAAATAACTGACTGGCGGGGGAGGGGGATATTAACTGGGGGGCGGGGGATATTAACATGCCTAAGACTTTTGCACAGTACTGTATATAATTTCAAGATATATCTGTGCATTTTGTGCCTTTCAACTATCAGACAATATAAGCTACCCAAACTAATGTGGTAACAGGTGACGTTTGTGTCTGTTGCAGATATATTTCCTCTGATGCCGTGGAAGTGTGATTGATGTGGGGTGATAAAATATAGTTAAACATCTCTACACATATGCATGTTCATGCACCTGCTAACCCATAACCCGATTTTTAGTCACAGACATGTTGCCATGGAAACTACAACGGCCCTTTACAGCCATTGTCATATGGCAAAAGACAAAGGAGATGTGGGTTACAGGGCTTTTACTCATTTCGTACACACACACACACACACACACACACACACACACACACGCGCACGCACGCACGCACGCACGCACACACACACACACACACACACGCACGCACACGCGCACACACACACACACACACACACACAGTCCCTGAATCAAGCACATGCACCAGCATGCACACATACTCATACCCAGGTTGTCATATTTCCCCTCATATATCAAATTCACAACAGTTCATGAATGAAATCACCAACTGCATTGGCAAACAGGGTGTGGTGCGGGAAAAAAATGACGTGATAACAGTTTTATTGTAACTTGTATTGTTTTTAGCCAGCTTTGGTGTCATTCACACAATAATGCAGTATAGGTTCTCGCATAGGCTCAGTCATAACACAGTACACCATTTTGAATATGCATATCATATGACTTTAGAAAACATGAGAAGTAGAATGAGCTGTATGGACTAATTTTAGGACTTTTTGTTGTTTTTGCTGCTGTTGTTTGATATTCGTAAGCACTGTGAACTGCACTCCATATTGTCATATGGAAAAGAGCTGCATATAAAAAAATTATGCATCCATAATTGGAGCAACATGAGGCTGATATTGACAGAACTCTCTCTCTCTCTCTCTCTCTCTTTTTTAATTTTTTTTGGTGAATTATTGATTTATATTCTCTTGTAATGAATGATTGCAGAATAAATTAATGCATCAACATTACATTCTTTCACATGTCAGTCCGGATTATGCACAAGTGTTTCATATAACTGAAAACACACTACATTCAGACTTACATTTATTTCCTTACAAGACACTTGAACAAGTACAATCACACCTGACGAAGCATAAAACCAGAGCCAGAAATAGAGCTCTGCATCTACCGCCTACACATATTCATCTTTCCTTTTATAATAAGAAAGTGCCAGACTGTATGGCTGAACACACCAGTAAAAAAACATTTACTTATTCATTGCTTAAACGTCATGCTTATACATCGGTTACACATGAAAACATTTCTCTGATCTAACAACTAAGAAAATAACTTCAAGACTTAGGAGTAAATACCATGTACTATGTAGTTTTTTATTACAGCATGCAAATGCAACACAAACATTTCATTATATTTTTATGTGTTATATTTTATAAGTGTATTTTATTAAACACTTCTTAATGTTTATCCTTTAGTTTTAATAATTTATTTTATTATTTTCTTTCATGTTCCTTATCATTTTAATTTCTGACTACTATCACTGGCCCTTAGATATGGAATTTAAGCTAAATATTGTTCAAAACGTTTCATAAATTTGTACATTTCTTTTTGTTGGGTTTAGGTTTATTTTCTATTTGCATGTTATTATTTAGATTATTTTGTATAAGAAAATCGAATAAAAACTAATACTAAAAAAATCACGCGTCTAGTTTGGGATTTAATTAAAATCTCTGATTGAATCCAGGACGTCATCGCGAGACTGGTAATGGTATTTATTTGTGTTGTGTGTTCAAAACAATTTTTTTTACAGTCTACGGTTCAAAACATAGGGTTCAACAGGGGTTCAAAAGGGAAGTTCATCACTGATCTGTCAAGTTAATGTGCGCCATCTAGTGGTCACTTTACGAAACGCCGCATCCGCTCTGTTTTGAGAAAAGCACCTCACGGCACCCGTAGCCGCATCCCAGATTCAGCACTGCCGCTGCTGTCACAACAGAGAAAGAGGATAATAAGTTATTAGTCCGCTGACAGAAGAATAATCCTCCTCATACCGACCCCAAGCCGCTAACATTTTATTTCAAGTAAGAACAATGTTTTCTTTATTATTGTAGAGTTTCTGGTGTTAAAATGAATTATTTGTGTGTTTTAAAGGCGGTGTTTCTGCATTGATTCATGAGGCCGTCTGACGTGTGCGCTTTAACTGTCATTTATGTTATAATAACTTATACAGTCTTGCTGAAATTGATTTAACACAAAGCACAAAATGAATTCCTAATGCATTGTGTTATTAAACATCAATTCAAATGGTTTGGGGGGAAAAAGAAACATAAATACACAGCTGATGCAACTAGACAAATGATGATACATTAATGAATGCTCTTTCGGATCAACAGTCCTGCGCGCGCAGCTTAAATAATTGTATCAATAAAAAGTAATTATGCTTTTTAAACGAATGATTTCATGTTAGTTTGCGAGCTTATGCTTTCACCGGGCCGGTTTGCCATGCAGCCATATTGACTGACCATCCGGGACTCTTACAGGAGTGTCCCTTGTGTGTGCGTGTGTATGTGTGTGTGTGTGTGTGTGTGTGTGTGTCACTGGGATAAACACACTCTTCTCAGACTACATGTGTAGCCGCAGCGAGTTGTCATTTAGTAAACAAAAATAATAAACATTTTATATAATGTACGATTATTATAAGAATATATATTATTCTATTCTATTATTCAATTATATTTGTTGGTAAATAGGTCTATCTTTGATAAATGTTATTCCATTATACTGTAAAAACAGTGATGTGTTTCATTCGGTATTGGAAAACCCTATTGTAGAACTTTCCAGTTCAGTTCCTAAATTTAATTTTAAGTCACAGAGAATTGTGGAATACAATTTTGAGTCTGGTGTAAGGTAGTAGAATTAAAACACAACTGGGTTTATATAAAGAAATGAATATAACTACTGTAATTAATAATGTTTTTTTTTTTTGTATAACAGAATGAATCTTACACACAAAATTATTCCATAAACATTATATAACATTAGTATCATTTCAAATGTCACCTATTAAAAAAATAAATAAAAGAAATTATATACATATATATTTAAATTGGTGACTATATAAGCATATATAGTTTTATTTATATGTATAATTTTATACTTATATTTATCTGTATTATTTATATATAATATTTTATATATTTGTTATATAATCTGTTGTTGTTGTGTGTGTGTGTTATATATGTATATATATATATTTAGACAATGTTGAACTTAGTTTAGAGAAATATATTAAATCAGAAAATGTATTTTACATGTCAGAGAATAAATTGTCACAATTAATATTATATTGTTAAAACTTGTGATGGACTTCCTCTAACAAACAGGCATTATCACTGTTTAACACGAGCACAATAAATCCAGCCAGGATCGCTTGGAAAAATAAAAATATTTTTAAATAAAAATGTAAAAACTAAAACAAAAATAATCACTTAAAAACATTTAGTAATTATTGTTTATTACAATAATGTATTGATTAATATAATAAATAATGAAATATATCAAAGCAAATTACAGCATAAATCAAATTAAACTTAAGAGGGGTTTATCAATATATCGTGCAAATAATTTAGGAAGTTTTAAGGCACTTTTTTTTTCACCTGCTTTTGTTCAATTCAGTAAATTCTTCTTCCTGTCATTCCCCTTCAAATCCCAGATCAAAAACCTGTGGTTTGTGTCCAATTCAAGTTCACACTCATAAATCGAAAATATCCAGTTCTCAAATTCAGACTTTTGCTCAATTCTGCAACATTAAAGTATTCAAACTGAGTCGTGTTCGTCAGACCCGAGTGAAGCTGTTGATGAGGCGGTGGAGGAGTGGTGTTCTGCTCATCATGGGTGTGGAGTGGACCAGAATGACCTCAGATGTGTGTGATATTCCCTGAGTGACCACTAGAAGCCGCTCGTGTAAGATGAATCAACTAGCAAATAAAACAAGCTAGTTATAATTTGTTAGTTTTTGTAAGGGGTTTAACAGTCAAAGACCCAGAACCAGATATGATGAATGAAGACCCGGAGTCAGAATTATAATAAATTAAAGAAAAGATTTACTGAAGATAGTTTGCAGTTTCATCAGCAGAAGTTCAGCTTCAAGACTCACACAGGAGTCCGTAGGCCATTGCTACGTCCTTGCTTCAGGTTGCAGTTTCTGATTGGCTAAGAAATAGATAAACATAATAATTTTCCACACATTTACAGATAGATTGAAGCATATCTCCATCGATTATGCGGCTGACACTCGGACCCTGAAGTTAGGCACGTCGTGACCTTCCAGGTCGCAGATTTGTGTCCAGAACAATCTCCAGTAATGCCAGTGGTTCCTTAACCTGCAACCAAGAAGACTAACACACACACACACACCGACACACAGCTTTTCCAAGGATGGATTTGGCCAGACTCTCACTATAAACAGGAGAGTCCTCTCAAAACATCAAGATAATGCGTTCTTTCTCTCAAGGAGAGCTACACTTTAGTCTGACTGGAAAGTAAGGCTTTAACTGAGAAAGGTTCCCTTAAAGGTGCATTGTGTAATATTTGTGTAATATTTAGGAGGATCTGTGGACAGAAATGCAATATCAAATACATAACTATGTTTTCAGTGGTGTATAAAGACCTTACTTAATGAACCATTATGTTTTTATAACCTTAGAATGAGCCATTTCTATCTATATACATCGCGGGTCCCCTTACATTGACATGTTTCTACAGTGGCCCTAAACGGTCAAACGCGTTTCGTCACTATGTTGTTCTTCGTGCAAAGAAGCAAGCTAAACACAATGATGAACAAGTAACAGTAATATTTGCAATAACATATCGTTTTACTGAATAATTAAGTAAACCTAATTTCTTAATTTATCTTTGTAAAGAAAGCTCATTGCTTAACTGGCTACTCTTTGCTGTCTCAGACGAGACATCTTCTCCTGTCGGCCACCGTATTCACTTCTGTCGGTTGCAATTCGCAACCTCACCACTAGATGCCGCTAATTACACAGTGCACCTTTAAACTATAGACTTCAATGACCCCTGTGACCATAGTTGTCAGAGTACCCTAGAAAAACAGATGTAATCATTGACACATGTTGAAGCCCTTTCTTAACAAAACAAAACATCTTTCCATATTTAATTTCTGGAAGCCGGGCTAAATGAGGAAGCACTGTTACTGCATTCATAATCAAATACAGACATTAGAGAATGCATGAAAAGAACATTTCAGTGATCACACTGGTAACTTCTATAACAAAGTAAAATCTCACAAGCCTAGAGAAGTCATTCAACTCGTGATATTTAGAAGGAAAAATATTGATTAATATCTTAATTATAATCACTCATTACATATACATTGAAGCAGCAGTTTATTCCAAAATCGACACCCTTCAGTTTTAATGGAAGATGTCTTAAAGTGTTGTCTGCATTATTTTTGTAATTGTTTTATGTCCTAAATAATAACCTCTAATAAAGCAGATTTACTAACAAAATTGTAGCGTCCAAAGGCTTTCTTGGAAAGTACACTCACAAGACTTAAAGTCCCCTTGTAGTCAATCATTTTATCCCTTAAAACTCATCTTTAATCACCAAAATTACATATTTAAGTGTTTTTTCCTTGAAAAATAAAAAGTCTTATGCCTTAAAATAGCTTGAATGTAACTCTACACCCTTGCCTCATTTAGTATACGCGGTTCTATGAATATGCAAATGAGCCCCGCCTCCACTCACTCACTCAGCTCAGAGATCCACTCGTTGACGATCACTCGTTGATCTGATTGGTTACAAGGTAGTTTGTGACGTCAGAAACACCAGCGATTTCAATCCGTGTTTCTGAGACTGTCTTTGGTTCACTGCGGTTTTAAGGAGAAAATACTCAGCAATGCTGTCGACTTATGAATTTACACATGGTTTGTCATAAAGCATATTAAAAACACCACATAGACTTATAAACTACTTTAAAAGCTTGATTTTCACCACAGGGGGACTTTAAATGTGTGTGTCTGTCTGTCTGCAGAATGTCTGACAAAAGTGAGCTGAAAGCAGAGTTAGAGAGAAAGAAACAACGCCTGGCCCAGATCAGGGAGGAGAAGAAGAGGAAAGAGGAAGAACGCAAGAAGAAAGAGGTGAGCTGTGGACTAACCTGTGATTTGATGTCTGTGGTTGTTACACTGAAACACGTCTCTCTCTCTCTCTCTCTCTCTCTCTCTCTCTCTCTCTCTCTCTCTCTCTCTCTCTCTCTCTCTCTCTCTCTCTCTCTCTCTCTCTCTCTCTCTCTCTCTCTCTCTCTCTCTCTCTCTCTCCCCTCTCTCTCTCTCTCCCTCTCTCCTGAAGCTGGATGGCCGGAGGGAGGGAGCGTCTCCTCCGCAGGATGACTCTGATCTGGAGAGGAAGAGGAGGGAGGCAGAGGCTCTGCTGCAGAGCATGGGGATAGTGGATGCCTCCATGGGTATGAAACAACAAAGCAGCATGGGAAATTATATTTGGTTTTTGTCACTAGCATGTGTTCACAACAAGCATGCTTTTTTACAGTATTAGTAATCTACATCTACATACAATTATATCATGAAGAGGTCATGTTAGAGCTTGATGCACATTCTGAAACTTTCAGAACGCAAAACCTTATTTCCAATGAGAAAAGACTATATTTATTGAAATGATACAGCAAATATTACTTGTTCTACGACTTTTACAACCTTTTTCTGTTGATCAAACAGATTAACACATTAACTTTACACATTAACACATTAACAGAAACTTGTCCACTTAGTCTATGTGAGACATTAAAGCTATTATTTCTAATGTATAGATTAGAGCTGCACGATTAATCGTTAAAAGATCGAAAACACCCACACGATCTCATTCTTAGATATAAGAATATCTAATAAACCTTTGACAAGTTTGATCACAGCGAACATCCAGATCTGTATTCGCGCTGCCGCTGACCCAGAGAGAGCAGTACTCATGTATAGGTGTGAATCAGCTTCACAAACAGTCTTTTTAACCGCGCAGTTTCGTTATTTATGTGTTACAATCATTCATATTGTCACAGAAGTTTATAGTTCAGATGTAAGCTAAACACTGATTTCTACGATAGCGATCGAAATAGAGCAAATCTCCTTTTGAAAGTAACACGGTGCGTCACGTTACGATTACATTGTTATGGTGTTATGCCACCAGGTGGCGACTAGTGACTGTTAAAAAATGTGTCATTGAATCATTCATTCAAGAGATTCGTTAAAAAACGCTGATTCATCCCGTAATGAAACGAGTGAAGTATTTATGAGTGAGTCATTGAATCATTCAATAAAAATAATTAATTCAGATTCATTCAACATTTTAAATAGACTGCATCAATTAACATTATCAGAACCTCAAGGATATGATGTTATTTTGTTTAGTTAGAGGGAGAATCCTGATTTATGACCAGCTGATATATGACCTGTTTAAATGAGCCTAAGCTGGTTTTGCTGGTTTTGCCTGACCAGCTGACAAAAACCCAAAACCTTCATAATTATGTTATCCATTTCCTCTGGTTTTATCGTTCATTGTTCTTTCTTTCTTTCTTAACATGATAGTTTGGTTTGGTTTGGAATGAGGATCCTGCATGAATATTAACCACTGCACTTTTTGTCTTCTTTTTTTTGTGTGTGACTCAATCCTCTTTGATTTCATGTTTCTTGCACCATCCTCTTGCTTTTTGTTGCTTACCTACTTTTTTATTCATCCTTTTTTACTTGGATGTTTTTATGCTCTTTTTTAATTCCAAACACCCCCCCTTCGCCCCGCTTATGCTTGTGTGCGTAGTGCAACCTCTGCGTGTGGTAACAGAGGATACGTGTCTGTTTCACTATTTAGTCCCCCCTCCCATGTCCCCCTCTGCCAAATCAGTGGGCACACCCAGCGAAACGGGCAGCCAGGACTCGGGAGACGGTGGCACGGGGCCGAGGTGAGACACACACACACACACGTGTACATGATACAGAACAGGTGGAGGGAATGACCAAGATCTTACGTCACAGGAAATGTATATACAGTACATTACCATTCAAAAGTTTGGGGTAAGTAAGGTTTTAAAAAAAAAACATATTTTTAATCAACAAGGATAAATAGACATTTATAATGTTTCTTTTTCAAATAAATGCTGTTCTTTTGAACTTTCTATACATCAAAGAATCCTGAAAAATAAATGATCACGTCGATCGAACGCTGTGAGTGTGTGTTAGAAATCAGGAATGGGGAGAGAACATTGTGCTTGGTACATTTTTCATCTTCAAACCAAACTTGGATCTTCAGCCGACAAAGTTTAAATCCTGTCTCTCTGGCTAGAGCTCTTCCCATAATGTTCACGCATTAGTTCAGTAGACGGAGAGTAGACAGTGTTTTGTGGCTGTTTGAACACATTCGATCACATGAGTGTCTTCACTACGAATGTGTTTTCGACTCCCTCTGAAAGTGTCTGAAAGTGGACAAGCTCAAAACGTTTTAGATCCTGTTTACACCTGTATTAAACGTCTCTACTTGTGATCCGATCGACCAAAACGCATCTTAATACCAGCTGTGAACAGGACGTTTGTGTTCCAGTTTGTGCTCTCAAGATATCCATCAAGCATCCTCCCTTTCTGTCTTTCAAAAACCTCTTAAACACATTTTTTCCCTGAATATTACTCTTCAGCTCTTGGTCTGTGAACTATACTTTGTTATGGATGTTTGTATATGTTTGTATTTTGTCTGTATTCCTCTAACCTAAATTTGTAAAGCAACCTAGGGCTTTGGAAAGGTGCTGTAAAAATGTAAATTATTATTATTGTTACTACAATATTACAGTTTTACTGTATTTTTGATCAAATACATGCAGACTTGAGCATAAGAGACTTTCAAAAACTAAAAAAGTTTTAAAAAAATTAAAAAATCTTACCAACCCCAAACTTCTGAAAGATAGTGTAGTTCATTTTGCTTAAAATTCTATTAAAATATGGTTATATATATATTAATACATTATGTATATTAAACAACCATGTGATTGCCTGTTTTTGGTTAATGAAGGGTATTAAGTAACTAACAAATAAAAGATTCTTCATCCTGTTTTTTTTAATTCATGACACAAATGATGAAAAAAAACAGCTTCACATTGTATAACATTTCATTATTTTAAAATGTTGCCTGGAAAGCATCAACAACTTAACTTTTCTTCACACTCTGTATTTCACATTCCTCCATGTTTCACTGTAAATATGTTTTCATCATTGTCTTAACATCTTTTCATCTATTTTTCCCATTCTTTTAATTTGACGCAATATTTTCTGTCATTTCTATTTTATGTTTTGATTTTTCCGAGATTCAACATAATTTTATTTAACAGCAGTTGAAAAAAAGAGTGTTATAAAAAGTGCACTTTTTCAGTTGTAAAATTGTATATATCAAATAAATTGTATATATCAAAATATCTACATCACATCACATATCATATATATATTGTATATACACATCACATATACAGTACATTCAGAAAGTATTCACATCTTCTTTTTTTCACATTTTAAAAGCATTTTAAATATAATTGAATGCATTTTTGCAAGTCGACAGCATAACAAGAGAAGATGAAAATGTGCAGAAAAACAGTCGACACATTTCTACCATCTTACATCATAACACACCCCCCCTCCATAAACACTTCATAAAGCCATGCATATAAACTATATATGTAAAGTACTTTGGGGTTTGATTTCTATTGTCTGTATTGCGCTGTGTACTATGTGGAAGTCATCTGCATGCACATGTATACGTGTGTAACAGCGACTCTGCCTTGTAACCGTGTGCATGCATGTGTCTCTAACAGGACTCTTCATTGGGACTCTGACCCCTCTACTCTACTGCTCCATTCAGACTCTCAGCTCGGGTACTGCTGTCTCGCTCTCATTAATATCACTCCTGCTGCGCACTCTCTGCTTTATTACCTGCCTCTCCTTCATTTATCCTTCTTTCACATGTGTCCTCTCACTCCTGCTGCCTTTTTTTTTTTTTACATGGACAGTCATGATGAACCAAATAGTGAATTGTGTGATGCACTGTGGCTCCCCTAGCATAACTAGCTAAATTATGTTTAACTACCTTAAAGGTAATTTCAGATTATTATTTTTTAACATGTTTGAATTAGTCTCCCCCCGCTTAAGTCCAGGTAGAGTGACCCAGGATTTATCAATATACAATCTTATATCCTGTCGGAAAGCATTCAGACCAACATGAAATGTACCTTATGTAACATTGAATTAAAACTATTAAAACTACATGTAGTTTAGTATGTACTTTCTAAGATGCTTAAACTATCGTACTGACTTGTGGACACATTATCACCCCTCAGCAGATGGAATTTCTAGTTTTTAGTAATTTTGTTGTTGTTTATTATTTATTAATTATTTCCAGTCTTTAATTATTTATTTATTTCATTTATTTTAATTTAATAATTTTTTATTTTATTTTATAATTTTTTTTGTATATTCCCCCCCCCCATTTTATTTATTCATGTACAATTTATATAATAATTTCGTTTTAGAATTAGTTATTAATTAATTATTTGTTGATTTTAATTTAATCAATTATTTTATTAATTGATTTATTTTGATTTAAGTATTTTTATTATTTCATTAATTAATTTATTGTTTATTTGTTGTTTTTAAATTAAGTTATTTAATTGTTTATTTATTTATTATTAATTCATGTTTTTTATATATATATATTTTTTATACATTTAATGTTGATTTTTGTCATTTATTTATTTATTTACTTTATTTATTTATTCCCTATATAATTATTTATTTTTAGTTTCAGTCATTTTAATTAACTTACTTATTATGAATTAATGATTTGTTGTTTTTAGTTTAATTATAATTGTAATTCTTTATTTATTTATTGTTTTTAAATTAAATTATCTATAATTTTCAGTTTAATTGTTTAATATTTTTAATTAAATTATTTGTTATTTTTTAATGTAATATTTTATCACAGATATTTTTATGTGTATCCCACAGCATTTTTCCGTCTCAACATATGTGTCTGTATTTTCTGCAGACGTGGCCCGCTGAAGTTGGGCATGTCAAAGGTCACGCAGGTGGACTTCCCGCCCAAAGAGATGGTGTCATACTCAAAAGAGACCCAGACGCCCACACAAACTCATCACAAAAATGGTAAGTCACACACACGCTGCTTTTCTTTAAAGCAGTAATGAGACTAAACTCTTTCTCTGCTGTCCGTAGATGAGGAAGAGGAGGAAGATTCGGGCGTGACACAGCCTGTTCTGGAGCCTCAAGAGGAGAAAGACCCTCAAAAAGAGGAAGAAGAAGGTAGCGCTCTAAAACACGGCAACAAGAGAAATCAAACAATTCATTTTACATCGTTCCATTAGACGAGAAATCAGAATATTAATGGAGGACCCTTTTTCTGTGTAGCGCTGCCTCATGAGCTGACGGAGGAAGAGAAACAGCAGATTCTTCACTCGTCGGAGTTCGTGACTTTCTTTGACCACAGCTCTCGGATTATGGAGCGCGCGCTCTCTGAGCAGGTGGATGTGTTTTTCGACTACAGCGGGCGAGACCTTCAGGATAAAGAGGGGTGAGGAGAGTGTTCGCTGATCTGGTATCAGATGTGGATCGGCTCTGGTGTGTCGTGTGTGACGTGTGACTGTGTTTGTTTCAGGGAGGCGCAGGCCGGGGCCAAACTCTACCTGAACAGGCAGTTTGCGGACGAACGCTGGTCCAAACACAGAGTCGTCACGTGTCTCGACTGGTCACCACAGGTACATGATCATGCAACTCAAGTCAAGTGTGTCCAAACTTTTGACTGATAGTGTGTATTTAGTTAAAGGGATGGTTCAGAGTAAAATCAACCTAGGGTCCTTTGCACCATGACCTCGAGCCAAACACCCCCCCAGAAGCCTTTTTTCCCTTGGTCGAACATTATTAAAGTTAGAGATTATATAGAGATATCAGCCGAATGGCTTAGTGCAGGCGTTAATGGATCCAAGGTTGTCCAAAGCCCGTAAAAGTCCTGGCAGAAAGCGATGCATAAGGATGTAGTGTAACGACGAATTATAATTTTTTCCGAAGTGTTGACTTCGTGATAACTAATAATTGTTGCAAACTGGTACTACCAACAAAATATTAGTGCATTCCTGGAAATTCCTGCTTTTCCCAAATCACAGAAGTGACCTCGAAGTCCGGGTTAGCGGTAGCATGAGCCGTCAGGCAAGTGTTATTTAAATAAACTCCTGATGTACTTACAAACTTTCCAATGCCTTGTTTTATGAGTACAGATTTGTACTACTGTAGAAGTTTGGTACCATTCTGGGCATTATTAGTTGGGTAATTTACAAGATACAAACTTGGATCCATTAGCGCCTGCACTAAGCCATTCGTCTTATATCTCTAAATAAGCTCTAACTTTAATAATGTTCGAGGACCCTAGGTTGATTTTACTCCGAACCATCCCTTTAAATACTATCTTTTCAGTGTAGTTCCCCTCACTGTTCCTGTTTTCTCCTTCCCATCAGTACCCTGAGCTGCTGTTGGCATCATATTGTAGTAATGAGGACGCGCCACATGAGCCGGACGGCGTGGCTCTGGTCTGGAACATGAAATATAAGAAAACCACACCGGAATATGTCTTCCACTGCCAGGTGACCATCTCAGTGCATATCTCTGTGCATTACAATTTTTTTATTATTATTTTGGCTAACACTTTATTTTACAGTGTCCTCGTTACACGTTACATGTTGTTACTATAGTAATAACATTAAATGATCTGTGATTACATGCAACTAACCTTAACCCTATAGTAGTAAGTACATGTAGTTAATTATTATTATTACTCGGTACTTAAATGTATAATTACACTGTAACACGGACATCTTAAAATAAAGTGTAACCTAATTTTGTCTTGGTTTTATTAGGATCTCGTCTTAAGATCACACATTATTTATCTCATGGAAATTAAGAAGATTGTGGATAAAACTGAAAAAAGTTTGAGATTGAAAAACAAAATAATAATAAATATTTTTTATTAAAATAAATAATTACATAAAAAATAATACAATATAAAATGATTTTAATTCATTATTTTTTAGTTTCATTTCATTTTAGTTTTGGAGAATGGATGGATGGGTGGATTATTAAAATTAATTAAAATAAATAAATAAATACACGCATACATGCATGCATAAACAAATCACACAGTAAACCTTGAAATTCTTAAAAATGAATATCCTGAGAGGTTAAATGTGCCCAGTCAGTGTGTGAATTACAGGTTTATGGAAGGCTTGATCCTGCTCAAGTACATAATGAACTAAATGTATTGTTAATAACAACAATTATTTAGTCTTATTATTTTATTAAATATTATATATTACATAATTTTATATAATAATAATATATTATTATGTTGAGGTTCAAAGGTCACGTGGCTCATGGAATATGTGTGTTTGTTCAGTCTGCAGTGATGTCAGCAGCGTTTGCACAGTTTCATCCGAATCTGGTGGTTGGAGGCACGTACTCGGGTCAGATCGTGCTGTGGGACAACCGGAGTAACAAACGCACACCTGTGCAGAGGACGCCGCTCTCAGCCTCAGCTCACACGGTACACAAGCACAAACACCCCTGCAATACATCATCATCATCCACACTGTTCCGGTGGATCATCTCTCTCTCTCACACTCTCTCTCTCTCTCTCCAGCACCCGGTGTACTGTGTGAATGTGGTGGGGACTCAGAACGCTCACAATCTCATCAGCATCTCCACGGATGGGAAGATGTGCTCCTGGAGTCTGGACATGCTGTCTACACCACAGGTGACACACACACACACACATATTCTTGTACATCTATCTTTATGAGGACATTCATTGACACTATGCAATCTCTAGCCGCTTACCCTAACCTTACCCATCACAACTAAGTGCCTAACCCGAACCCTGACCCTAAACCTACCCTTAAAGGTTGTATCAGTGATTGTGGGTGACGTCACTTATGTTTGAGTTTGAAGCGAGAACAAACCAAGTTAGCTCGCCCCTCCCTCCCGTTTCGTGCATCATGAAAAAACGATCATGTACGCGCATTTCTTAAAGCGACAGACACACGATATTCAGATCGATGTTCTACCTCAATGATGGCTCATTGCATAATGTCGCCTACGTTAGCTAGAGCTTACCCAAGTTTAGTCGAGCTTCGCTCATATTTTTTCAAGAAGGATATTTTCACATAGGGATGTCCCGATCCGATCATGTGATCGGAAATCGGGCCCGATCACGTGTTTTCAGACTCGATCGGAATCGGACGTTACCTCCCGATCAGGACTCGGATATATATGTATATTCTCATTATTTTTTAACACATCTATAGTTATGCGGTGGCACAGAGTTACGCCGGTTTCACACTGCAGCGCAGGAGCAGTGCGTATGGTGAGCAGGAGCAGGACACGCGCGTTTTGCTTTCACACTGGCAGCGTTTGTCACGCGCGGCTGAACCGCGGGTTGTGTACAGACAGAGTACTCTATAATGGATAAGTTGGCATTGCTTTATTTCGTTTTCAAATACATTTAAGAGAAAAGACTTGTCAAGAAGCTTATTTTATTAATAATTTCATTTATATAACTTTTGGTTCATCTTTGTTTTTATTGTTCTGGCAACAAGTTTGTTTTTGAACATTTGTTTTCTTTTTAAATTGCTGTTGGTCATTTGATTGACTGTTTAAAACACAATAGATATCATCAATGCAACTTTTGGATAAAACTGCAGTGTATTTTGGCCATGATCAATGCATTGTCACTTTAATTCAGCGTAAGCTGCGCAGCAAAAATAGACTCGGCGCCGAAACGATCGCGGCACTGCTGCTCTGCTCTGCTACGCACTGCCGCGCCGCTTCTGCGTGCGGTGTGAATGCTCTAATCTGTTAACATGGGCGGCAAAAAAAATTAAATACGCGTGCAGTGTGAAACCGGCGTAAGAGTTAGGAGTGCAGTTCCTAAAAGCACATTACTGGCTTTGCAAACACTGTGGCACTTTTATATTTTATTTGTTTACATGCCTGCCGGGTATTTTAAGTTGAGGTGCTATTTGTTTATATTAGACTTTTTTATATATTTACTGTTGCACTAAAGTCCAAAAGCGAAGAATTTATCTTATTTATTACTTGATTGTTCAAGCTACCTCACAGAAGTGCTCTGTTTGTTAACAGAGTTGTTGAATGTTAAAATAAGGTGAATTAAATAAAAAATAAGGAACATCCTGGATCTGTTTTTTCGCTCTTCTTTATTCTTTTTTTATGTATTATAGAAGTATCGGATCGGGACTCGGTATCGGTAGATACTCAAAATCAAATGACTCGGACTCGGACTCGAGGGCAAAAAAACCTGATCGGGACATCCCTATTTTCACACACAGTTCACATCCAAACAAGTCAGCACTAGCAGCTACTCACCTCTCCAGAAGAAACAGTGCAACCTCGGCGTCCGATTGAAAAAATGTCAGTTCTTTTAGTTCTCTCCACCTTTCAAAAGCCTTCCCGATAACTATTCGTGTCTTGGAATAAACACGATGGTATTCCCTCGCCCTAATCCTCCTCCTCCTCCTCTTGGGGATTGTCTCAGCCATGTTCAATTTCTCTTGTTCGTTGATAGACGCTGGCTTCTTCTTCAGCTCTGACTTTGCGTGCAGCCGAGTACGAGCGCAAAACCTCACAACACCCTCCCCTGTCGGTGATTGGTTGGAACACTATTTATTTTGTTTTTGAGTGGTTGGTGAAACCAATTGTTTTTGTGTGCAGATCTCAGAGCCTAGGCTGCTTACAGAGACGCTTATGGGGCGGGCAGCTAGCAGATCGTTAGGAAAGATTCGATGAATGTGATCATTTATGTTTGGGCCTTTTTTGGGCCTGAAATCGCTGATACAACCTTTAACCTCACTATAACCTTATCCCTAAAACCAAGTCTTAACCCTCAAACAGGCCTTTAAAGGGCTCTCAGAAAGTGAGGACCTGCCAAAATGTCCTCACTTTACTCTCTTTGTCCTCACTCCAATGGTCTAAAACTCAAACTGGTCCTCACAAAGATAGTTGTACAAGTGTACACACACACACACACACACACACACACACACACACACACACACACACACACACACACACACGCCATCTACATACACTGCCCTTCAAGGGCTCAGTAATATTTGTTTTTGTTTTTGTTAAGATATTGATACTTTTATTCAGCAAGGACACATTACATTTGTCAAAAGACATAAATCATGTTATAACATTTATCAAATAAATTATGTTCTTTTAAACTTTCTATTCATCAAAGAGTCCTGAAAAAAAAAAAATCACAGCTTCCACAAAAATTTGAAGCAGCACAACTGTTTTCAACACTGATAATAATCATAAATGTTTCTTGAGCAGCAAATCATCATATTAGAATGATTTCTGAAGGATCATGTGACACTGAAGACTGGAGTAATGATGCTGAAAATTCAGCTTTGATCACAGGAATAAATTACATTTTACTATATATTCACAAAGAAAGCAGTTATTTTCAATTGTAATAATTTTTCACAACATTACTGTTTTTACTGTATTTTTCAATATATATTTATCAAATAAATGCAGCCCTAGTGAGCAGAAGAGACTTCTCTCAAAAAATCTTACCGACCCCAAACTTTTTTCTCAGGGAATGCATAAACTGGTAAAACATGTATTTGAATGCAATGTAAGTCGCTTTGGATAAAAGCGTCTGCCAAGAGCATTAATATAAAAATTCTATGAATCCTAAAAACATTGACAAAAAAGTCTTGGTAGGAAACTCACTAGGGTTTGAAACAGTGCCATTTGCTCTCTTTCATCCAGATACACAAGAGTCAAACTCACTCCTGCTGTGTGTGTGTGTGTGTGTGTGTGTGTGTGTGTAGGACAGTCTGGAGCTCGTATTCAAACAGTCCAAGTCAGTTGCCGTGACCTCCATGTCATTTCCTCTGGGTGATGTCAATAACTTTGTTGTGGGCAGTGAGGACGGGTCCATCTACACCTCCTGTAGACATGGCAGGTAAGAGTGTGAGCCAGGACTGTGTGTGTCAGTTTCACATCCGCACAAGTCTTTGATTTCTGTTGGTGTGTGTGTGTGTGTGTTGTAGTAAAGCGGGCATCAGTGAGATGTTTGAGGGTCATCATGGACCAATCACAGGGCTCGACTGCCACACGGCGTCAGGACCGGTCGACTTCTCTCACCTGTTCGTCACTTCCTCTTTTGACTGGACCGTCAAACTCTGGAGCACCAAGGTGATAATACACTACTGTTTTAAACATCTACACTGCTGATGAAGTGGAAACTCCGATCCGATGGAGGATTTATTAAGTATTATTTATATATTATTATAGTATATATATATATATTTTTATTTTTTATTTTTTATTATTAGTTAGTATTAGTTTTAATTTTAATAATTTTGTTATGTGCTTGTCATTTTCTCTTTTTTAAATTTGTTTTTATTCTGTTTGGCTTGATTCTATTAGCATTTTATACATTTTAGTTCTTCAACTTATTCTATTTCGGTTTGTTATTTTCTTTTAAGGTTTTTACGTTTTCATCAATTTGAGTTTTATTTAAATTGAAGGTGGGATCAGTAGTTTTTGAAAAACACTTTTGGCCAATGTTGATATTTGAAATCACCAAAACAAACACGCCCCTACCCCAAAATGATCTCGCCCCTAATTTGATAGCTCCGCCCCACACTTCCTTACGCAACCGTAACCCAGGCAACGACTACAGCGGAATCCGCTCTACCTGCCGGTGTTGTGCCAAATTATTACCTCCCCTAGCATTGGTAGGTTTAGGATTAGTTGTGGGGGAGGGGGGAGGATTAGGGGCGGGGTTAGGATTAGGCAATCGGGTACTGACTTCAACTAGGAGGGGTAATAATTTTGCAGGGGGTCGGAATTCGGCACAACACCGGATCGTAAGCCTTCTTTTTCATTTTAAGTTCAGCAGACATTTTCCTCTTTAGTTTTTTATCTGCCATCTCTCTCTTTCTGTAAGCGTTCACTGAGCGTTCTCTTCCCCATCATCAGTAGACACGCCGCTTACTGCTGATTGGTTACAAGTGTGTTTTGGTAGTCGGTCCAACACAGTTTTCAAAAGTGTTTTTAAAAAACGACTGATTCCACCTTTAATGATTTTTTTTTTAATAGTTTTAGTTTACAGTAACAACACCGGTCTGTTCGTGTCTCTCCTGAAAGAATAATAAGATTTAGTTTCTTTTTAATTCAGTTTTTAGTCATTTAGTTTTTTACTTTAACTAAACTTATTTTAAGTTCAACAAAAAAAGATTGTGTCAACACTTGAGAAATGTTATTGATAAATGGCATTCCCATCAGCTATATCGGTATCCTGGGATGGAAAGATAAATCTGTAAGCTTTGATTCATTTTTATTTCAGTTTTAGTCATTTTAGTACTTCAACTTACTTTATTCAGTGTTTTTTAATTTCTAGTCTAATATTTATATTTGATTTTAGCTTTATTTAAATGCACACATTTTTTTTTTATAGTTTTGTTTTAGTGAACAGTAGCAACACTGCTCTGTGTGTCTCTCCTGACAGAACAATAAGCCTTTGTACTCTTTTGAGGACAACTCCGACTACGTGTATGATGTCATGTGGTCACCCACACACCCGGCTCTGTTTGCTTGTGTGGACGGGGTCGGACGTTTGGACCTGTGGAACCTTAACAATGAAACTGAGGTACACAAATCTCACAGAAATATAATGTGAACAGATCCCCAGATCTTGAATGATTATGTGCTGCCTCAGGTCCCCACAGCGAGCGTAATGGTGGAAGGAAACCCTGCGCTGAACCGCGTGCGCTGGGCTCACTCGGGACGAGAGGTGGCCGTCGGCGACTCCGAGGGACAGGTGCACATTTACGATGTTGGAGAGGTGAGGACGACACTGCTGAAACACTTTTTTTTTTACTTTTATCTTGCTTTTTTATATATAAATATAAATTAAGTTGACTGTATTTATGTGAATACTCCATACTCTATGTTTTAAGTGAATGTAAACATTTGAGAAAGGAAACAGTGTAATGGATCTGTGCATCAGGTCTTAAAGTGACAGCAGCCTAATATTCCTGCTGCCAAATTATGAGATAATATAAAAAAATATCTATATGGCAGTTTTTCCAGTGAAAATGCTGAGTGAATAGTAACTTTTGTCTGCTGACTTTTTCCACAAAAAGTCATATCTCACATACCACATATCTCACAATTCTGAGAAAAAAAATCTGAATTGCCAGATGACTTTTTTCTCAGAATTGCGAGTTTATATCTTAAACAAAACATCAGAATTGCAAGATATAAACTCATAATTGAGAGAAAAAAATTATTTGCAAGTTTATTCTTGGAGTTCTGACTATTTCTTGCATTTGCGACTTTATATACAGCAAATCTGACTTTGTTCCCATAATTGTGGGATAAAAATTAGCAAAAGATGACTTTTTTTCACAATTCCGAGTTTATATCTTAGAAAATAAATCAGAATTGCAAGATATAAACTCGTAATTGAGAGAGAAAAATTTATTGCAAGTTTATTCTTGCAATTCTGACTTTATTTCTTGCATTTGCAACTTTATATACAGCAAATCTGACTTTGTTCCAATAATTGTGGGATAAAAATTAGCAAAAGATGACTTTTTTTCACAATTGCAAGTTTATATCTTAGAAAATAAATCAGAATTGCAAGATATAAACTCGTAATCGAGAGAGAAAAATTATTTGGAAGTTTATTCTTGCAATTCTGACTTTATTTCTTGCATTTGTGACTTTATTTATCAGATTCTGACTTTATATATCGCAATTCAGATTTTTTTCCAATAATTGTGGATATAAAATTGCAAATTCTGAGGGGGCAAAAGGCAATTACTTTTTTTAAATGTTTTATTCCCTGGTGGAAACAAGCTTCCGTACGATTGTCATTGAAACTCATCTGTTTTTTTTTTGTCTGCAGCAAATTGCAGTGCCCCGGCAGGACGAGTGGACTCGGTTTGTGCGCACGCTCGCAGAGATCAACGAGAACCGGGAGGATGTGGAGGAACTGGCTGCTCAACGATTGGCTGCATGATCACCACGGCAACCCCTGCCGACCAATGACGGTTCCCCCGCATTTGCATATCTCCACCCTCTCTGAAGTTATTTTAGTGTTACTGGATGACAATCTAGGGCTTTTTAATTCTAAAATGGATTATTTCAGAAAGCAAGACTTAGCTTTTAACAAATTAAGCACTTAGTGTTGCGAAGTAATATTCGTAGTGGGATGGGATGGTAAAGTTGGTTAGCGTAGATCTTATCAGGTGTGAATTATAATGTTTTTATATATTTATCAGATTAGAGGCTGATTTGTAGGAAAGGCTGGACAGCAGCATTAGCACTACGAATATGCAAACTATTGTACAGCATCTTTATAACGATTTAAGACACTGACGTAACCTAGAGGAACTGCAGAAAAATGGGTTTTTAAGAGGCGGAATATTTTTAACATTCCCTTCTGGACAAACTTTCACATTATTGGAATATTTATAGCTTTTTAACAAATGCGTTTTGTTTTTAGCTCATAAAGACTGAACATGTACGTTTGTAATAACTCAAATCGCACACACTTTCCAACATGTATCTCAGTTCTTACTTCTGAATGCCTTAAAGCGAACCTTAGAACACACACCTATCCACAATCTTCCATCACACAGCATTATGTCCTTCTGGTGCTTGTTCATTCTGGCACTTATGACTGAAAACCTTTTTTTGCCTTTGCAGAAAGTGTAAAAAATGCTCAGTGTTTTGTCATTTTTAAAGGGGCTGTGGTTCCTTGATTAGCATCTCGAAACCTGTTGGTCTAAACTTAAAAGTTCCCTTGGGCAAATATTTAGACTTAATACACAGTGTTATTATTTTGCCATTTATTTTACTAATATATTTTAAGCCAAGTAATTAATAACCGGCTTGTCCACGTCTGCCTCTTGGTATATTTAGTTTTTTTTGTACCATTTTAATCTGCAATTTAACGTTTCAAATTCGCGACGTCCCGGCTCACATCGTGAGTGCTCTTACAGAAATGTTAAATATATAAATCTTTTCATTTTCTATGGATTTTTTGTAGTATTTATCTAATTTATGTATTTTTCTTGACATTATATAAGCAACATTAATTAGTGTAACTGACAAGACCTGAAAAGAGCTTCCCTTATATCTTCACATAAATGTTTAGCTTAAAATCTTGCTGTTAGAAAAAAAAACATTGGCAATCTAGAATGTTTTTAAACGACATGAATTGAACCTTGACTTTAGGCCAATTAAAGAGTTCAGAGCATCTAAAATGAAACTGTAAAAAAAAAAAAAAATCCTGAACCAGCCCAGAAAATCAAACCTGCCTTAATCTCGACACATTCTGAACCAAAGCTATTCTGTTTATGTCTGTTTCCTTTGTGTTGTGTTTCTGTTTTATGACTGGTGAAATGAAGGAAGCTCTAGATATTGAGCTCTGTATCTGACGTCTCATTACAGTCATCAGGATTCCCACAGTCATGGAAAACACAGACAAATCAGGGAATTTAAAAATTGATTTTGGTCCAGAAAATTTGTGTAAATTAAATCTTGTAAAGAAGTCCTGGAAATTTCTATAGCTTTGGATTTCATGATTATGAGCTTATGGCTGGCGATTAACTCTTTCCCTGCCATTGTCGAGTTTTTCCGGCTCCGGCAACCCATGTTTTGAGTGTTACACAGCATGGGACGCTATTATGCATCTTGAGAAATAGTCGAAACCAGTGAAGAAGCAGCAGAAACAAGCGATAGAAGCACTGCTTACACACATGTGAACTAACACAGTCATAAAACAGCATATACATTTAAAACTGCATAACGTTACTGAACCCAAAGAGGTTCATGACTGTACAAGCTTACTGGGTGTTGATGGACTCCATGTTTTGATCATCGCTCTGAATCCGATCCAGGCGTAGTCTTTGGCAAAAACTTGACTTTCTCAGCTTTTTGTTCAAAATGTTGCTTTAATGAAACTTACCCATATTCAAATGTTGATAAAAAAAAAAAAAAAGAATGCATGAAGCTAGAATAAAATGGATTTTGTTTGATTGTTTAACAGCAGAGGCTCTGTTCTTTCTTTTGATAGTTTGTATGTTCAGATATTCATACAAAATATTCTGGGGGTCATGAAAATCTCGTGAAAATGATCAAAGATGCTGCCGCTGGCTGACAACTTAAACAAATATAATAAAATAACACTGTCAGGAAAGAGTTTTGTGTTAATACCCATAGTTTATTCACAATTACCTTGAAACATAAAATGCATATTTCATTTCTACACTCCCTGGCCAAAATTTAAATAGTCAAATGCTTGGAGAGTCTATGATTAAATCATTATTGCAGTGAATATTATGTTTCTAGCATGTAAGTGTTTGGCAACAGTTATTTTAACCCTAACTGATGGAGTGTGTAGCTTTTCTTTTCTAAGACAAACATCTAGGAAGACACATAATGGCCATATTCCAGGATGACAATAACATCACAACATTTATTTCCATCAAGATGTGCATCAATATTTGCTCAAGATCTTGTAATGTCAATGCAAGAGTCCAGCACTGTGTAAAGTCTCCTCCAGAACATCCCAAAGACTCAGAGGAGACAATTAATGTGTAAATGATTCTTCATGCTCCTCCCAACCATTCTTTCACAGATCCTGATGAATCTGGACATTGTCATCCTGGAATCTGGCCATGATGTGTCTTCCTACATGTTTAAGAAATGAAAAGCTACACACTCCATCAATAAGGGTTAGAAGAACTGTTGCCTAACACTAACACACTAAAAACATAATAATCATAGCCATAATGATCCAATCATAGACTCTTAAGCATTTGCCTCTTTAAATCCAATCAGTGACTCTGTTTGGCCGGGCAGTGTGGATTTGTTTAAAATTCCCTTATTTGAATGGGAATATAATTGGACTTTCAAGCGCACAATGATCACTGTATGAATTATCACATAATCGTATTTCCATAGCTAGAAATTGCACTTTGTACATGTAATTATTTTTTAAAAAAATTTAACATCCAGTAATCATGAATAGAAACGTAACTGACGATCCATTGATCAAAATGTGTGGGAACCCTGATTTGCCGGATGACTGAATGCTCTTGCATGATTGCAACAATTTCACTAATTCACTTTATCCAACCTCTTTTGTAACTTGCTGTAATAAACCCAATAAAACCTTCACAAACTAGAAATAAAATTGAACCATGTTGATTTATTTCCATAAAATACAAGAATTAAATGCATTTAAATTATTTTCTACTTTTCAAATCGACCATGATTTCCTTGATCACAAGTTTTGAAAGCTCTGTACATCAGTCAGTGTGACGCAGAGAGAGGGACGTCTCTGTGCACGAGATGTACATGTATATACAGTACATGTGCAAAGCTACGCAAAGCCGAATGAGCAAATGAAAAGCACTACAGCATGCTTCCAATCACAACAATACATCAGAAATCATGAGGCTAAAACTCAAAAGCAGCGTATGTGCGTCTTGGGGAATGGAGACACATGAAAACCATCATCGTGTTGTGGTTTTTCTTTTAGGAGTGTTTCATGAAAAGCTCTTTAGCTCAGTCGTTTCACTATTAACCAGCGGCTGATGAACTTCTCTAGGACCCTTGATGGATAATTCACTGTATGTGTCGCTTCAGGTCTTGATCAGTGTGGCAAACGTCTACCCTGTGCTTTAGCAAACACACTATGACCTCTAACCAGTGTTCTTCATCAGAACTGAGGCACTGATATGGGTTAAAGCAACAAGACTCTGAAAACGAGTATAATTTCCCATGTCCCCCACCTAAAAACTGAAAGAAATGAACGAGAAAATAAAGTGTGGAAAAATGTAGGCAAATGGGAGGGAGGCATGCAGCCATTGGAGGACAAGGCCATGGTGGGCGGGGTTTGACTTTATGATGCGCCAGCTTGTTCCTTGGGCGTTTCGGAGTGAATGGTCGTGACCCCGGAGGATTTGAACTTGGGCAGGTGCAGTCCGAACTTGTTCTCCACCCCAGCAAAGGTGGCGGCCGCCAGACGGTAACCACCGACATGCTCAGAGCTGACGGGAGGAAGCTCGGAGATCCGGGATTTGGGCGTTGGTTCGGAACCAGCAGGGCGACTGGAAGGGGAAGAAAAGAAGTTGTTGCTTTAGCTGATGCTTTTAATGCAAAGAAACTCAAAAGTGCAATATTTTTCCAGATAAAGGCTCCGTAATCGATTTCAGGAGTTTGTTCACTGCCACTAAACTGAAGTCCTATTCGGACGGGACTAGTTTAACATGGAGAGGTGGGGTGAAGTAAGAATCACCAGAGCTTCCCTGTGTTTAGTCCCGTCCGAATGTGCATCTCAGTAATGATCACGGACAATGTCAGTAAAGGTCACAGCGACTTTTACCTTCAATAAAAAGGTCTGTAAAAATGACCTCAGGTGATACTAATCCCATGCGAATAGACCCACTGTGAATATGTTAGGGCTGTACTCAACCAAAGAAAATCTTGGTCGACTGAAGTCCTGAAATTTTCGACAAAAAATCGACTAAAAATGACGGTAAAAAAAAAAAAAAACGTTAAGTTAATTAGATGCGCACTGTGCGCAGTACTTGGTAGCCTTGTTGTCCGCCTAAATGAATTATAAATAAACATAAAAAACTAGTAGGCTATTTGCAGTATATTAAATCGTTTTTGACCTAATTATTTTGCACTGAAATGAGTCTGACACTCGAGTCTGTCGGCTCTGACAGCGTTGCATCACGAGCACCTGCGCAATATCATAGCTTATGCTTTCCGAAAACAGTACTATGTTGTCAACTAGTGATATCATCACAAGAACTGTTGAGGAATATGCAACATAATTTAGACAATTATTTTTGTCATATGTTATAATAATAAGTTATAACTGTCAGACACTATCATTTCACCGTTCATGTCCTCACACCGAGCGAGGCTGAACATGAGCTCAGCTTCGCAGCTGAGACACGAATAGACTATTAACTTAAAGCTTTTACTCTTAATAAACACAAAAGGCACGTCCACTTTCATAAAAAAAAGAATATTTATTAAACAAACCAAGAGCAGAAACGAAATAAGGTGCATAACTGAAAAATAAAGCATCCTAGGCTCAAAACTAACACAACCAACAGCACAGCGCAATTGCGCATTAGGCTCCAAATAAAAAAGTTAGGTTATAACACTAAAACATTGAAATATGCAAATTCTGATATGTTCATATAGCCTACTCAAAACAGACAGGGCAAGCTAACGCAGAC
Organism: Leuciscus leuciscus; assembly: GCF_965113295.1. Lineage (NCBI taxonomy): Eukaryota > Metazoa > Chordata > Actinopteri > Cypriniformes > Leuciscidae > Leuciscus > Leuciscus leuciscus. The sequence goes on along the minus strand of NC_138738.1, from coordinate 37,213,966 downwards.
AAGTGAGCTTACCACTTTTAGATGATATGTCATGTTTGTCGTCGAGCTGTGGAAAACTGTTGCATGCAAACTTTGCATTCGACCTTTTTCCTGTTATCAATTTTAACAAAATGCTACCAGACTGTTGATTTCTTTGTTGTTGACATGTTAGAAGAGGACTGACTATTAAACGCTCTCACAATTAAATAAATAATATTCAGCATCAAACCTTCTATAGTTATCGCTCTCTTTTGGGTTGGGCTAATCCAAAAAAGGTGAAAACAAGGGGGTTGTTCTGAAGACAGACTGTTACAGTGAAACAAGGGTACTCTGAAAACACCCCCATTAGCAGTTAGTGCTTTCCACCTGATGAAATGAGCGCGCCTCAGCGCGGCAAAACTGATGAAATAAACGCAGCAAAACTGATGAAATGAACGCGGCAAAAAATCGACCAATCAGAATTTTGGTCGAACCAGAATGTATCGACCAATTAATCGACTAATCGACTGGGACAGTACAGTCCTATAATATGTACGTAAATATTCTGTCATTTCCTGTTTAAAGTAGTTTTCCGCGGTTTTTCCAAGTATGGAGACGCTTGAAAAAGCATTCAGTTGCGTTCTAGACGCTGGGACGAGTCTGTGGCAAAACTCAAGTGTTTTCCACATTCAGATCAGAGAGAAGATCGAAAGCACTTGTTAGAGGCACGAAACATCTTTTAGCGTTAGGTAAGTGCCTATTACCAACACAATCCAATCTGAAGTTAATTATTATATCGTTCGACTGGACATAACTGTTTATATATATAGGTTATGTGTTTGCGCTCATGATATCAGGAAGCAACGTAATACACACATGATGACAGGAGGGTGACGGCGGTACATAAATCGAGTTACTCCTCCCACTTCTGCTAGTTTTACTGAGATCTCTTATCCCGTGCGAATTGGCCATTAATATCACAGACATCCTGTGGTAAAATGACATCACTCCATCTACCCTTGTAAAGCTAATCCCGTCCAAATAGGGCTTTTAGTCACTGAATAGAATGTTTGACCAAAAGCTCAAAAACAAAACCCTGCCCTACATGTTAGTCAACATTATTCAGTCAATCAACGTTATGATTGGCACATTCATACAGAATTCAAATGAATGTGTGCGTACATCAGCTATCAGATTAAGCATGATGTCTTTCATGCTGTGTGACTCCTCTGGTGAAACACATAACTTACAGGGATAATGCATATCCAGCAGGCGTAATGATATGACGCAGCGCCTGAAAATAGTCCCCAGCTCGGTAGACTATAGGGTCGACTATTTTCAGGCGCTGCGTCATATCATTACGCCTGCTGGACTCATGGTACGGCAGCAAAGTTTCTTGATTATTACGCAGGAATGAGAGTATAGTTCCTAGCCATATCAGCCTAGAAAACCGCAACTTTACATTTTCCGTCGGTCTTAGTACACGATGTAACTACAGAAGAGTCGAGTTTTAAATAGGAAAAATATCGAAACTCTTTGGTCATTTTTTTGAGAGAGACGCTAATGGTCCTGTCCGATTCAATTATCTATGCTAAGCTATGCTAAAAGTGGTAGCTACCGCCAGACCCGGAGATCGGCTGAATGGATTCGAAAACGGTAAAACTCAACTGTTTAACTCTGGGGGAGTTGTAAAATGAGCCTATTTCCAAAAAAAGTGGAGTATCCCTTTAATACTTCCAGTTTCAGGCAGTAAAAAGTGTGTTTAACATGATCAACACTTACTGTCCTCCGAAGTCAACGTACAACCATCGCTGAAGGAGCTCGTAGGTCACCAGGGTCACACCGAACTGAGGAGATGAACGGAACACACGAGCTACGAGAAGACAGAGAGAGGACTGTGAGTGAATATGGACGAGACTGTAGTGAAATCTGTGACGTGTGTGTGTGTACCTCCAGCTCCCTTCCATAGTGCCCGGAAGCCTTCCTCATGTAAGATCTTCCTGAAGCAGTCGATCACTCCAGAGTAAGTGGTCTGACCAGCGCGGGCTGCCACCTGCAGTCGTGTTTTGATGACATCAGCAGGGGTGACAAGTGAAGCAGCGGGTACACCTGTCAATTAAAAGCATTCCGACATCTATTAATACAAGATAGAACATCTGAACGTAAAGCAGGAAATCTGCTCGGATGCAGTTTCATTTTGTCTAGAACAAAGTTCCTGCCCTCATTTTTTCATTTTTTATGTTTCAGTTGTTTGGATTCTGTTGCACTCAAAATTGCAGGAAGATGAATATGAGATGCAGAGGCGGGGTTTAAGCAGAATAAATTATTACATTGGCAGTGAGAAGTAATTTCACAGAAGAAAATTCACAAAAAAAATTATAAAGATGAAATACGTACACGGATGAATCGCTCACAATAAGACCAATAACATGCAATAAAAATAGATAGGGTGAATTTTCTTTTGAATGGAAATTAAAAAAAAATATATAAAAATGGTTATTAATATAATGGTAGAATATGCCTCTGGTTCTGTTAGACGGATTTTTTTTTTATTGCATTTTTCAAATGTTTTACTGCATCTGAATGTTACGAAACTTGACTTGTGTGTCACTTGCTACGAGAACATAAAAAAAATTGAAAACACTAAATGGTCTTGAAAAATAGGCATACTTGTGCTGTTCACAGTCGAATATGACCGCCATAGGAAATTAATGGAAATATAGAAAATATGAAAACAAAAAGCTATATTTTCAGGGTATAGATATATACATAAAAAAAAAGTAAAAAAAAAGTGGATAAGCTCTAAAACATCAAGAGTTCAAAATGGACACTCCCACTTACACACACACACACAAACAAACAGTGCAACATCAAGAGTGCAAAACAGACATGTAGAAAAATGATGAGGTCAAATAAAAAATTAAATAAAAATAAACGAATGATTAATTTCACAATAAAACAAATAACATGCATTTAAAAAAATAATAGATAAGGTTAATTTTTTTTCCATGAAAATTGAAAAATTCCTTATTAATTAAAAAATAAATCAAATGTATTAAAAATGTTATTGTAAGGGTGCAACCAGTCCTTAACTGAAATTGAACTGGGCCAGCATCACAAAGTTGAAGTCATGTTCTGACCTGCGATGGCGCCAGCGGTCAGCAGCTGCAGAGGGCCCAGTCTCCCGTCCTCATCCGTCAGCTGTGTCTTCATATGAGCATAGACCGGGAAATAGATGGCAGAGAAGGGGATATCACGCAGGAAACACGCCTTGGCACCCTGTGGAGGAAAACCAGTCACATTTATGTGTTATAGTTCACGCTAAGGCATAGCACAAACAAGCAGTGAGAAGCTACAATGTCAATTTTGCTTGGATTCAAAGTCTTAAAGACAGACGCATCGCATATCCCACCTTGTAGAGGCCAAAGAAGCCGAGGTCTCGGACCACATTGAGCGCGCTCACTCTGGGGCCTGTAGTGATCTCACCGGCAACCTGCAGACGAATCTTAACGATTTCCAGCGGGTTGGTGAAGATCACCTGCGAGCCACCAGCCTGATAGACAAGAGACAGATCGTTCAGCCGGTGAAGTACAACACAACCCAGTTTAACAGTTCTGTGTTACTCACACATCCACCGGCGAGAATCTCAGCAACCAAAGGTATCGTATCATCTTTTGTGGTAAATTTGTCTCTCACAAAGTCATTCATCTGGAAGAAAGACAACACAGAAACTCATGTAATGGGCTTTAGCGTCAGCGGCTCAGAAACGGCTTTCTACCGGCAGTTTAATGAGACTCACAGTGAGCTTGATGGCTTTCTCTGGAGCCACTCCGATGAGCTGGGGAACAAGACCTGCAGGGGAAACACACAAACAGAAGAAGAGTAGGACAAAGAAAGCGAGATCAGTGGTAATTAACATGGTGTTTCTGAAGCAGGGATGTCAACGTAACACAAATCCAACCTCTATAAAAGCCGAATAATCCCTCGTATCGCAGGACTTTCTTGGCGCAGTCGAAGCTGTTCTTGTACATGAGCTCTCCTACGAAGGAGCCAGTGGAGCGTTGGTTCTGCATGCGGGTCTTGACCAGGTCTATGGGGTACACAGCTGTGGCACCAGTGGCTATAAACAAACACACAGGTTAAAGTGTGTACACTCAAACATATACTGTATATACTATCAATTTAAACCAGCAAAACCAGTGCATTAAACGAGACATGGAAAACTGTTTTCTTGATCTTCTGAAATAAAAGTAGATTTTTGTTTTGAAAGAAGTCTCTTATTCTCACCAAGGATGCATGTATTTGTCAAAAAACTGTCTTCTATTTTACTTTATTTTAAAATGTAATTTATTCCTGTGATCAAAGCAGAATTTTCAGCATCATTACTGCATCACATGATCCGCAACGGTTTAGTTTAGGGTCCATTTCTCACTATTAACTAGTTGCTTATTAGCATGCATATTACTAGGATATTGGCTGTTTATTAGTACTTATAAAGCACATATTAATGCCTTATTCTGCATGACTATATTCTACATCCCTTAATCTACCCAATACCTAAACTTAACCTTACTATCTATTAATAAGCAGTAATTAGGAGTTTATTGAGGCAAAAGTTGTAGTTAACAGTGAGAATTGGACCCTAATCTAAAGTGTGACCAAAACATCTTACTGACCCCAAACCTTTGCCTGATAGTGTGCTATGAAACACAACTCTTTTAAAAACCCATGAAATTGGATGTTAGTGGTTTTTAGTCCATTTCTATAAGCAGTAATATGATAACATACGCATAAAAATTGACAATTAACGTGTACTGTAGATTTTAAGTGCATTTCATCTCTTCTAGGAAAAAAGTCATCTTGTACACTGGCTGGCATATCCAAATGTTTGGCCATCTCCTAATACCACCTAACAATTGCAAGTAGCAAATCATGGTTTATAGCTTTGATGAAGTAAAAGAGCGAATGATTAATGTCCTGCTACCACCTTCTTTTGTCATAAGAAAATACATAACACAGTCCTCGATCCAACTCGTGGTGTAACATCTTACCTCCAGCGATGGAGCCCAGACTAAACCTGTACGCGGACTCTGCTGCCTGCAGCCACACAGAGCGAGATACATCCCCATGCGAATGCTGCACACAGAGAACAACAGCATGTGAGCTATCAAGATAAATGCATCATATTGTCTATTTAGACATATGAAAGCAGCCGGAATAATAAGATTAAACCAGGTTTTTACATTTTCTGAAGAAAGTGAGAGTGGTTTCAAATCCTTAACCCAAAGTAAAAAGGTGTTTTGTGCCATAATTAGCAGTGTTTGCCAAGGCAATCTCACTGATAACAATTTTCTCACAGTAATATATATATATATACACATTTAAATGAACACTAAAAGACTCTTATCTGATCGTCTATACCATAGACTGTAAAAAAATATGGACGTAGTGTCTGTGACGTCACCCGTAGGTTTCTGAAGAGCATTTTTGAAGCCTAAAGTAGGCGGAGCCGGCCGTCGCCATCTTGGCCTTGCGTCACTCCCGGATAACAGAAAATAGGCAAAGAGGCGGGGCGTGAGTGGAGCTGAGGAGCCTTGCTATGATTCTGTACTATTCTGCTAGTTGAAAATGTATTATGCAGTAACTTAATATTACTCTGAGAGTGTGTGTGTGACAGTGATTTATGTGCTTAACGTTACATGTCAGTCACTCTCTTTTTATAGTCTATGGTGCGTCAGCGCGGCATCGCTCAAGTTCGTAGAGAGCTTATTCAGTCCGTTTTAAATTCTGATTTTGGCCGCCTCTCAAATGGGTTAAACCATAGATATATTGCCTATGAAGTTCAAGTAAATGCGCTAGAAAATCCGCGCTCATTCATGGATGTGCATTTATTGCATGGACGGAGAAAGCGCCGACATCTGCAGGATTTCATCTGACGGTACATAAGCATATGATATTATAATCTATCTGTTCCGTGAGAGCAGAACGAACAAGCCTTTATTGACGTTTTTAAATCCGAAAACTCCAAAAAGCAACGAAATTGTCAGACATCCATTAGTGCATGTTCACAGAGGAAAACAACTGAAATACTGCGCTGGTTTTTCTCTCGAACGATACTCGACGACAACGACGGAATCCTAAGCCGTGGGCGAAGTAATGGGTGTATTAAATTGTATGAAATAATCCCGGAAAAAAGCACAAAACACTGCAGAGATGGCAAGTTCAGCAGCTAAAATTTGCTGAGGTGAAGTGACGGCTAGTAACAACAGCAGACAAACGGCTAGCAATGACATCAGCGGGAATCCATCTGTCACTCAAGTGGCCACACCCTTAAATTATGCAGAACTTTAAATATTAATCAACTAAACGGATGAGTTATAAAAAAATTCACCCCCCTCACAGTTGTTATGAAGGGCAAAATTAGCTGTATAGACCAAAGCCACATAGAGATCCAGGCTGTAAACATGTTTTTTTCTGCTGTAAAGTTGGTAATTTTAACATGGGGGAGATACAGATTTGACTCACTTCTGCAGCCAGCCCAAGCGGCCAGTCAATGAATTGCAGTTTAACTCACTTCCGTGTTGGTTTCAAGAGAGAGACGGGGAGGTTGCCGCTTGGTCTATACAGATTAACTCACCTGTCTCTGCACCTCAGCCAGATTATATGGCAGCGCTCCTTCCTCCAGTGGCGCTATCCTCTCGATATCAGCCAGGTTTAATCGTCTATACATCATAACATACATAAACACCTGATCAGATGATAGGCAGGTAGGCAATAGAGATTTTTGTAACACTTTATTTCAATGATCCACTTTAGATATTCTACTAACTATAAGTAACTTTGCAAGTACATGTCAACTAACTCTCATTAGAGTATTAGTAGACGGTTTGCTTAAAGCAACACTAAATAACTTTTCCTCTTCGGTCCCCCTACAGGTTGGAAGCGGAATTGTCCATTAACGCTGTCGTAAATAATGTAGCCTACCGCAGCACGCACGCTCGCTGTTTATCCAGCACCGGCTTTGGAATGAACGATGTCCATAGACAAATGCATTTCAGACGTGAATCATGGCAGAGTCGACGAAGAAAACGAAGAAAGCGCGGTCGGAAGAGTGCAGAGACGGCTCTGCGTGAGTGGTATTTACGACAGTAACGTTAAATACAAGTACTCCACAGCGACTCTAGGGGTCGCTGTTTGACAAAAACGGAACCTGCATAGTGTGCCTTTAAGAGATTATACTAAATAAAATAGTTGTCTACTTAGATTTAAAGCAGAACAGTTCAATAAGAGATGTTTAATAGAAAGGAGGGGCTTGCAGAAGACCTGATCAGCTGATAATGCTGCTTTAATGTACATGTGGATGAACCTGTTTTAAAAAAGGAAAGTACCCTGTTTGGGAGTGCAGTCCAGAGAGCTGGAACAAGATGTCGACTTCCATAGGGGTAATCTGACCGAACTTATTTGCAACATGAACAAACTCCTCTACAGATGGAGAGAGGAAAGAAAATTTAAGACAATTTAGCAAAATGAAACCGTTTATTCTGATGTGCAGATGAACTGATTATTACGGACAGCACAAACCTTTAGTGACAAGCGTATCCTTGCGAGTTCCAGCGAGAGTGCTGTAGATTTTACGGATCAGTTCCATGTTGTTCAGGAGAGAGTTGAAGGCATTGAAGTAGGAGAAGCTCACCATGTGAGAGGTGCCGCCCCCTGCTGCCTAGGAGACACACACATAAACCTTTTACAACAAACTCCATCTCAGCAGATCCACAAGAGAGCTGCACACTTACAGACACAAGGTTTTCCTCCACAAAAGGCGTGAGCATGTGGTGTCTGATGGTGGACATGATGTCACTGAAATCCAAGGATGAAATGATGCCGCTCTTCTCCTTGTCCTTCTGCGCGAACGCCTGTCTTGCGTGCTCCAGCTGCAGCTCCTATGAAAATGCAAGCACAGAAGGGTGAGGGATGAACTTAAAATTTGCCAAAGACCAGTTATAGCTAGTATGGCGCCCTGAGCGAACCAACCCCTGCCACCCCCTTACATCATTTGTCACAAAACATAATTTTTTGCATGGCCGCCCCCCATCAAGATGTCACCCATGACTAAATTCACCACTGCCAAAGACCAAAAGGTCAAGATTTGGATGTTTAGCGTTGACCTGTTCACCCCTGCTGGTAAAGAATGTAACTACAAAGCTGTATATCTGCATATCTGTAATGCATCCTTTTTACATACATCATATGGCACATAACAGTGAACATTATTAGTTATTATAGTGCTGCTGCATTAATGTTTGTACTGTTTACCATCATAATATACTGTTTTACTATGAACAGTGTTTACAATCATGCACGTACCTGTAATACTGATTAGGGACGCACCGATATGAAAATTTTGGCCGATACCGATAATTCTTTCTATTTGAAAGCTGATAACCGATATATTGGCCGATAAATCTAATTCCAAATTTTTATAGAATTTTTGAGAGCCTGATTACAAAAACAAAAATCTTACCATTAAAAGCCATGTCCCAAACACACAATTAAAATGTTCTCATTATAATTTTATATAGCCGATATGACATACTTGTGCTGCTCATGTTGCACTGAACCGAATTTTCCTTTTTTTGAAGTGATTCCAATCATATTTCAAGCAATCCAAATCCATCATGGCGAACAGTGCGCATCTGAAGTGTCTCAGCTGAAGGAAATAATACATTATTTATCGGCTTTAATATATCAGCCAAATTTTCTTACCAGGCCGATAACAATAACATATATTGGCCGATACCAATATGGTGGCCGATATTACGTGCATCCCTAATACTGATGTTGTTTTTAAAGTACTCTTGCACTACCTCACTTTACAATAACACTATACTGTGGTTGCACTAATACTGTGTATTGTTTAAATTATATTTATATTGTTTATTTTATTCTACTAGTTATTTATTATTATTGTTTTATGCCTCTTGTTCAGAACTGCTAACTCCATTTCGTTGATGTGTACTACTACTGTGTGCATACAATGACAATAAAGATTCTTATTCTTATGTGTAAATGTTTGGCGTAGTACCTGCAGGAATTGGGTGAACTCCAGGTAGCTGAGGCGTTTGTTTCTGTTATTGCCGAAGTGCAAGCGGATGAACTCACAGTCCCAGTTGAAGGGGATGTGGTGGTGCACGGTCGTCTGGCTGAAGATATCACGCACATTCTCTGTAAACACACGGACATGGACAGGTTTACACTCCCGCAGTCCATACTAGACGTTACAGCATTACTGATAGTGTTGTATAGCTTTGCTGAACATGTGTGTGTGAATGAATGACTGTGTGTTCAAGGTTAAGCTGCTTGTTTTTCTAGCATAATTATATTATTATCAGCTGACTCTGTAAAGGGGAATAAAACACTACAGCTCTGTTCAAAAACATTGTGAGCTGCCTTGTTGTCTACATAGGCAGCATTAAGTGAAACCTCGTAAGTGATTTGACAAGAACGACCTACATGGGGAAACTCCATCACCACACAAATACTGGACTCTGTTTTGATTTTAATGGAGTTTGATGTTAGCATGTAAAAATACATAGCACACACAAATACAGTGTACAGAAGAAATAAGACTAAACATTTATATACAGTCACTACTGTTCTCACCGAAGGACACATCTCCAGTGCCCGTCTTGTCAAACAGCTGGAAGGCCACGATGAAGAGGGCATCAGGCACACACAGCACTGACTCAAAGGCCAGAAACTCTTGGTACGAGATCAGCCTTAATGAAAAATCAGAAAAATCATACATTAGGACATGCACAAGCTCAATTTTTAATTCTATTAAACTCAACATTAGTTGGATCACTTGCAACTCTACATGATTTTATGTACAAAACAGAATTTTCTAAATTATGCCATGAACACTACAATTCAAAAGTGCTTTTATTTTTTAAGAAATTAACACTTTTATTCAGCAAGGACACATTAAATTGATCAAAAGTGACAGAAAAGACATTTAAAAAACATTATATTTCAAATAAACGCTGTTCTTTTGAACTTTCTATTCTATATCAGTTTCCACAAAAAATATGAAGGAGCATATGAAGTATTTTCAATAATAATACTACTAATAATAAATGTTTCTTGAGCAGCAAATTGAGCAGCAGTTCTTTTAAATTGTACTAATTCAAAATATTAATATTTTTACTGTATTTTTGATCAAATAAATGCATCCTTGATCTTTCAAAAACATTTTTAAAAATCGTACGACCCCAAACTTTTGAACAGGAGTGTATGTGCAATACATTTTCAAAATTATCCCATTTGCATCTGGCTGCTACAGCAGAAAATAATGCAAAAGTGAGTGAACTTCTAGATCTGAGCTGATCTGAAGGTTCAGGCTTCATATCAAACCATCAATAATTAGAACACAGAATAAGTGCAGAATCAGAAAATATGATGTTCGTCTCACCCATCTTTTGTGGTGTCCGCCACTCCGGCGAGCAGCTGCACAGTTTTAGGGTTGTAGTGGAGCTGCGTGTGGAGGCCCAAATACCTCTGCACAAAATCAGTGGGTGTCATGTACCGCTCTCCATCCTTCTCCACCACACTGGCATACTGAGGAGAAAATATAAATAAAAAAACACACAATTACAGCATTTGTGTTGGATATGAAGCATGATTAAACATGTGTGATGCTATTTTTGAAACCTCAAAAACATGGTTTAAAAATCAAAGTCATGAACCAATACATAAAACAGGGCTTAACAAACATTATAACTATATTTTAAGAGTATTATGCTGCATTCCCCCAGTGTTAAGGAAACAAAACTGTTGTCAGTCGTGTAAAATAACACTGGCAACTGTTTTTGGCAACAAGCCGGCTACAATCTTATTTATCAAGTAGCAACATCCGTCTACTGGGACAACTAGGCAAAGGTGACATAATATTCACGAGCCAAGCAAGTTGTATATTTTCCAGTTTTGAGAAAAATAATCTGGACAAAGTGTTGACCGGAGATGCCCTCTGACCTTATCATACATTCTTCACTCATCCATATATTGCCCTGACATTCATGTCTTCCTCCAATATATCCATCTTACATGCTTGAGTCCTATTAATAGAGCCACATCGCACACAAGTCACTGTTACCAGACACCAAAGCGGCCCAAGAAACAACTACTCTCGGTTGACAGACCCATAAGATCTCAACGGCGGAAGTGATCACAAATCCCTGCACGAACAGAAAAAAGCCTTGGAGGACATTTAAAGACGGAGAAAGATAGTGTATACACACACACACACACACACACACACACACACACTGTTCACCCACAATCACACACAGGCGTCTAGACGTTCCCAAGCATGCAAGTCTCTCTCTGTGTTGCTTTTGGAAAAAGGAGACAGCTCCAATCGGTCATGATGTGCACACTGAAGTGTACCTGACATCTTAAGCATCCTAAACTTACCGACAACACCGCGACAGTTAAAAATGCAGCGTGACTAAGGAAATAAAGATTAAGTGACAGACCAAAGTCATGACACTATTGACTTTTGCATCTAAGGTTGCACAGCCGGTGCAAAGCTGCTCAATGGACTCAATTTACTACAGTATAAAGGAAGAAACCAACCATCATTACCTGGTATTAGACCAAAATAAGGAAGGATTTCTTCTGTTTTATCTTACCTTTAGAAAGATGACCTTCAGCTCGTTAGGGTCGGCCCTTTTGGTTGACTGCACCTGTAAACCACAAAATAATTAGAAGGTTAAAGGGCAAGGAATGTGAAACTAAAGTGTTTTTACCCATAATTATAGTCACAACAGCCCTAAGTTACCCTTATCTAGTGACATGTATGGTATGTTTCAACTAAACAGATCTAGCTGTCTCGTTAGTTTCATTAGGGTTATATTGAGAAAACTAACATTTATTCCCAAATTCTCACGTAAATACCAAATACTCTACGCGGTTAAAGGGCACATTCAATATTATTGGGACTTTCTGGCTCACAAATATTGCACAGAATATATGCAAAACTAAATTAAGTTTTTAAAAAGCACAAATTAACCATAAATAAACCAGTCACTAATTCATCAACACAAACACACATGAAGCCATTGAGTCCCTGAAGAATAAAATGATCCCAATTTCGCCCACACGGCATGATCCTTCCACGCCTGACTACACTTTAAAAACAAAAGCTAATCTTTAACAACACAAAAGGCTGTTGGAGAGCTGATTAATACGGTTTAACGCAGATTTCAGATATTTTTTATGGTTTTATGATCCTCACAGATACTCAATTGTCAAAGTCTCAGCCCGAGCGTAGTGATAAGCTCAGTGATGCTCGCGCCGGTCCGTTAAAAACGTTTAATCACTCTCTCTCTACTGATCTCATCTCTACATCTATTAGTTTTTCTCCCGCTCATAAACACCAACTGCAATTAAGAGTCGTCAGATAAAAATGAGAAACATAAATTTTCAGTCAAATACAGTGTCGCTGGAGTCACCTTGGCCGCCATGCTGCTGTCTGACGTCACGTGTGGGTCGCGCAGGCGCGTGGCCGATGACTGAGTGCGCGCGAGAAGATCCAAAGGAGGTGCTCGCGCACCTGTGATGTCACACCTCGCAAGATTTCCAAGCAGCCCTCAAAATGTATTCATTTTATTATCCATACAAATATTTTTTTATATTTAGTATTGTATTTTATCTGGATTTTTGTTGTTTGTTAAATTTCGTTAGAACCATTTTGTTATTCAATAAAAAAAACAATCCCTTACGTTACAATTTTCAAGAATATATTATGACCATATATGCAGCTACAAAGGGAAAATATGGAAAATATATTTGATTCACACATTTACATTTCATGCATTAGATGGCAATATTTGAATAAACTACAAATCCGTTTCTTTAAAAATATCTTTATTGTACACATTCTCACAAGTAAAAAGTGCAGCATCCAAGCAGACATATTATGCACTTTTCCCCATGTTTGCATTTTCAAAACCACATCACAACATTAAATGAGGGTTGAGTATCAAATTAAGGAGAAAAAAAAAAAAAGGCATGACACCATAAACAAGTGAAACTCTTGTCCTCTACAACCAAACATGATATTTACAGATAATACAAAATTTCAAAAAGTCCCAAGAGCGACACCAAACTTTCCACCCATCTTTAAGAGCACAAGTGCACTGCAATGTCCTTCATGCGTTCTGGCGTCCTCTACTGGACCCTGTGCTTATAAAACCAGCAGAGACCTTTAGTGAAGTTCCAGCCAAGTGAAATGGAGAGAACATACAGGAGTCCGAGCAAAGCAAAGGGATACAGAAGCACCACAGTGTTCTTTAAGAACGGGAGCGCTAAAGAAACAAGAAGATTAAATTAGACAATGTTCAGAGACTTTATGGATGGTAAAAACTAGGGATGCAGCGATATGAAAATTTTGGCCCATACAATAACCGATAATTGTTTATATTTGAAAGCTGATAACCGACATGTTGGCCGATAAATCTAAATCCATAATTTTATATAATTTTTGAGAGTCTGATTACAATTTTATGTAGCCTACAGTACAGGTCAAAAGTTTGGAAACATGACTATTTGTAATGTTTTTGAAAGAAGTTTCTTCTGCTCATCAAGCCTGCATTTATTTGATAAAAAAAAGAAGAAAAAAAAAAGAAGTAATATTGTGATATATTATTACAATTTAAAATAATTGGTTTTCAATTTATTATACTTTAAATTATCATTTATTTCTGTGATCAAAGCTGAATTTTCAGGATCATTACTCCAGTCTATCACATGATCCTTTAGAAATCATTCTTCTAATATGATGATTCATTATCAAAGTTGGAAACAGTTCTGCTGCTTAATATGTTTTCATAACCTGTGATACTTTTTTAGGATACTTTGATGAATAAAAAGTAAAATAAATAAATAAATAAAAATATTTAAAAAAGAAGCACATTTTTTAAAAATAGAAATCTTTTGTAACAACAATATACACTATTGGTCAGTAATTTGGGGTCACACATTTTTTTTCTTTCTTTTCTTGAAATCAATACTTTTATTCAGCAAGGATGCGTTAAATTGATAAAAAGTGATAGTAAAGAAGATTTATATTATTAGAATTTTTTTTATTTTTTTTTTATAAATGCAGTTCTTTTTAACCTTTTATTCATCAAATATATTAGGCAGCAGAACTGTTTCCAACACTCAGAATAAATCAGAATATTACAATGATTTCTAAAGGATCATGTGATAGACTGGATGTCACATGTGACACTGAAGACTGGAGTAATGATGCTGAAAATTCAGCTTTGCATCACAGGAATAAATAATTTTTTAAAAGTATATTCAAATAGAAAACTATTATTTTAAGTTGTAATAATATTTCACAATATTACTGTTTTTTTCTTTCTGTATTTTTGATCAAATAAACGCAGCCTTGATAAGCATTAGAGACTTCTTTCAAAAATATAAAAAAACGTAATGTTTCCAAACTTTTGACCTGTACTGTATATAATAGACAAGCACTGCACATGTTGCACTTTACTGTATTTTCCTTTTTTTTAAGTGATTCCAATCATATTTTAAGCAATTCAAAACCATCGTGGCGAAGAGTGCGCATCTGAAGTGTCTCAGCTGAAGGAAATAATCCGTTATTTATCGGCTTCAAGATATCTTATCCGACCGATAACGATAACATTAAAACTGATCACATATCGGCTGGTAACCGATATGGTGGCCGATATATCGTGCATCCCTGGTAAAAATACACTAGCTATCACAATACTTACCATTGTAGCCCAGGAATGTGATGTAAATATAGTAACCGATTGCAATAAGCCACAAGGTGTTTCCCACAAAATAACCCAGGAACCAGTCTGAACTCGTAACAACAACATCTGTCAAGAGAGCAAGAGGTGTTAACAAAGTCTATAACTGAAAACAGTACAGCTCATTACACATGTATACACATCTTTACTTACAGTTGATGAAGAATAGCTGTAAAAAGTGCAGAATGACCAGAAGAGGGTAGAAAGCATTTAGATGGACGTCAAACGCGTAGCCCCACTCCACATCATAATCTCTGCTCGGTTTCATCAGATATTTATTCGTAACAAACCTGAAGAAGAAAAGACAGGGATTACTGTACAGTTTTACAGTAAAAAAAAAAAATTTCTAGTAAAATTATGCTGATTTATTATATCATTCTTTAAAGTACTTGATTCTGATTGGTCAGTTGCGACAAACATTATAGCTTAATACTAACCACTAAACTGTACATTCAGGCAACCCCAAGAAATTGTTTTCCTAATTATAATCACATAATAAAATAAGTAAGATCAATATTTCATGTCCATTTATTAATTTGGTAAGAAATCATGTATGAAGCAGGATAATGTCCAGTCAGGACCATCAGCTTTGTGCAGTGTTATATTAGTATTATTTATACAGTATTATAGTATTTATTAACATTTTGAATTGGCTTTTATTTTTAGCTTTTCAGTTTTTTTTTAGGTTTTAGTAATTTTGTTATGTGCTTTTGGCATTTTCATTACTTCTTTTTTTATTTTTAAATTTTAGTTCTTCAACTTAATATTTCAGTCAGTTGCCAAGGCAACATTTCACTTTTTTTTAATCCAATAAAAGGTTTAAGTTTTTCATCCAGTATTTATTTAATTCGAACTTTCATTCAATTACAAAAAATGATTAATAATAGTTCTAGTTTCAGTTAATGGGTCCTAACCGTGCTGTCTGGGTTTATTTCATGAAAACTTGTAAAACTATTACATTTCTTTTTACAAATAAAATGGAGAATACACTTCATTTTAAAAATTAACAATAAAAAAAGACAAAAACTCCAGAAACTGGATCAATATCATACGAGCAAGTTCAACATTAAAGTCGGCATGAAATGAAAGTTGCGATAGTCTTTTCTTCCCTATTGTGACGTATATCCGAGTGAAATGGCTTCTGGAATTATTATTATTTTTGGCTTGCTATCAGTATCACTGGTACTGTCTTTCAGTGGCTAACTTCATATCTCTCAGACAGGCAACCATTTATTTGCATTAATAAACACAAATCTTGCTCTGTCACTGTTTCCTGTGGTGTACCTCAAGGATCCGTTCTTGGTCCACTTCTATTTCTAATCTAGATGCTTCCTTCTTGCTCAGATCACACAGCATCATGGTCTTAATTTCCATAATTATGCAGATGATACACAAATCTATTTTACTGTTCAACCCGATTCTGTTTTTCCTCCCTCTTCCATCACTTCCTGCCTACAAGAGCTCAAAATATGGATGGCTCAAAACTTCTTAAAACTGAATACTGACAAAACAGAAATCCTGCTAGTAAGCCCTAAATCCCTCGTCATTTCCCAACATGACTTCTCCATTCATATTGACGGAGTTATAGTTCATTCATCACCCAAAATGCGCAATTTGATTCTAGATTATGCTTTGAATCCCATATCAGCCAGCTTGTTAAATCCTGTTTTCTTCCACCTTTGCAACATTGTCCGTATACGATGTTCGCTAAATCTCAAAGATGCCGAAACTGTTATCCATGCTTTTATAACCTCGCTTCTAGACTATTGTAACTCTTTGTTTTCTGGCCTACCCACTAATCAAAGCTCAGTTGCTCGTGCCCTTGCATTTAACAAAAAATTGTGTATCGCATTCAATTAATACACCCTGCCCGTACTCTTAGATTGAGTACTGAGAGTTTTGCTTGTATTACCCAAGTGCAAACTATCTACTGTTGGTGGTAGGGGGATCATTATTTATTATCATTATTATTAGGAAGGGACTTGATTTTGTCCTTGGGAATTGATTGGATTGTAGGAAGTTTCAAGTTTTCAGTCAGCAGTGGAGGATGTTTAGTCCCACCTTCTGCCGAGACACACATCATGAAGAGAACAGATGACATTTTCAAGAGGGAGGGGAGATTTTAAGATTACCAGGGCATATGAATTTGAAATAATGATGATGATAATGATGTTCACAGATAAAGCATTTATAATAAACACTGCAACATTCTGTAAAAAAATAAGAACTGTCAATTTTGATGACTTTAAAGGGATACTTCACAGTTTTTTCATATTAAACTATGTTATTCCCTAAACTAAGACGAGTTGATACATACCTCTCTCGTCTCAGTGCGTGCACTCAATCGCTCTGGCGCGCGGCGACACTTAGCTTAGCCCAGTTCATTCATGCCCAGCTTAGCCCAGTTCATATGGCGGAATAGCACTTGGAAGCACTTCGACTCGGCGTAGTAAAAAGTCACTCCTGAAAAATCCTCTCCCCCTCTCACTTCTGTCATTAGAACCAACGTGACTTTTTACTGCGCCGAGTTGAAGTGCTTCCAAGTGCTATTCCGCCATACATTATAGTTATCCTTTTTACCTGCTTAGAAAAGCGCCACGTTTTATTTTGTGTCACCATACTTGGTCGTGTAACTACTCGTGTAACTGTATTTAAATAGGGAAAACGTGGAGGTGTTTGGTCGCTTCTAGTTTCATCTCTGTTTGGATCCTAATGAATGAACAGGGCTAAGCTAAGTGCTATCAAAGTGTCGCCGTGCGCCAGAGCGATTGAGTGCACGCACTGAGACGAGAGAGGTATGTATCAACAATCAACTCATCTTAGTTAAGGGAAATAACATAGTTTAATATGAAAAAACGGTGAAGTATCCCTTTAAGGACATGATTATAGCAGTGATCCTCACTCAAAATCGCAGTAGGCTGACTTTAAGGACATTACTCACATTTTTGTCAGCATGCAAACCTGTGTGTGTGTGTGTGTGTGTGTGTGGCACCTTACCACATGAGTGTGGAAATGAGCAATCCAACCCCGATGCAGTCGATGAAAACGACCCAGAGCAACAGCTTCAACGTCTCCACAAAACCCATGTCTAGAACCAGACCAAAGCCCACCGTCGACACTGCAGAGATAACATTAGTTAGCAAATGAAGGTTTAATTTCCAAAGCCTGTCACATGTATCAATTGCAAGAGCTCACCACACAGCCAGATGCTGAGCAGCACCAGGAACGCAGGGTCGTCCCGGGCCCACTGGTCTTTAGTTTGCTTGCGGTAGTGGAAGTTGCGGTACACTTTCTGCGGTGATGTGAACAGATAGAGCATCTGCCATATGGCGAACTCGAAGTCCATCTGTCTGAAATGCAGGAGTCTCCTCAGGTACTTGTAGCGCTTGGCTCCGGCCGTGTGCCGCGCCGCATCCCGCTCGCTGAGGCTGCCGTTTCGCTGGATCTGCGGGGAGCTCGTCGGCAACATACTGCTGGGATGAGAGAGAAATTTGGTTATGACAAAAAACACAACATGCAAATTATTGGTTGTGTATAAGACATACAGTACCAGTTAAAAGTTTGGAAACATTACTAGTTTTAATGTTTTTGAAAGAAGTCTCTTATGCTCATCAAGCCTGTATTTATTTTAACAAAAAATACAGGAAAAAACTGTAATATTGTGAAATATTATTACAATTTAAAATCATGGTTTTCTATTTGAATATACTTTAAAATACAATTTATTCCTGTGATCAAAGCTGAATTTTCTGCATCATCACTCCAGTCTTCAGTGTCACATGATCCTTCAGAAATCATTAATATATTATAAATATTGGAAACAGTTGTGCTGCTTAGTATTTTTTTATAACCGGTTATACTTTTTTTCAGGATTCTTTAATGAATAAAAAGTTTTAAAAAAGGAGGAAAAAAGAACAGCATTTATTTAAAATATAAATATTTTGTAACAATATACTGTACACTACAGTTCAAAAGTTTGGGGTCAGTATTTTTTTTTCTTTCTTTTTTTGAAAGAAATTAATTCTTTTATTTAGCAAGGATGTATTAAATTGATAAAAAGTGATAGTAAAGATATATATTGTTAGAAAAGATTTATATTTCAAAAACATTAAAAAGAGTAATGTTTCCAAACTTTTGACCGGTCCAGATACAACATACAAATCTTGTGAATCTCATTAGGACTAAATGATGTGACTGTTTTTGAGTGGCTGGATCGTTATCAACAATTATGGCTTAGTATGTTTTGGCAAAAGAATAACAAGTCAAACTCAATTACAACTTAATTACAGTACATAGACTGTACAGTAGGTCTGAAAACTTCTAGAACACTAAGATATAATCTATTGGTCAAGCTTAATAATCAATCAGCTCGTTAGTTCTTGTGCTTCCTATAGAAATATGACCTGCTATGTAAACATGCAGTGCTGAATCTGATCCTAGATCAGTCGTATCACTCTTACTTGCTTTACACAGACAATCTGGCCTTGGATGACAACTGACAGCAATGATACAGTAACTAACCTGCTAGTCTAAAAGTAGACGCTTTATTAAGCATAAACAATGGAAAACCCAAAGCTTAACAGTGTGTGTGTGTGTGTGTGTGTGATGATGATGATGATGATGATGATGCTGCTGCTACCTGGGCCTCGGCTCGATCCTACATGATAACCTGGTAAAGCAGTTCGCTACAATGATGCTCCTTCTCAGTGTGTAAAAACTTGACACTCACCCGCTCGACAGCAGTATCAGCAACTATTGAAGCAAATCTCTTATTAATCAAGGTGTAAAACAATGCAGCAACTGTGACATGTCAACTTCCTGCCTTGTCCGAACACGTAGCAGCGCAACCTACACAGTGACGCCACTTCCGGTCTCAATGCTTTCTGGGAAATGTAGTGTTGGGACAGTGTAGTGTTTATTACAATCTCTGATCAAAATGTTTAAACAGAATATTGTTTTAACTGTTAATCAATTGTAGGATTTTCCTACTTACAATCATTATTCCTTTTTAATATTTCTTTATTTTAATATTTTTTGGTTGGGAAAACAACAGCAAAAACAAGCAAGAAAAAAATTAATCAATCCTTCATGAGCGATGATTAACTTTGGAATTGTATTTGTATCCTGTCTTTTTTTCTTACCATTTGGTTAAGTAAAAATCATGTACAACAAGTGACTGAGCATTTCTGAAATATGCAATGACATTATATTTTATCAATGTTTCTATAAATGACAACACAAGCATATAAAGTTGTGATATTTCGATAAACTGTAATGCCTAAACCAAATTGATTAGGTGAAACTGCTTTTAGCAGAAATGAAAATATTAAATTTTGTAATACATATTTTGTATATTTTATATTAGTCTATATTATTTATATTTTATAATTACTTTAGTCGTTGTATTCAATTTTTATTGTATTCGTTGTATTCCATTTTTATTGGAACCCTTTTCACTTATTTTTTGTTTTTAATTGGTTATTTTATTTTTTAGATTTAAAAAAAAAAAGTTTTTATATTCTGAAAATACACTGCAGGCTTCGATAATTGCATAACACAATTGTGAAGATAAAAACATTTTTTGTTGTTGATAATTCTGTTTGCTGGTACAATAATGTTTAGAAACGACAGATGGCGCTAATGTGTAAGTCTTTCTTTCTTTCTTTCTTTCTCTCTCTCACATTGGTATAACTTTTTAATCCATCATGTTCCATAACTTTTAAATGGTCAAAAAAGCAAAAATGGCTTTTGCAAATAAGCAATTCTGATAAATAATCCTAAAACAATACCGTAGAACAGTTTAGCACCAGTGTGTTCACTTTTCAAAAAGGATGTTTTCTCCTGCAAATGCACAGCGTATTGTATCATTGCTCTATTTTAAGTCTATGTTTCTAAAACTAAAAGTAAACTTTTAAAAGCAGTGAGCGGAGAATAGTTTTTATTTTTACCTGCAGATTTCTTGCAGGTCATTGGAGCGATGTGTCCATCACAGGTGCTCCTGCTCCTCTTTCACGGGCGTTTAAAAGCACAGCTTGCGGTTTGGCTCATATTTATTTAATAACCACCTACCACCTCATCATTCTTTTATCTCTACATTCTGTTTTCCTTCATTACGACCCTCAGATACTCCTATGGTGGATTGTAAAACACTTTGCACATCACTTGAAGAAAACAAGCGAACAGAAACTAGTTTCATTCATGCTATTTTAACGTTGTGGAACGCTGACAGTTTTGCTGGAGGGCATGTCATCATAATGAATAAAATATATATTCAGTCTTTCCATATGGCAAAAACAAAAATTCTTTTCAAAAAACATTTGAAACAAATAAGACTATAGGATAGACACCACAATGTGTTGAAAATGTGCTACAAATGTTGAAAATATAGTATATAACATTAAAAATAATTTCTATTAAATCCATCTATTAAAATACTTTTATATAAAAACATATTTTACATACATAACATACTCTCTCTCTCGCTCTCTCTCACACACACACACACACACACACACACACACACACACACACACACACACACACACACGGCCATGCACATGCACACACACACACACACACACACACACACACACACACACACACACACACACACACACACACACACACACACACACACACAAATGTTCACTGGTAAAAATAAATAAAAAAACCTTTTGGAAACTTTATTTCACACTTATTGTTTTGTTCCCTTTGGTTCTTTTGGTCCAGACCAAAAAAGAAAATGATAAATTTAGTCCTGGTTCACTTAGCACTCACACTGTTATTTTTAAAACCGAACCTAATGATACAAACAAAAACACACACACCTTTTCAGCAAGCTCAGTCTGCTTGTGCTTTAATCGAACCAAACCTGCCACGTGTGAACACTCTTGAGTGCATTTGACTTGTGTTAGGCTACATGTAATTTAAAGATCAGTTGTATATGCATTAGGGGACGTTTATTTATATTATTACCCACCGAAAGCATCAAACTGATTACGTTCATAAGCTCAGCCAAAATGAGAGTGTAGTTTGTTTTGGTGAGCTTAACATGCTTTCAAATACTTCAGAGCAAAGCAGCTCTGTGAAATGACAAGTGATGAATGGCGCAGAAGGATTTCCTCAGAGAGCAATGAAAATCAAAGAGTTTCAAATGCAGAATGATGTAGAGTCTCACTTCTCCTGATGCTGTTTACTTTGCTAATGAAGAGCATTTGCTAGTAATGTTTTAAAGGGTTAGATCACCCAAAAATTTACGGACCCTCGTCCCAACCCCGTAAGACTTTCTTTCATCTTCGTAACACAAATTAAGATATTTTAAGATATAAATTAAGATATTATGAAATCTGAGAGCTGTCTCACTCCTTCAGGCTGCTAGGTAATCGATATCTGCCAGCCCAGGAAAGTTAGTAAAGACATCGTTAAAATAGTCCGAGTGACTACAGTGGCTCAACCTGAAGTTTATCAAGCGACGAGAATACTTTTTGTGCACAAAAAAACAAAAATAACGACTTTATTCAACCATCTCTTCTCTTCCATGTCATTCTCCTAAGCAGTTCATGTAGTTTAACAGTGCAGCGCTTCTGGGTTGTACGTCAGAACATAGGCTCACTATTGGCCGACGCTGGTCATGTGTGTGATGCGTGGGATGCTGGCCAATAGTGAGCCTACGTTCTGACGTACAACCCAGAAGCGCTGCGCTGTTACACTACGTGAACTCACTCAGAGGAACATAGAAGAACATTTATATTCGAATAAAGTCATTATTTTTGTGTTTTATTGCGCACAAAAAGTATTCTCGTCGCTTGATAAACTTCAGGTTGAGCCACTGTAGTCACTCTGACTATTTTAATGTCTTTACTAACTTTCCTGGGCTGGCAGATATCGATTACCTAGAAGCCTATGAAGGAGTGAGACAGCTCTCAGATTTCATCAAAAATATCTTAATTTGTGTTCTGAAGATGAACGAAGGTCTTACGGGGTTGGAACAACATGAGGGTGAGTAATTACTGACAGAATTTTCATTTTGGGGTGAACTAACCCTTTAATATGTTACAAACAACACTCGTTCTTGGCTAAACCACGCTGTATTGAAACCACCTGGAAAATATGAAAATAAAACAGAACAAGTTCTACAAAAGTTTTTCTAAATGTTGCTTAATTAAATTGAATTCTTGAACAGGAATCTAACGCAAGGCAGTGAAGAATGACTTCATTCTCACAGAGACACGTGAACATCATCAACAAGGCAGTTATTTTAGCTTGTGCTAAATTTACAGCACATTTAAACTCCAGAAATATAAATGAAAAGGCAGTGTTATTCCTATCAGGCCCTCATGCCTTTTGGAATCATGTGATGGTTTAGCAAATCACAAAACAACATGCCATTAACAATCTAATATTTACTTCAATAAGAAAGAAAAATCCTCTGGAAATGGGGCAGACATGAGTCTTCCCTGCTCCTGAAATCTGGAGTTGAGGGGGTTCACTGCTCCTGTGACTGTGATATTAATGTCGACACATGTTAAGAGCCTGTTTGATCACACAAATCCAGTCGCCTTTCATAGTATTAGGTGACTAAAGGAAAGAGAGGTGAAGATTAACCTGTTTTGCTCTTGTTTAATTCCCATGTCGAGAGCAATGTTGTGTCCCTTTACAGCGGCATGACTCGAGTTATGATTCACATTGCATAAAACAGCTCTCTTTTGACTTTTGACTACAGCTTTGTTTCTCACAAGGGTCAGAGACTGATGTGGTAGAAATCTGCGGACAGAGAAAATCAACAACATATTTTTTATATTCAAAGGGGTTCAGACATCTACTATATGTCATAACATTGTTATTATTTTTTATTTGTATGTTTTATCACGTTGTTAGCATGTCTTACCAACTGCTAACATGTTGCAAGCATGTTTTAACATGCTAACATGTTTTAGCACACTGCTATCATGTTTTAACATGTGGTTAAACATGTTTTCGCATGTAGCTGATATGAATGAGCATGTTGCTAGCCGGTTTTAACACATTTATGGCATAATTTAACATTTTGCTAGCATGTTTATGGGCATATTAATAGCACATGTTATCATGTTCTAATACATTGTTAGCATGATTTAGCATGTTGCTATCATATTTTAATATGTTGCTAGCATGAATTAGCACATTACTTACATGAATGAGCACGTTGCTAACATGTATTACCACATTAGCATGAATTAACATGTTGCTAGCATGTTTTAACACATTGCTAATATGCATTAGCACATTACTGGTATGGTTTAGCATTTTGTTAGCATGAGTTAGCACATTGCTAACATGTTGCAAGCATGTTTAACACATTGCTAGCTTTATTTAGCATGTGACTGCTATGTTTTAAGTTAACTCATTGCTAGCATGTCCTAAGCTAGGTGCTAGGTTTGCTAGTGATAGATACTTGGTGGATGAAGCTTAAATATACTACTCAGATTTGATTGTCCGTTTAACGAAAAACGTAAGTCTGATCAGTTAGAAAAGATATATCAACCTGACCCAGAACAGTCTGAAGGTTTGATCCGAATTTGTTGCTGTAGCTTTAAAGCTCTGTAGGAGATATTGACTAAATTTAGCCGAAGAAGACGAAACAGGATTTGAGTATGCTTTGTAAAGCCAACATAACTATCCCTTTAAAAATGTCTCAGCTTTTGCATGCCACACCATCAGCTTATTTATATTTTCATGACATTTCTCTTTTAATTTTCCTCAGAGTTACTTTCTAAACTGCTGACAGGCTCAGAACATTGACATTAGTTATGAAAATGAATAACAGAATATTTAGTTGTAATGGCTCACTAATCATTTGTCCACCCAGATCCAGAGGGAAGTTTGATGGATAATTCACGATTTGACTGAGAAGGAATGATCAATATGTAAACACTAAGAGACTACTCAACATTGCTTGTATTAATCACAGACTGTACAGCCTGGCCTGAGAATTACCCAGCAAACTCTTCCAAGTAGGCCTATGAGACTAGAGTTATTTGAGTTGGCAGTGGACTTCTGGCCTCCTGAAACACTGCCGGATTGACTTTGGCTAGTTAGTTACACACACAACCTATAGATATAAGTTGTTTCAGACACTGTGGCAAGTTACATTTATAGTCATGTGAAAAAATAAGTACATCCCATGGAAATAGTTGGCTTTTTAGACATATTTTGACAAGCAAACTTTCAATCCTCTTTGAAACAGTGCCTTTCAAAAAAGATGATACACTCCATCAAATGACATTTTATAGTAATTTCACAATAAAAAAAAAATATATAAAAAAAAAAGTGATTAGCACCTGGAACTGGTTTTATTTAAACCTTTCATATCTAGTTAATGGTGTTCCTTTTGCTATTGATGTGTGTGTTGTCATTATACCACAATCTAAAGAGTTCTGCAAGGCCTTCAGACAAAAAAGGCTGTGGATGCCTATGAGTCTAGCAAGGGATTTATGAAGATCTCCAAATTATTTTGAAACACAACATTCCAATGTGAGGCAAATAATCAACAAGTGGTGCGGATTTCAAACGACTGCCAATTTGTTCAGGACTGGCCGTCCCAGTGAATTCAGCCCAAGAGGAGAGTCAAGAGTCAGCAAAAAGAAGTCTCCATGAACCCCAAAATTTCATCACGGATCTGCTAGTAAGTGCTTGCATCTACAATCATAAAGAGATGACCTGCATGGGAGGCATGCCAGGAAAAAGCCTTTGCTACTTGGCATGTTTGGTTGGATTAAAACGAACCCTGGTGCGATTGCTCTTGAATAAGTGTGAACGCTGCCGTCCGAACCCTAGTGCACACCAAACTAGTGCTGCCTAATATTTTTGCGGAAACTGTGATAAATGTTTTTTTTTCAGGATACTTTGATGTATAGAAAGTTCAAAAGAAGTCTGTCTTTACTGTCAAGTTTGATCACTTCCTTGATGAATAAAAGTATTAATTTATTTTAAAAAACTACGAGGTAATGTAACTGTGGCAAAAGGAATCGATAGGTGTGTTTTCTTCTAGATCTGCTGTACAGCAGAAACAAACTCTGTTGCATCATTTTCCTAGCCTGGAAATCCAGACCTAAATCTGAAAGATTAATGGTCTGGCATTGACTAATGGAAATCGGCCAGTTCGAGGGGCGGCACCAAGCATGCATTTGAAAATCTCACTGCACGCAATTGGATAACAATACGACCAATCACAACAATAAGCCCCATACGCTTAGCTACCAGCGGAGCTAACTGGTAGATTAGACTCTTGCCGTATCCGGTCGGCAAAACAGCAAAAACGCCCTTCTTGCAAAGGAACGATTCGAGCGCCGTCTTCTGTTCCTCTTTTAGATTAAAAGCCAAGTCTAACTCGTTCATTGTAGCGGCCAAAGCCGTTTCAAACAACTAGTGTTCATCCATAACCATCTTGCAATGTTTACTAATGACTTCGACGTCACAGCGATGTCGTCATCTTTAGCTCGCCTCTGGCCCGCCTATATCAGATAACCCGATGTGATTGGTGCAGCTCGGATACAAGGGCATATTTAATGAGCATCATTACTCAACGCCAGAGTAAACTTGCAGAGCAAATTCAACTTGTGCTCTCGTGAGAACTCTGGATTTCCAGGGTATTGTTTTGCTGTTATCACTGACTACGTTTACATGCAGCCAATATCCGGGTTATGGTCGGGTTAGAGTCACTATTTGGGTTTCTGAAACATTCGGAATAACGCGTTTACATGCGTGAGCAGAGAGAGTTACTCCTGTATACATGGAATTTGCAATATCCCGATGTAAACGGCGACGCACGGTTAGCGTCTGGACGTACGGACTTCCTTAAGACGCAATATGCGTCATTTCCGATTCTTTTTCCTGTATCCAAAGACAACAACAAAAGCAGCAGCACGCGGATAATGAATAGTTCGGGGCAGATAGCGATCGCCTTTGTTTGCGCTTTCCTCCTCGCTCCAAAAGTGTGGTGCTGTGCTGCGTCTCGCCATGTTTACCTCTACTTCTTGTTTACTTCCGGTATACTGCACGCGGGTTTTTGTGTGCGCCGTCTAAGTTTCTCTACTCAAAAGACCAAGATTCCTTGCGAATAGAACATGCGCAGAACACAAATCAATGTCCCTTTTGATGGGGATATGCCGATACGCGTTTACATGACCAAATATTCGGGTTAGAAAGGGGGTACCCCAGGTATAATATCCGGGTTTTTAAAAACCGGGATATGAGCATATCCGGGTTTTTGCCGGTGTTTACATGGCCGTGCGCGACCGGGTTATTGCTAATATCCCGGTTTTGAACGGGTTATTGGCTGCATGTAAACGTAGTCACTGTAAAGCTGCTTTGAAACAATATAATCGCTCTTGCGGTACTTTGACGTCACACACCGATCGGTCTGTGCAGCGCCGCTTCAAGTCGGACACACCTAATAGCATTTAAAGTGATGGTTAGCTGAAAAAAATCCTCATTTACTTACTCATACACTTACTCTCATGTGTTATTGCTTCCATGAAACACAGGAATACACAGAATATTCAAGCTGTGTTTTTTCATGCAATTTAAATATAATAAATTAGTGAACAAGACCTGCCAGGCTCCAAAAAAAAATCGAAAAAGCATAAACACAAAAGTCCAAAATCTAAGCTCCTCTCAAATATGATAGTGCTTATGCATATTCAAAACTCAGCGCCTCAAGTTCACCCAGAAAAAGCTTCATCCATTGAATGACTACTTATGAAGGCTAATTGCAAGGCACTGGCTGAATCATGTGACAATGAACTTTCATAAATCTCCATGTATTTCATAAGGTTAGAGAACAGTGGTGAACTGTGCCGAATACATTCAGAGGACTAACGCTCTATCTTTCGTTCTCATGTAATATTAATGCCATGTAAGTGCAGAGGAGGAGAGAATGATACAGTAAGTGCTGACCTCCTAATGACGCCTCTGTGCCCTACTTCTGCATACTGTCAGATCTAAACACCAACACATCTCTACACAACCATTTAATCAAAAACATCCCTGGAGAGGGATCAAAAAAACTATTACAATCATATTTAGGAGCTTCAGTCCAAGAAATGATGAAGGAGGGGGGGCAGGGAAGATGAACTGCATCATTTCTCTTTAGAGAGTTTCTCGTACAGAGAGTTTGTGTGTATGATGGGATGGTGAGATCATGATATTCACACTGACTCCTATAAATTATATATTTCTTTCTTTTCTACTGGCAGTGTCACACGCTCATACGCCTCTGCCACTCATAAACATATTCCAGCTCCAATCCATCTGTGCAGTATTTCAATATGACATCTCTCTTTGGCTCTCACCGTCAGCTCTGATTAAAGAGGCTAATCACTTCAACACTGAAAATAGAAGGGCATCAGTGCTGTGTGTGGGTGCAAAGACGGACATCCTATAATAATCATCCATCAGGATTTCTCAGCCAACGGAAATCTGTGCCTGTATGTGTGAACACTCTTAGATCTCCATTGACTATACATCAGTGGTTCTCAATCAGTGGGTTACAATCGGGAAATGGGTCACAGGTCTGGCAAATGCTCAAAATATAACAAACCATAATAGTCAAAAGCTAATGTTTGTATAGCTAAATAAATAGGCTTAAAGGGATAGTTCGGCGTAATTTCAACCTAGGGTCCTTTGCACCATGAGCTCGAGCCAAACACCCCCCCAGAAGCTTTTTTTCCCTTGGTCGAACATTATTAAAGTTAGAGCTTATTTAGAGATATCAGCCGGATGGTTTAGTGCAGGCGCTAATGGAACCAAGGTTGTATCTCGTAAATTACCGCACTAATAATGCCTAGAATGGTACCAAACTTCTACAGTAGTACAAATAGGTTCTGTACTCATACAACGAGACATTGGAAAGTTTGTAAGTACATCAGGAGTTTATTTAAATAACACTTGCCTGATGGCTAATGCTACCACTAACCCGGATGTCGAGGTCACTTCAGTGATTTGGGAAAAGCTAGCAAGGTACAAAACATTCTGTGTGTGTTGACAGGTTTGTGCACCCCAGTTTAACCTTATAACGTTACTCGTCAATATGACGGTAATGAACTTTACCGTGTCTACACACACACACACACACACACACACACACACACACACACACACACACACACACACACACACACACACACACACACACACACACACACACACACACACACACACATTCTTACATCTATCTTTATGAGGACATTCATTGACACAATGCAATCTCTAGCCACTTACCCTAACCTTACCCATCACAACAAAGTGCCTAACCCGAACCCTGACCCTAAACCTACCTTTAACCTCATTATAACCTTATCCCTAAAACCAAGTCTTGACCCTCAAACAGGCCTTTAAAGGGCTCTCAGAAAGTGAGGACCGGCCAAAATGTCCTCACTTTACTCTCTTTGTCCTCACTCCAATGGTCTAAAACTCAAACTGGTCCTCACAAAGATAGTTGTACAAGTACACACACACACACACACACACACACACACACACACACACACACACACACACACACACACACACACAGTTTTATACATGCTCAAAAAACCAACACATGATCATCAATCAGATATCAAAGATGAGCTTCAAAGCAACTTCAGATCTGTGATGAATTGTAGATAAAATAATGTAAAGACAAGCTCTGGTTGTCGATCGTCCTTTGATAGACTGTTCGTATACAGAGATCTGCTTTTAATTCTGCAGGCTGAGTTTATTCTCACCCCAGCATGTGGTTTCCAGGTGTTTAAGTAAACTTCATCATTCTAATATTTACTGCAGAAATGTGAGCTTCAATACACCTGTGGAAGCCTAGTGACAGCTCAATCTGTAACGTTCACTAGCATTTTATGCGCACTTATACTTCTCATTTCAAATATACATAAGTGCTTGCACTTATTGTGACGGACAGTTGCTGATTTCTAATCTCCATTTTCTCAGATCTCAGTAGAGTCAACCTGTCAGTCATTGCAATACAGTCTCATGTGCAAATGCAAATATCTTTTTTGTAATAACTGGCATATCTCTGTTGATTGGCAGATTTTTGTTGTACTGTATAGTGTATTCTATGTTACAGCATGTTTTTGCCTGAGGGCATCACTTCCGATAAATGCATTGCACATGATTTCTGAGAGAGTACAATGAAAAACATATCTGTATAGGCCTATACTTATACCCTCTCTCCACAGTACTCATTGCCTACTCAGAATTTTTGTTCATGTAATCCTTTAAAAGCATCTGATTACACTGTAAAAAGAGCCTTGAAGACTTTCCAGTTGGCAAATTCCCTGTAATAGTGTTTGAACCCCACTATACCTGCCTCAGTTCCTGTGCCAAATACCACATTATCCAACCTCACATGATCTCTCAGCCTTTGAACCTGCTCATTCTTTGTCAAAGCTTTTTTCTTTTTATCACTGAATGGTGATACATGTTTTTATTTAGGATTAATATTGCCTGTCAATGTGAATTAATAATATGGACATGCATTTTTATGTTCAACATTTTAAGGTTAAGTTTATATGGGAGTGTTTCATCAGCTTTTGGCACTTGGGTTAGTGTAGCGTATACTTTTTCTAATATGGAGACAACAGTGTCAGTGAAGAGCAGACTTGAGATGAAGACATTTGAGACAATTATGAGAAATGGGAGATATCAAGAATTCAAAGTAAAATCAAGATAAAATATTAATTAGTCAATAAAGTAATAAAAGTGTGAAAAGTGTGTTTTAAAAGTACACTGTCAATTTTTAAAGTATGTAAAGTAACAAAATTTAAATAATGAGTCAATACATCATCTAACCATTTCTTCCAAAACATGTTTTTTCTCTTACCCAGATTCACCAGGTAAGCCTATTATAACTAAGTATTTATATTTCAGACCAGTCGGGATGGGTTTTTGGGGAAATTGCGTACCAAGCAACATCACTCTCCCATGCGTGTCTCGTCATATCCATAAATAGAGAAAAGTTTGATGCATTTATGGTGTGAGAGTGGCAGAGGTTAGTTCTGTCACGATGAGCGAGAAAGGTGAAGCCGCTTGAGATCCTTTCTATTTGAACCAACTGGTTATATCTCCAGTGAATTAATAAAATATTGCACTTACATGCTCGGATGATGACATCATTTTTGGATTTCCTTGTGTGCCGCGAAAGATATTCATCCGCAATGTCATGCAGAACCGAAGCACAACCAAAACAATGTTCTTCTGCAAAATGCAGGCAGGTTTTTTTTTTTTTTTTTTTTTTACTGCTAGAGGGCCAAAATACTTGCATAATGTACCTTTAAGAGAGTTAACTTTCTTAAAGGGATAGCTCACCCAAAAATTAAAATTCTGTCATCAACCCTCAAGTTGTTGTTGTACAAACCTGTATGAATTTCTTTCTTCTGCTGAACACAAAAGAAGATATTTTGAGGAATATGGGTAACCAAACAGTTGATGGGGCCCATTGACTTCCATAGAATGACAAAACAATTCTATGGAAGTCAAGGGGGCTCATCAACTGTTGGTGACCCATATTCCTCAAAATATCTTCTTTTGTGTTCAGCAGAAGAAAGAAATTCATACAGGTTTGGAAAAACTGTAGGGTGAGTGAGTAGGCCTAAATGATGACAGAATTTAAATTTTTTTTGTGAACTAGAGTTTATTTACAAGTGAAGAAATGTCCATATGAATGGTTCACCAGGTTGTTCTTTTTTTTTTTATAATCTTTTAGTTAAATTACAAACATTACAATGAAAGTCAGTTTCACAAATCACAATTAATAGGCTATGTCATTTATAATAATTATACAACAATTCATTTGTAATTAAATAGTTTAAGATCAATTATAGCCTGTTCCACCGAGGGCACTTTTATTTGTATCCTGACAGGGGATGAATTTTGTTTTCTTGTCCCAGGGGGGAATTTAGTTCTAAATGTTTGTTATTTATGTAAATAAGCCGAACCGTAGCCATAGGGATGCTTCGAAGCAACGCCAGCATAAAATTATTAATATTCATGAGAACACCTTCCTAATAGGCAAGTTACGGAGCAATGGCAGCACGACCTAATTAATATTCATGAGCCAGGCGGTAGCAGCATCAGTAGTTGGTTCGTCCCGTCCCGGTGTGAGGCGGTGCTGTCGGCGGAGAGCACACAGATGCCTTCACACTCACACACTCTTCTGAACATCACACACACCGAAACTACTCCTGGATTCACCTGACTGAAGAGGTAAGATCATTGCTGTGGGTTTCCTTACAGCCAATGTGCAGAATGTGGCAATGTTTACGAGCAGACCCGCGTATTAAAGATAACTTACGCTCGTTACTGAGTTTGAGAAAAAGTTGTTTCAGGAGATTGTTCTCCTTGATGTGTTATAATTTTTTCATTGTTTTGAAAACGTGGTTGCCTGTGGCTTTATCTGTTTTAAATCTGTTTATTCACGTTACAATTAATAACACTGATTGTTTGAAGATGTAATTGTTGCGGTGTAAATAGTAATGTAAGTCCAGGTCACTAGAGGGCGATAGCGAGTCAACAGTTGTTATAATTCTAAGCACTGTATTGATTGATCTCCTGCCATGATTTATAATTAGTCTGCATTTGTTATGCTTATGTTTAATTTATCCTTAATAAACGTTGTACCCTGCATATAAATTATTTGTATTCTTAATTAAGTTTTGAAGTATTATGTAGGTGGCTTTTGGATGGTTTGAATTGGAGACCTTTTATAATGGCAGTCAGTAATTCTCCATGGCATGATTTGCACACTGAAAATGTAGTTTTATCAGTAGCCTATAGACATGAAAGGGCATTTTTTTTATCTTGCCAGCATAAGCTGGTTTTAGTTTATGTGATGCAGAGTTCCAGCATCCCAATTTCATTTTCATACATCTGGACAAACCACCCTCATATTTTCATTAATAACAGCATAACCTCTGGCCTTGTCATAATTACCTCTGCATGTGATTTCTCCCCTGGCCCTCTTCAGCTCGTACTGAAGTTATTTGTTATAGTGCATTCCATCATGCTTAAGAAACCTTATGAAATGTCTTGAGGAGCACATTTTACTTTCCTTTCTTCTTGTGTTTACTATTCAAACGAGAATTTGGAGCCTTTAGTTTTTGTTACGGTCATTCCATAGGGTTTTTTAGTGGACAGTTTGTACTGTATATGTTCCCATACAGACCAAAAATATGATTATTCAATAATTACGACCTGTTTTCCCAGAAGAGAAAGACTGTAAATTTCAAATGCATTAATTTGCTAAACGGTGTAAATAAATCTAAATAAAGTCTCACATAGCAAAAAAGATGCATATGAGATTGTTGACTTACAGTAAGAGGATAGAGCTATAAATTAATGTGATTATAGCAGCTCAGATTTTTGTTATCTTGGAAAATTTGAGCATATTTTGAGACATTATTGAGATCTCCTCTGAAACGCTAATAAAGACACGTGATATTCATGCACTCTTTTTTTCTCAGGCAGGAGGAGACTTCATTGAAACTCAATTTTTTATTCTCTCTATTTAATCTCATTGCTGTGTAGGAGAAAGAACCGGTAATAAAGAGATTTGTGATTTTGAGTGAATAAAATCCGACTGAACAAAACACACTGTCACATCGTGTGTGTAAAACTTAGCTATTAGACAATGCTTTTCATATGCTAATCAGCGGCTGTGGTTTAAAATGAATATGTGTGCATCTCACTAGTAATCAGCTGTAATCTGGGTTAGTACAGGGGTTACCCGGATAAAGAAAACCCCAGTTACCATATTCCCCAATGGCCGTGAGCACCATTCCAGCTGTTATCAAACATTTAGAGCTGCATTTTAAAAGTCTGTTACATGAATTATTGCTGCGGCAAGAACAAAATCATGAATGTTTCATGCTGGGATGAATGAACAGAACTGACCCAATAGTCAAGCTATCGAATGATGACAACAAACCGAAATTTACCCGCTTTAAATGTCATGTAAATGTTAAGAAATGTTCATGGTTGGTTTTTGATGCATTTACTTAATGTATGCACTATGCAATTAATATTTAATGTTTTAATTCTAAACAAATATTTTTTAATTGATGTTAAATCATCACCCCCTTCCTGGCGTTAATGTGAACAGTTCATCAGTGCATATATTATACTCCAATCGATTTCTGAAGGAAAAAATTCGGTCCAACATTTCTCTTATTGAATATCACTAGGAAATATGTCACATAACGGAAGCAAAATAGGTCAAACTAGGCGAGTAAAATTTGTGAACAAATTTTGATTTTGGCTTGAGAAAGTCTATAGCCTGAAAGTTTGAAGTAGCTTTAAGTGTGAAATAGTTTGAACGTTTAGATAGATTAGAAATACTAGATGTATAGATGGATTGATTGATTGATTGATTGATTATTTGATTGATGGATAGATGGATGGATAGATGGAAAGATAGATGGATGATTGATGGATGGATTGTTGGTTGGATGGAAAGATGGATGGATGGATGGATGGATGGATAGATGTATAGATGGATCGATTGATTGATTGTTTGATTGATGGATGGATGGATTGATGGAGTGATGGATGATATAGATAGATAGATAGATTATTAGAAATATTAGATAGAATGGAAGCTTACATAAGTTTAAAGGGATTCAATTACACAGGTGGTTGCTGCTACTAAGCAATAGCGCTAGTGACGCTTTTGCCTTAATGAATCAATAGTTTCACAAGTTGTTTTATTAAAGGTACAATATGTAAGAATTATGTATCAAAATATCCAAAAACCACTTGCACAGTATTATATATTTCTTTAAATTGTGTACTGACATTATCCTAAATGTTTCCAATCATTTGTAAATTCAGAGAAATTCACAATTTTAAATAGTGCCCGTCCCTTTTCACTTGTCGCCTGTCAATGACGTAATATCCGCGTTATCCCTGGTTTCCGCTTGTACTATAGTAACCATGGCGACAGATGTGGGCAACTGCGTTACGTCTATAGCGGCACGCTCACGCTGTTGTTGTTTCGTTCAAACATTATGGATCATGGCAAGCAGACTTTGGGATAAAAGGAGAACTAAAACGTGGATCAGTATCGGCGTGGTGTTTTCGAGATGGCAAGAGCTTCGTGGCAAACTTTGACTTGACAGAGACGCTGCTCTTGCATGTACTTTATTAGACAGGTGAGCAAATGTACATAAAACAAATCAATGTTATATAGCTCAACATGATGAAATGTTAGGATATGATCAGTATGTTATTCTAATGTTGATCTAGCTTACTGCTAGTCTCATACAGCCAACAAACTAACACACAGAATAACGTTAGACCTTTCAACACACTCAAATGCAGTTTAGTGTGATAGTGTAGACCAAGTGAAACAGCGCTGCGTTACCTCACAAGTATCATTTGTCTAATAAACTGACATGTGTTGGACATATAGCGCCGTTGTGCTTCAGGCGACCCGAGTTCGAATCCCGGCTCGTGGACCTTTCCCGATCCCGTCCCCCGTCTCTCTCCCACCTCGCTTCCTGTCCACTCTATACTATCCTATCACAATAAAGGCAAAAATCACCTGAATGTGTGACATGAATGTTTTCACTCATCCATAAACCTTATTAGATCCATCAGCATGAAAGCAAGTTCCATAATTCCGCTTATTCACTGCGTCATCAATCTACGCATTTGTTATTGTAAGAGGTTAGCGAGCGAACCTAGCAGCGAATTTTATGATTTTATATATTGTAGCTTTAACGCAAGCGTCACTAGCAAGAACCTTTAAACTAAAAAGTTTACTTGGTTCTGTCAGAAAGTGGCTCTATGACCCTTGTAGAGTCTGGGTGATTCTGACAGGTCACCATTGAAATGTGATACCAAAAGTAGAGAGTTCCCTCTGTCAGCTCAATTAGTCTCCTCGACATGACCCTTCAACCCCATTCTGTCAGCCCTCGCTCTCTGTTTCTCTCATGTCTGGCTTCGGCAAGTCACTAGAGTGGAGACTGTGTGCAATTTGAGAAACGCAAACCTTGCAGAGTTGGACAAGGACATGGAGGAAAACTTGCTCTCTGAAAGTGTTCGTAACCTCAAGGTTGTTTCAGAGAGCCAGCCGAACTCGGTGTCTTGATTTAAATCATCATTCAGCAGCCGCCAGTCCATTAGCTGTCCCAGACACACTTATTTTATGTGGAATCAATCAGAAATGCCCTGAGCTCAGGGCACAAGACACAAGACTTCAGGAGAATTTCCTTGAAGTGGATGTCCACTCTTCTCAGGTGAATAGAAGAGAATCTGAATTAGAATGAGGTGTGGATTTGAAGGTATGATTAAAAACTGTAACACCATATCGCCCACACAATATCTTGAGATTGTTTTCGCAGGAATCTTTGAAGCTGAAGCTCACCTCAAATTGTTCACTAAAAATGGACCAGTCAACTTTAAGCTTGAAGCTAAACTTCACCGATAATGGTTGTTTTAAAAGAATATATATGTTTGTTAGAAACATTATATATTAACGTTATACACTACCGTTTAAAATATTTTTTTATGTTTATCTCATATGCTCACCAAGGCTGGCATATATTTGATCCACAATACAAAAACAGTAAAATTGTGAAATATTATTACAAGTTTTCTATTTTAATATATTGTATATTGATGTCATTTATGATCCGTCAGAAATCATTATAATATGCTGATTTGGTGCTCAAGAAACATTTCTGATTATTATCAATGTTGAAAACAGTTGTGCTGTTTAATAGATATATTTTGGGGAAACTCTAAATATATTAAATAAATAAATTCAATAAAAAATTATTTTCAAGAAAAAAAAGTCTTTGTAATAATATGTCTAGATACTGGTCAGGTTTCACTTGGAAATAAATTACATTACAGTATTTAAATAGATATAAACCGGAGACAAGAATACTGCTATATTCACACTGTATGCCTTAATGCTCACTTCTAGAAAAATGGCAGTAATTCCAAAATTTTGTGAAGTTTATGCTTAAAATATGCGAAAGCCCAATATTTCTGGTGCTGTCATTCTCCAAATATGACAAAAAAGCAACATAAAAGTATAATTTCTACTCATAAACCATGAACATTTCTCTCTTGCCCTCACACAGAGGATTATAGTTCTGTATATATAAATATAAAAGTCTTTCATGAAACTGTTATAGTTCATTTTGCCATCATGACATGCCCTGGTCACTTTTTTTTAAAACTTTCATTGTATGGAAAATGGCTGTAATATCATTCAAAAAATTGTTTGTCTAAATAAGATATTCAGTAATCTCTTAAAAATGCTTTATGAAATGATAGCTTCTGAAGTGAAGGACATTTAGGACATTTTTCTTAAAAACAAGACAATTGATTTGAATTTTTGCAGTGTTCATGAACGTGATCAGTAGTCAATGCCTCCGTGCCAACTCATTTTTCAAGGTCATCGTTTTGCTTTACACTAAAACTACTAAAGTTAATGAATATGCTTCCTACAGAACTATGCATGAGTACCCTGGTAAATATTCATGTGGAACAATGTAGAGATTATGCATGGGACTCAAAATAAGGTATAAGATGTGATCAGTGCAATCAGAATGTATTATTCATTCAATTGTTCAGCTAGATGTGCAATTATCAAGAAACTTGAGTATACGAAAAAAGAAACCAGTCCAACATTACCTGACTGAAATGATGTTTCTCATGATCTTAAAGACTTATGCCTAAATGTTTGAAATTAGCTTTGTGGACAAATATAAATTGTGGCAACATATAAATAGGTTTACAAAACTACAATTATTATTATTTTTGGACAAGGAATTGGACAAGATTTGTGAGTTTTACTAGACTTATCTCTGCGTTGAACAGTTATGTGTGTGTGTAACATAGCAGGTGTCTTTTTAATATAAAGTAGTTAGTGCATGATTGGGTTTAAGTGAAGCTGCCACAGTAAAGGTTGAGGTCAGGTTAATCAAGTCAGTGAAGACTGAACCAAATTAGAACCATAATTATCCTAGAAATGGTAATTTTTGTTGATTACAATGGGGGGGAAAAATACAGTAATTCCACCATTTAATTAGACCTAAGCTTAAAATAAGCGAAAATGTCTGCGTAGAACAAGACAAAATGCGTTTGGTAAGATTTGATTTAAAATGTAAGACTTTTTGGTGAACAAGGGCTGTTGAGCTCCGAAAAAAGATTAAAGTATAAAATCAATGAAAGAATTAGAGTAAGAAGTATGGAATAATTGATGATTGATTGATTTATTGATTGATTGATTAAAGTGTGTGAATTACATGAATCTGTGCAGCTCTCAAAAGTGTTTGGTAACAGCGTCTTTACTAATAGTAACTGTTAACTCTTCTACTGCTAATCATTTCTTCTAAATAAAACCGGAAATCGAAGGTAACGCGGGTATGATGTCATTAGCCGCGTTTCCATTACTCTTCAAATTGCGCACATTGAAATTGCGAATTGAAAATACGCCCAATGGAAACGTCAATTTCGCAAAAACTCTCATTTATCGCAAAAAAGTGTTTACGCTCGCATGAGGAGGTTTTTCAGGCAATTCGAAAAAGAAATATTTCGCAAAACTGCAATGGAAACCGTTTTTGCGCATTTACAGGTCACCTGACATAGATGACGCGCTATATTTGGACTGAATACGAGACAGAGTTCTTTATTAAATTCATAAAAGACAGAAGAATTACAGGAATACTGGACCTAAACCTCAAAGAAATGCCACAATCAAGACCTCGAAGCAGATATGAGGGAGAAACACCCAGAAACACCTCATATGTGTCGCTCACAGTATAAGGGTCTTTCCTTGCCATTAATGATTGGATAACACACATAGGCCTTCGTCTCCTTCGATTAATAATAATGGCCAGTGCGGTGGCTGAGATATACATAAACCTACCAATGTCCGTTACCATGATTATTGGTATGACTTATCGCGAGAGGAAAAAATTTAGTTTTAGTCGCATAACATCGTTTAATGGAAACGGCGTCATTTCGCAATCGTTTTTTGTCGACATTTAGAAAAAAACCACACAAGTTTTGCACAAATCTGTAATGGAAACGCGCCTTCTGATAGGCGACGCACGGACACGGAATTTAAACATTCTTAGGAACATTTGGGATAATGTAAGTACACAAATCAACAAAATATACACCATTGTTCTAGTGGTTTTGGGATATTTTAATCCAAAAATCTCAGTGTGCCTTTAACTATTCTACTGCTAATAACAATTCTACAGAATAAGTGTGTGTATAGTGTCTAATATACCCTCTCTTGCTTCTCTTCCTCCTCACCTGCTCGTCTTTCTTCCAACCTCAGCACTCTTTTACAGTAATCTAAACCACTAGCTGAGCTCTTAAACCTCAGGTTAGACCGAAAACACATCACCCTATACTAGCGCCACTGTTCTCCACTTCAGCCGGCATCGCTTGTGGTCGGGAAGTGGAAGGAGGATGGAGAAAAGATGGATTGGGGAAAAACTGGATGGAGACCCACACCTGTGATGAGGAACTGTGGGGTTTTCCATATATCGGTTGAGATGGTGAATGCATGAATTGGGCCGGAGGATCTGTGTTGTTAGGGGTCGTTTGTGAGAAGCTGATTGGAGAAAACCACAGAAGCTCTGCAGCGAGACACTGCCAAGCTTGTGTGAAATGGCTGGGTCAAGCTAAATGTTTTAAATATTAAAGCAAATATTGCTGTTCCCAAGGCCCCGGCCGCACAGTGACGCGCTCTGTCCGGCACAAGAGAGTCATTGATGCCTCTGGCCGAGGTGGGGTGTGTTGTGTTTTATGGGGGTCTGAGCACCTCGAGGCTCGGTTAGTCAAACAAGCAGGTCTTTTTCAAGAGGAAAGTGTTTATGTAAGGCACGGTAGCTTTCTTTCTCCCTATCTGTCAATCCATTTGGTTAGTGTAGAGGCTTTTTTTTAAGCTACTGCTTGACAAGCCTTAAATAGGAAATAGCAAAAAATGTATTTGCATATTAAATTTTGGGGGGACCTGCTTGCTTTTTGCACTTTCCACACATGCATGTGAATCTTTGAGTGCATGTTTCCTGTGAAGTATCATGTAAACATTTTTTTTCAAGGGTGCTTTACAAATGAAGTTATGCTAGTTAACCTATTGGAGTAGCTAAAAAAATATCTATTTATAATATGTTAGAACGTTATGGGTAATTATTAATTACGTTTGCTAAGGCAGAGTTTTAACAAACCCTTAAAGGGTTAGTTCACCCAAAAATTATTATTTTCATAATTTACTCACCCTATCTTTCCAAACCCGTTAGACTTTCGTTCATCTTCGGAACACAAATGAAGATCTTTTTGATGAAATTTGAGAGATTTCTGAACTTACGTTGGAGATGTTGGAAATATTTTTTTGCGCAAAGCACTCGCATCACTTCATAAAATTGAGGTTAAACCACTGGAGTCACATGGATTACTTTAATGATGTCTTTACTACCTTTCTGGGTCTTGAAAGTGGTAGTTACGTATAAACTGTCAATAAAGGGACAGAAATCTCTCAGATTCATTTGTGTTCCGAAGATGAACGAAACTCTTACGGGTTTGGAACGACATTAGGGTGAGTAAATAATGACAGAATTTTCTTTTTTGGGTGAACTAATCTTTTAAATTTAACTATAAGGCCTTAAAATCCCAGATTATTAGTGCTATGATGGACATATCAAATTGTCTGACACGAGGCCTGTTCACACAAAGAACAATAACTACAGTGATATTTATAACGACAACTACATTAGCGTCAATAACATTCAGTTTATTATAACCATGCGCTGCAGTTTTGCCGTCTGCCACTCTAAATGTTTGAGCTCTTTATTGTCAGGTGGATTCTGATTGGCTGTTAATGTTTTTACCGTTAATCAGATGGAAAAAATTATCAATGGTCTCATTGTTGGTATAATTGTGACTTCTCTATTCTCATAGAATTCAAAATTTGTTATTGTTACAGTTTATCATCCCAGGTGTGAACAGCCCATTACAAATGTCATCATCCACCAGGTAAAAAATAAATACAAAAATTGAATATTTTATAATTGAAAAATTTATATTGAAGTAGCCTATGAAAACAAGCCATGACCAGAATACCATGGATATGCCCTAGTAACCAACCAGAACACCCTAGCAACTACCTGGAAATATACTAAATGATTTAAAACACCTTCTGGCTTAATATGTGCCTCATCGTCATCAAGCTTTATATATTGCCTTATTGAGTACTTTATGAGTACTTTATTAGCACTGTGAGTGTTGTAGAGCTATAGTTTAACTCTACACGTGTCTAATGCCTTCCTTACAGATGTTATCGACTGCTGTCAGAGTGTGAATTGCAGTGAAACTTTCGACTCTGTGGTCGAGATTCACACTTTTGCCATAGGTATTCCCATTTTAATTTGTGAGTTGTTTTGACATTGTTGTGGTGTGTGATGAAGCCACAGAGATGAGTTGTGTTTTCTAGCCATGTGAAATAAATAGTTGATTAAGAATTTCTTACACAATGAACATGCTTCATTTAAATGAAGATATTATCGTAACATGATTATTCTGGCATCATTTTTATTTATTCTGTCGAACAGGCAGTGTTATTTTAATATCACTGAGATTTTGTTAATATTTTGAATTAGTTTTATTTTTACATTTTCTGATTTATTTTAATTGTATTATTATTATTATTAATATAATTGTCATATTTATTAGTTTTGTTTTAAATGTCTATTATTATAAACATTTTCAGTTTGAATTTATTTTAGTATTAAGTTATACAAAATGAAAATGGGAAATGTGTACTTGGCAATTATAGCTGAAATAATCTTTTTAAAATATTTTATTTTACTTCAGTTTACGT
This sequence comes from Leuciscus leuciscus, assembly GCF_965113295.1. Lineage (NCBI taxonomy): Eukaryota > Metazoa > Chordata > Actinopteri > Cypriniformes > Leuciscidae > Leuciscus > Leuciscus leuciscus. The sequence goes on along the minus strand of NC_138738.1, from coordinate 37,172,287 downwards.
TTATTGTATTTCAAGTAACGCAAGTGCTTTTCCCCCCATTTTAGTTAACTATAATAACTAGAGATATGTCACATCTGCTAATTTCCTGATGTTTGATTTCAAATCTTGCATAATTATCGTCTACAAAAAATTATAAAATTATTTATTAAAATTCAGTTTATTTTACAAATCTACTTAAGACTTGAAATATAGTGCTCATGTTATATGCACTACTTTTATGATACTTCTGTGGTGCTTGACAACCCCTGGTCACGGTGTGTTTTCATTGCACATGGAAAAGAGTCGTGTAAATGTTCTACAGAGCATCTCCAAAGAAAGTCATGTGAACTTTGAATGACATGAGGGTGAGTAAATGATGACAGAATTTTTTACTTTGGGCGAACTGTTCTTTTAAATAAGATGTGAATCATACATCCAGGCCATTTTTTCCCTTCCAAATGTGACATAAAGTTTCCTATGTGCATAAGAACACTAAGTTTAGTGTTTGCGAGGGCAGGAAAACTCTGCATCTGTTTTCATTGGGAGGAAAAACAGCGCTGTATTCATGACGTTCAGATAGCCCCAAACATCGTGAGTTCGATCCCAGGTCATGTGACCCATGAACTGCAGAGTTTCTAAAATCTCCAATCATTGTAATGCTCTTAATTAAGGCACTTAACCCCAGCTCGCCCCTGGAGGGGACGGTCCCTACTATTAGTGTACCCCAAATTGCTCTGAATGAATAGTATCTGTGCAACTGAGGTTATTTTGCTTGCTCTTCACCGCACGTTCACCTTCCCAGTCCACATTTGTCTCAATCCTACTGAAATTGGTTTAACATAACTCTTTCTACTGGGGCGTCCCACTGTTTTGTCTGTTTTTGGAGCGTTGCAAAGGAAGATGAATGGTGCTCTGGCTGATGGCTTTAAAGGTTAAGAAAATGTCAGAACAGCAGAGCTATTAGTCTCCCGTGCTCTGGTGGACCCTTGAAGGGGCCGTTGACTTCTTCCTGAGATGCGGGGTATGATCTATGTGTGCGGGTAATTGCTGTCATGTTTGTCGTGTCCGACAGGTCAGGCTGGGCCTTGTGCTCTTTTCTCCCATCAGCCATCTGGTTTCAGGACTGGCATTTCACTCTGTCACTTAGTTGGTGAAAGAACAATGGTGCAGGGCTGACACTAATGATTATTTTGATAATCGATTAATATGCAGATTATTTCTTTGACAAATTGATTAATTGGATGAAAACAGCCACGCCGCTCTCACACCACACCATGTTCTCACTTCTCACACAGTGGAAATACATCGCGGAGCAGAGAGGACACTGACAACGTGCTGACAGACAGGACAGACCAGGTTACTTTTGATATGAAACAAAGTCTCAGCTTTGAAATTTGGTGATTAAAAAAAAAAAAAAAATTTAAACAATAAATAACGTTTTATGGCTCTTTAATGTGTCTGACAGATCGCTTCAGTTAAAGCTGCTCGTGAACCGATCATCTCTTACTTCTAGTTAATTTATAGCATCAAATAAACATGAAAGAACATATGAAGGAATGTTGTTTTAACCGCGGAGAGACGTCAGTACACTCTTTTTCAAGTTCAAATCCTCCTACGTTAATCTACTAACTCTCCTGGCTGCTTTGTCAGACAAAAATGGTGGATTCGGCAGATGGCGGATTATGATTGGTCAGATCACCTGTCAATCAAACTCCCTGCGAAGGGTCAATTCCACTGAATCTTCCTTTTTAAGAACATTGACTTCAACACCGTCTGAACAAGCCCGACAGAGAAGTTACTCGCCATAGAAAAGCACCAAAAAAAACTTTGAGAACCACTGCAATCGACCCAGTTCATTTGCTGGCTTCCATGGCTGCGATACTCTGGCTGAGGTGGCTACTGGCTACCTGAGGTGTCGAAATACTATTGGATAAGCTGGCAGTGGGCGGGATCACACAGACCTTCCGACATTGAACGCACATTTCAAAGTAGAATAATTGGCTGTAGCATTGATTTTCTGATAATCAAGTATTTGAAATTAGCATGTTTCCTAAATCTCTACAAATATATCATGGTATTTTTATGCTTTAGTACAGTAAAAAAAAAAAAATTACATACAGCACCTTTAACTCTTTCCCTGCCATTGGCGGAATTTTCCGTCTTTCCTTGTTTTCACTGTTATACGGGAAGCTGTCACGCAACTTCTGAATGAGTACAGAATCTCCTGATCAAAACACAGGTGAAGAAGAAACAGAAACAGTCGAATGAAGCATTGCTTATGCACGCTGTAGTAGTCTTTGACAAATAAAAAAAGATTTTTATATTTAGAAAGATTTTCTCAGCTTTTTGTTCAGAATGTTATGGAAGCTTGTTTCCGCCACAGAATAAAACATTTTAAAAGATAATTGCGACTTTTTATCTCACAATTGCGAGTTTACATCTCGCAATTCTGACTTTATTTCTCAGAATTGCGAGATATAAAGTCAGAATTGCGAGATATAAAGTCAGAATTGCGAGATATAAAGTCAGAATTGCGAGATATAAAGTCAGAATTGCGTGAAATAAAGTTGCAATTGCATCTTATAAAGTCAGAATTCTGACTTTTCTTCTCAAAATTATGATATAAAGTCCAATTCTAAGGGAAAAAAAGACAGACTTTTTAAAATATTTTTTTTTACCCCAGAATAGTTTATATCTCACAATTCTGACTTTATAACACGCAATTGCGACTTTATATCATGCAATTCTGACTTTATATCTCGCAATTCTGACTTTATATCTCACAATTCTGACTTTATATCTCCCAAATGCGACATTATTTCTCAGAATTGCGACTTTATATCTCGCAATTGCTACTTTATTTCTGAGAATTGCGACTTTATTTCTCACAATTCTGACTTCATATCTCGCAATTGTGAGAAAAAAAGTCAGAATTGTGAGATAAAAAGTCGCAATTATTATTATTTATTTATTATTCAGTGGCGGAAACAAGCTTCCATAGAATTTTGCTTTTTTTTTAATGAAACTTACCCACATTCAAGTGTGATAAAAAAGAATGCATGAAGCTATAGAATAAAACTAGAATAAAACTAAAAGCAGAGGCTCTGCTCCTTGGTTTTATATATTGCATGTTCAGATATTCATACAACAAAATATTCTGGGGGCCATGAAACTGATGAAAATGATCAAAAACTCTGGCGGGGAAAGAGTTAATGTCTAACGAGAAATATTTTTGTCATAATTATTGCTGCCGTCTGGTTGCATGTACATGCTGAAGTCTGTGAAGGTTAACGGAGACTCCCGCTGTCAGGACAAGCCTTTATGCAAAATGGAAATATTTGTGTGACTTTTAAACATTTACAGATAAGGATACGACAGAGGAAATCGTGTCTCAAACGCAATAAACGGCACGTGCATCCATCAAAGCAAATGAAAGGGCAAGTTGCATAAAACTCGACACTTTTAGTTGAGGTGCTTAATATGACACTCAAGTTTAGGAAAACGTTCTTGCACTTTTCCCGCTGTAGCTCAGTGTGTGTTCTCCATCATATTTCAGATATGTTTTGTCCATGGAAATGCGTCATTAAAGTGACATGACCGTTGGATGTTTTCCGAGCACAGTGAACATGCAGTTAATCGATAATCAAAACCATTGCCGATTATTTTCATTATCGACTATTATCGAATTTGTCGATGTTATGTTGCAGCTCTACATTGGTGCCAATGCATATTAATGGACAATCTGATCCTCGTGTCATTATTGGCCTACGCAAAATATTTGACATGTTTTTGGGACGTTTGTTTGACTGTGTGTGTTGTGAATAGTGCACAAAAGAAGCTTTGATTCAGGTTTGATGTCGTTGATGTTTGATGTCGTCAGTTGTGTATAACACGTGACTGATCAAGTTGGGATTTCAGAGTTACAGCCCAGGAGAAAATATAAACTTAAAGTGAATAAAAAGTTAAATGAAGGTCTCATCCTGTTTCTCTTTCTCTCTGTTTGGATTTAATGTACTTTATTAATGCTCTTGTGAGGAGATCAACTACTCTTTCTGTTTTGTCTGACAGGGGAATCTTCATTCTTGTTATTTTCTCTCATCTTTTTCCCTCTCTCCTGTCTCTTTCTCTCCGCCTCGGAGGAATCATAGGCTATAGTAGTAGTTACTGCGTGAACATCTCTGTGTCTCAGGAGAGTGTTTTTCCTCTCTGGCAGAGAGATCAGACCTGACTGAATCCCACCTGAGGCTTGAAGGATTCTCTAAATCGCACCATCATTCACTCTCTCCTCCTGTTTTTGTTTTGGTCGCTCTCTGGAGGATGATTTTATTGCCCAGCAGTTGCTCTCTCACAGGAGACTTGAAGGAGATCACAGTTTTATTTGCGTATCTACTTTATTTGGGATGTTTCACCTTTGGGGGAAATAAATATAGATGCAAATAAGACAATCATTGACATACAGTATAAGATTATAGAACTATAAAAATCAATGCACTGCAAAAACTGTATTTTAGTCTTGTTGTCAGTACTTGTTTTATACTACTAAATGTTGTTGTATTTATTCATTTTGGTTGGAAACTTAATAGTAGGTATATTTTCTAAAAACAAATCTGTAGTCAATATTTTATGTCAGGGATTCCCAAACTTTTGTCTGCCAAACCCATTTGACCTACTTGAAGTTCCCCTGCGAGTCAAGGTTTCAATAATTCAACAACATTTGTTCATAGTTCTCTGATGTTGGTTAATGGTCAGACAAACAAATACAATATTTTATCTTTTTCTATAAAGTGTTTAATCTTGATTTGCATTTATTCAAAATATTCTCATTTAGCATTTTTTATGATTTAATTTATTATTAGCTTTTCATCAGTTCACACAAACCCCCTGCAGTTCTTTCATTCACAATGGAACTCAATTATTATTTTTTTATCTTTTATTGATGTTTTGATGAGAAAACAAGACAAAAATACCAATTTGAGAATGATTTCTAATAATGCGAAACGTCAATATGCAAGTTAATGCATATTGAGATCTCTGTTTTTTTTATTGATCTCCTCTGAACCTCTAGTTGAGAAATACAAACACATCTAAGCATGAAACTTCAACAAAAGTCTTCACTTGCTCTCCCTTTAAATCTCATTGTTGTCTTGAACACAAGTTATTTCAATTGAGTTATGTATTTTTTTTTTCACCTTGCATATGAGTCTTCATCATGAGTTCCTCACAGAGAAGATGGACTAAACCAAGTGGTCCCCTGATGCTGTCTTATGGGCTTCTTGTGATCGCAGCCATCAGATTAACCACAGGAGTTCGGGAATGAACAGCCAGTCCTGTGAGGTGCACATAAAGCTTGAGCTAAAATAACCCAACATACATAAACCAAAAGACCTCTGTACTCTTGTCCTTGAAAAACTGTGTGCTCAAACACTGCGGACTTTATATTTGACAGAAATAATCGTTTTATTTTTAATTCATTTTGAGTTTGACTTGGCGTCCCAAAATTTTTACCTCATTTCCCCATCTCTCCCAATCCAACTTTCTTTCACAAACACCCACATTCAGTGCCTGCAGAGAAGAGTATGGCACATACCCAGCATACGGCATGTGTTTATAAAGAATGATTTGTAAGAATTAAGTTAAATCAGTGGGAGAAATAGAGAGTAGAACGAAAAAAGTGTCCACAAATGTGTGCTCAACTGAGATGATTACAGCATAAGTCATGCATTTCACAATGAGATCATGTTGGCTAAATGTGTTTTGTGTTTCTTCATCCAGTGCTCTAGCATGACTTAAGATACTGGCATCTGTTCAGACATGACATGTTCATAGTGAACCCCTCGAGAGGGAACACACCCGCGAGGGGCGGAGCAAGGACTAATTAACACCAGACTAACTTGATTCTGAACGCTAACATACTGTACAACTCTTTTGTTTTAATAGTATTCCTCTTCTTTGGGATTTGATTAGATGAATTAGTTGGTCATTCTGTATGCATGTTTGTTTCTCTATTCTATTCTATTGATGTATTTTTGTTTCTCTATTCTATTCTATTCTATTCTATTCTATTGATGTATTTTTGTTTCTATATTCTATTCTATTCTATTCTATTCTATTCTATTCTATTGATGTATTTTTGTTTCTCTATTCTATTCTATTCTATTCTATTGATGTATTTTTGTGTCATCATATTGTTTCATATAAAACAACATGAATTTCCATGCAGGTTCAGGGTGATTTATGCTGATTCAGATTAATGCTGATTTGTAAATGGTTGATGCTGGTTAGTGTTGTTTTGGCACTAGTTCAGGCTGGTTAATGCTGGTTTGATGCTTGTCTAACTGGTGCTAACCAGCCTAACCATTTTGTTCACTAGAGAAACCGAACAGGTGAAATTGGTCAACATGATTGATTAAACTAGTAAAGCAACAGGTTCTTGCTGGTTTGAGTTTGTAAGCTATTGTGATTTTGCTGGTTTATTCTGTTTCAGGGTTAAGAAGTACTGGTTTGGTGCTGGTTATATCTGGTTGGTGCTGGTTATGTCTGGTTAGTGCTGGTCAGGCTGGAGGACGAGCAAAGCTATGCTGCAACAGAACAGCATGGTGTTCCTTGTCAACCTGGTTTACTTTTTGGTTAAATCAGTAAAGCAGAAGGTTCTTTCTGGTTAAGCTGGTCAGCCAATGGGATTTTTTTTTTCTTCTGGTTTAGAAGTTTGGTGTATGGTTTATGTTTGTTAGTGCTTATCTGGAGCTGGTTTATTCTGGATTAGAGTTGAGTAGTACTGGTTTGGTTTAATCTTGACAAGAATAAAAAATAAATCTTGCTTGTTAAGTTGTTAAGCTATTGTGATTTTGCTGGTTTAGAAGTTTGGTGGCTGTTTTATGCTGGTCCATTCTGGTTAGGGTTAATACTGGATTGGCACTGGTTAGTGCTAGTCAAGCTGGTCAACGACCAAAGCCATGCTGTCGCACAGCAAAACATTATGGTTGTCCTCATCAAGTTTGTTGACTTTCTTGTTAAATGAGTAAAGCAGAATGTTCTTGCTGGTTAAGCTGGTCAGCTAATGGGATTTTTCTGGTTTAGAACTTTGGTGGCTGGTTTATGCTGGTTAGTACTAATCTGGAGTTGGTTTATTCTGGTTTAGAGTTGAGTAGTACTGGTTATGGCTGGTCAGTGCTGGTCTAGCTGGTGGACAAGCAAAGCCATTCTGTCCAACAGCAAAAAGTACATGATCTTTCAGGTCAAGCTAAAGCAGTGGGTTCTTGCTGGTTGAGTTTGTCAGCTATTGTGATTTTACTGGTTTAGAAGTTTGGTGGCTGGTTTATGCTGGTCCATTCTGGTAGGTTTAGGGTTAAGTAGCACTGGATTAGTTCTGGTCAAGCTTTTGGATGAGAAAGGCTATGCTCTCCCACAGCAAAACATTATTGTCTTCCTTGTCAAGTTTGTTGACTTTTTGGTTAAATGAGTAAAGCAGAATGTTCTTGCTGGTTAAGCTGGTCAGATAATGTGATCTTGATGGTTTAGAACTTTGGTGGCTGGTTTATGTTGGTTAGTACTAATATGAAGCTGGTTTATTCTGGTTTAGAGTTAAGTTGTACTGGTTTGGTGCTGGTAATGGTTGGTCAGTGCTGGTCTTGTTGGTGGACAAGCAAAGCCATGCTGTAAAGAAAGAAAAAAAAGTCTTTCAGGTCCTTCTTAAGCAATGGGTTCTTGCTGGTTGAGTTTGTCAGCTATTGTGATTTTGCTGGTTTAGAAGTTTGGTGGTTTGTTTATGCCCGTTTATTCTGGTTTGGGGTTAAGTAGTACTGGATTGGTGCTGGTTAAATCTGGTTAGTGCTGGTCAAGCTGGTGAATGAGCAAAGCCATGCTGTCCAGCAGCAAATCATTATGGTCTTCCTCGTCAAGCTTGTTGACATTCTGGTGAAATCAGTAAAGCAGAAAGTTGTGATTTTGCTGGATAAGAGATGAGAGATCTTTTGACTTTGTTGACTTCTCATGTTGTGGATCCAGCACAACTCCTGCATAAAATATCATCCTTTCCCTCATTCACCTCAGAGAATAAAATGAATGAACATGTAATTTCAGTCTGCTGAATTATACGACTCAGTTGAATGGAGCTACAAATGAATGGATGAATGAGTGAGTGAATTGGTTGGTCTCAAGAGGAAGTCGTGCAAAATTTGAATTCGAAATCAACCGCCCCATTGCGTATTGTATTTTTGTGTGTGACGGGGGTCTGGAGATGGAGGGAATCGGAATAATGATAGAGGGGATTGAACATGTTTCTTGATCTCTTTTCACCTAGAATCACTGTGAAATGTCAAATTTGAATTGATTGAAAAGAAAATTACAGCTGTATTATGGGATGCCGTGGGGGGAGGGCTGTTGTTGCCACAGATACCAGACCACTGCTTCTCAAAGTGCTGTTCTCAGCTTATGAGTGAGCTAAGGTTTCTTGTTAAATTGTCCCAAAAAGACACAGAAGTCACACTTAAAAATGCCTGAGTGGAACTGCATTAAATAACAAAGTACTAACCCAAATGGCATTTATTTTAAGGAAAAAAGTATGCTTATTACGCAGAACATTTACCAGATATTTTTTGTGGAGCTTAGTCACGGAAGATGGCATATGTAATTTGACATTCATGAAAATGAGCTGTGATGGATAGACATATGTCTTTTTAATGGGTTATAGTTTTGAGGTTTGAGGTCACGTTTACAGAGTTAAAGACATTTTATGTTTAGACATTTGAACAGACTGTGCTTCTGTACCGGACAGCCTTGCTTTTATTCATGTCAAATTATGTAAATAAATATGGCATCTAAGATTGATATATTATATGAGGCTGTTAAATATTTACTAATTATTCACAGTGATTTTTGCTGGCCATGTAAAATAATGCAGGATTCTGAATATTGTGATGACGGACGACTTTTTTGGGTCAGTGAGATTTTTTTGAAGGAAATTAATATTCATCAAGGACTCATTAAATTCATAAAAAGTGACAGCAAAGATATTTATAAAAGATTCCTATTTCAAATAAATGCTGTTCTTTTGAACTTTCAATTCAGTAAAGAATCCTGATTTTATTTTATTTTTTATCATGGTTTCCACAGAAATATGAAGCAGAACTGTTTTCAACGTTAATAATAAAAAGAAACCAGCATATTAGAATGATTTCTGAAGGATCATGTGACATTGAAGACTGGAGTATTGATGCTGAAATATCCGCTTGGATCACAGGAATAAATCACATTTAAAAAAATATATTCAAATAGAAAACATTGTATTTTTAACATTAAAAAATCTTGCAGACCCCAAACTTTTAAATGGTAGTGTATAAATAGGACATAGGACACCTGTGTGATCTTAAAGAGAATTGATCTGGTGTGCTTAGTGGTTTTTATTCTTATTTTTAAACGATTTTTAGTGGATTTGTGAAAAAAAGTGTAGCGTTCGATCACAGTTTTGTATCGAAAGCGGTGAAATCCAGACATTTTTAAGAGTAGCATCAGTGTTCAAATACGTACCGAGGCTGCTGTACGCATCCGAGGTGCACCAGCCTCAGTTTGGGAACAGTTAGAGGAATTTTAACCCTTTCTGTCCCCGCGTCTGCTCGCCACAGATGCTTCACACACACACACACACACACACACACACCCTCGTGCACAGCCGTCGTGCCCCCAGCAGCCTCCCTCCATTGAGAAAGTTAACAGTTTGTTTTTCACAGGGCTGAATGCTTCACTGCACACATTACCGAAGCCCCTTCATCTCCCCCTTTACTCGTCCGTGAGAGGCTGACTAAAATTATTTCTCTCCCTCTCTCTCTCTCTCTCTCTCTGTCTGTCTGTTTGTAAGGATTCTGTTAAACAGATCTGAAGTCTGTCGGATGCGCTCCTCTGGAATGAGCCCACGCTGACACCTTACTCCTGGTGAGTACACTCTTTTTTATTTTTCTAATCTATCCATCCGTGGCGAAAACTATCCACTTATGAGAATCTTTCCATCTTGTTGCACTGTGCTTTCCCTTCTTTTTTTTTGTCCTGGAAGCAATTTTGCCCACATGTCTTCCCTCCCCTCGTGTCCTCCCGTATCTTTTCCAATTTCGTCCTCTCTCCGCTCCATCCCGTCTTCCGTCTCTCTCTCTGTCCCCTCCCTCTCTCCGTGTCTTTGTTGAGGTATTCTGATAAACAGTTTGGCCGTCATCTCCAGACCTCCCCCATTGTGTGTCCAATTCTCTTTGTTCTCTCAGCCTGTGGCGCTGGCCTCTGAGTGTGTGTGTGTGTGTGTGTGTGTGTGTGTGTGATTGACCACTTCAAGTGCGTCTGTGTTTGTCTGAATAGATGGAGCTACTATGCAAGAATTTATCCTTTTTGTCCATATTGTCACTGACTCACTGCATTTTGATTCTTTGTGTGTGTTTGTCTGCCTGTCTCCCCTCTTCTGTCTATTTCAGTTCAGTTCAATTCTGTTCAATTTCACTTATTAATCAGTTTTTGTTGTCATTGCAGTCTATTTGGTCATTTCTGTCTCTCAACTGATTTCAGATCAGTTTTTTTTTACTTGTCTTGAAGTAATTTTTTTCCCATTTTCAGTGTAATAAAATTAGTCTGTTGTCATGACAATTCATTTTGTTGTTCTTTTCCGTCTGTATTTCTCAACTAATTTCAAATCAGTTTAATTTTAATTGTTTAATTTTTTTATTTAATCATATTCATGTTTTTATATGTAACTTTGTGGTCTTCTAAATCAAATTAAATTGATTAAAAGTGACATTAAAGACATTTATAATGCTATAAAATATTTCTATTTCAAATAAATGCTATTTTGAACTGTCTATTCAGCAAAAAAAACCTGGAAAAGAAAAATGCATCACTGTTTTCCACAAAAATATGAAGCAGCACAACTGTTTTCAACATTGATATAATAATCAGAAATGTTTCTTGAGCAGCAAATCATCATATTAGAATGATTTCTGAAGGATCATGTGACACTGAAGACTGGAGTGATGATGCTGAAAATTCAGCTTTGATTTCAGGAATAAATTACATTTTAAAATAGATTACAATAGAAAACGGGTATTTTAATTTATAATAATATTTCACAATAATATTGTTTTTTATTAAATGCAGCCTTGGTGAGGATGACAGATTTCTTAAAAAACAAACAATTAAACAATCTTATCGACACCAATCTTTTGAACGATAGTGTATATATACTTTTAATATCAATTTAAATGTTTAAAAATATTATTATTTTTACAGCATTTATTAATCTTGGTTGATGATAATTTGATAAATGGCACTTCTTGCGATTCATTAACTACAACATTTAATGTTAGGAAGTATCGGTATATGTGGAAATTAACATTAACCAAGTTTATTAAATGCTCTGAAAGTTATGTTCATGTTATATTAAACTGACTATTGCATTAACTAACATGTAACAATGTAGTTTTTCTTTTTTGTTTTGAAATGCGATAAATATAAATAAGTGGCTGTAGGATTTATTTCACAGCACAGAATTAATTGCTAAAAGAAAACCTAAACAACCATGATAATGAAAATTCATGGATCTGCAAGTTCATGTCGTCCATTATTCAGGGCCAGCCTCCGATGTGCAACGATTCAGGGACAAATATGCAAATATCATACAGCTGTAAGCAGTGAGTTTATAGTTTCAAGCTCCCGAAGTTAATTTAAACCTTCGTTTCCCATTTTATATCTGCTTAATACACCAATTCTGTTTAGACAGATGCTTCTGTCACAAATCTCACGTTGTTAACGGCACAAAGAGAACGAGAGATGGACGGAGAAAGGGAGAGTGAGAGAATGAGTGAAACGTGAATGGCGTGAGGATGGACACAATAAAAGGCCGGTCTTGTTGCGGCGCTGTTTAAGATTCTGCCCGGTGTCGGGTCCGTGGTCAGCGCTGAGGGAAAGCGTGCTCGCTCACAGCGCCTGTAAAGCTCAACGGACTTCATTCACGTGCTAAAGAGCCTCTGCTTTGGCAGATAGTTGGCCGGTCTCACAGAGAAGGCTTTCACGCAGAGACAGCGAAGGAGTGGAAGGTTTTTGGGAAAAAAAATTGCAAACAAGGGACGCATCTGAAAAGGCAAACACTTTCAGAGATACAACAAATATCCGTGGAACTGCTTGATTGGAGCTGCTAATTCACAGCTTGGATCGGCCTGTACGTGTATCTCAGGTTGGCGTTGGCTCTTGGCCGGGAAAGGTTGCTGGCCCGTCTTAGTGCCCTAACTAGGGTAGCGCACGGACCTCCAGCTGCGTGAATGGGAATAGAGTTCATTTGGGGTCTCTTTTTGGGGATAAAGGTTTTGGTTGTGTGACCCCTTTCAGCGCTTAGAGGAAATGTTGGGGATTGTGGCCGGGCTCCCATGGGCAAAAACATGTTCTCTATAGGCGATGTCAAAGGCCATGTTTGTTGAGGAGGGTTTTTATTTATCAGTGAGTCAGACAAACTAGTGTAAATTGCATGCACTCTGCAAATGATGAATTTTAAGTCTAGTGCATCTGCATATTTGAAGGCAGTTTTTTGTTTTCTGTCATGTTGACGACACTTGTTATCACAGGCTACGCATGGACTTCATTCATGACATGCAAGCAGAATGAATTTCTTATGGAAATTGTTGCACTGAATGGATGATAACAATTTACACAAGCATGGTTTCACAGGTGAATTATACAAAAAACTGTGCTTGGATGTCATGAACGAGGCTGTAGATGCATCGATTATCGTTCTCCTAACAACATGGTCTTGCAGTTGTTTTAAAAAGAGCCATTGTTTTCTATGCAAACAAGCGCTAGACGGACATCTTTGACCGTTTCACTCGCGTCTCGCAACAGAGAGACGTATGTTTAGAAAGCCATGTAAAGTTAAAAGAAGTTTAACTTTTAAAAAAACACGTCTCAAGACTTTGTGAGGGTTTTGCCACACATTTTAAAAGATAATTGCGACTTTTTATCTCACAATTGCGACTTTACATCTCGTAATTCTGACTTTATTTCTCAGAATTGGGAGATATAAAGTCACAATTGCGTGTTATAAAGTCACAATTGCGAGATATAAACTCGCTATTGCATATTATAAACTCACAATTCTCACGCCACAGAATAAAACATTTTAAAAGATAATTGCGACTTTTTTTCTCGCAATTGCGAGTTTATCTCTTGCAATTCTTACATGTTTTCTCGTAATTGTGAGATATAAAGTCCAATTCAAAGTAAAAAAAAGAATTATTTTTTTCCTCAGAATTGCGTGATATAAAGTCGCAATTCTGAGGAAAAAAGTAATTCTTTTTTTTACTAGAATTTACTAGAATTGCGACTTTATATCACGCAATTCTGACTTTATAACTCGCTATTGCAACTTTTTAAAATTAATTAATTAAATTAAATTATATTTATTGCAAATTAACAAAACAGTTGCTTATACAAGGTAAGAAATCAATGACACACATAGATACAGGAGAGAGAAAAACAAAAGCAAATAGAGAGAAAACAGCTGAATATAGATATCGGTATAATGGTGTATGCAGGTACATCGCTATTGCAACTTAATATCATGGAATTCTGAGATAAAAAGTCAGAATTGCGAGATGTAAACTCGCAATTATGAAAAAAAAAGTCACAATTACCTTTTTTATTTTTTATTCTGTGGCTGAAAAAAGCTTCCATAGTTTTGTTCATAATTGTTTATGCGATTTTACAAAATTATATTTGATTTATAAATGTTATTTTAAACATTATACACTTTTTTTTTTTGGTACAGACAGTCACGTTATTTCACTGCTTTGAATTTGAATAAACAATTTTATGCGGTACATTAATATTTTCCTCAAAAGGTTTTTCCTCCTAACTGAAATTATGTCTTTTAAAATCGCATATAGTAATATTTAAGTATAAAATTCGAATGTATTTTTTCATGCATTTTGACAGCCCTATAGCCACTCAAAACAACTGCAGGAATTAAACACGGTCAATTTTGATTTCATATGTCTTTAATTATCTTAATCAACTAGACTTTCTTGTTCAACCAAACAGTGAATGTTTTGTTTTTGTAACATCTGAACTAAACTGATGTCTGGACTTTCCTGAGTTTCATCTTGAAATGTCTCCTGCAATCACAGCTGCTCATTATCACCTTACTTGTCTTCCTTTATACCTTCCCTCCCACTTGCTTTTTTTTTCCTGACGGAGGACAATTAAAGATGAATAGAGTCCATAAATCCTCGGTATCAGCATCCTGATGCTGCAGTGGTTGTAAAGCAGTGTCACAGAGAGACAGTGTTATCTACTGTGGATTAGCATTAATCCTTGTGTTTATTCCAGACTGTTTACACAGGTCCGTCGTGGATTAGTTGTCTTCCAGTAATGTGCTTGAGAGGAGAGCATCTGTGATCAAGATCTGACATTTGGCAGACTTTTCGTTCAACGCCCTTCGTATATTTGCACTTTCACTCATTGTCCTTGTTACACGCGAAACTTAATATCCAAGGAATTCAGTTGTTTATACATTGCATAATCTCAGGAATGTAGCGTGTTGAAAACAACTTCTATCAACAGCATCTGTGTTCTGCTTGTGAATGCCACATCATTTTTGGCTCGTCCCTCAGTTTGTCGAAACAAATTTGCATTATACATCACTTACGATGGAAGTCTGTGGGACAAAAAACAGAATCATGAAAGCTTGTATGTTCTGGTAAAGAGTCGGTATAAAAGTATGTGTTTGCTGTAAATTCTAATCGCATCGAAGACTAACGTCGTTGTTATGCTTTACTTCTGTAGACACAGTTTGTACTTTGTGTACTTTGGTTATTCTACTTTTCAAAAGTCTGGGTTCAGTAAGATTTTTTAAAGAAATTAATATTTTTATTAAGCAAGGACACATTAAATCGATCGATAGTGACAGTAAAGACATTGATAAGTTACAAAAAAATCTATTTTGAATAAATGCTGTTCTTTTGACCTTTCTATTCATCAAATAATTTTGAGGGAAAAAAATGATCACGGTTCCAATGTAACTATTAAGCATCACAATTGTTTTCAACATTGATAATAATCAGAAATGTTTCTTGATCATCGAAATCATCATATGTGTCCCTGGACGACAAAACCAGTCACATGGGTACATTTTATGAAATTTAGATGTATACATCATCTGAAAGCTGAATAAATAAGCTTCCCATTGATGTATATGGTATGTTAGGATAGGACAATATCTGGAATCTGAGGGTGCAAAAAAATCGAATCATTGAGAAAATCTCCTTTGAAGTTGTTCATTTATGTTTCGCGATTGTGTTGCATTCACTCACAAAAATAAATGTTTGATATATTTACGGTAGGAAATGTACAAACTATTTTCATGGAACATGATCTTTACTTAATATCCTAATGATTTTTGGCATAAAAGAAAAATGTAAAATTTTGACCCATACAATGTATTGTTGGCTATTGCCACCGTGCGACATGTGACTGGTTTTGTGATCCAGGGTCACATATTAGAATGATTTCTGAAGGATCATGTGACACTGAAGACTGGACTAATGATGCTGAAAATTCAGATTTGATCACAGGAATAAATTACATTTGACAATAAATTCACATAGAAAAAGGTTATTTTTAAATATTTCACAATATTGCAGCTTTTACAGAATTTTTATGAAATAAATGCAGCTTTGATGAACATAAGAGACTTCTTTGAAAAACATTGATAACAAGCACTAAAATTCTCTCACAAACTGAGAGAACTCAAGATTATTTTCTGTGGTAATTAACAACATGCTTAAGTCGCATTGACCGGAAACATTGCTTAAAAAAAATATTTGGCTCTTTTTACACATAAATCATTTAGGACACACTCGCACAAACACCATAGCGGTCGTTTTGGGCTCACGTCCTGAACTTTGAACCTTGCGACACTGCTTTAGAGGGAGCCATGGGTGTCCAGGGCCGCCGGTTCAGTTTGTAATTCCACATAAAGGCCTTTAAATCTTTTAGTCTGGATTAGACTGGGCCGACGAGACGGCAACACAACACATGACCGCAGAGAACACCTCCCGTCCCGACAACCTTTGTGTTTCACTGAGCTTTAGAGCGACAGAGAAAGAGGTGAAGTCATTTTGGGTCTCCCATTAGATATTAAAGAGATACTTTGACTAAACCTGCATGTGGGAGAACAGAAACTGAGGTGGGAAAGCATCTGCAAGACTTGAAAGTACAGTGTGTCTTATAAGATTTATAAGTCCGAATCTGATACTGCCTTTGGTGACACTTTATTTTACAGTGTCCTTGTTACACGTTACATGCAGTTACTGTTGTAATAACTATAAATTGTACATAATTACATCCTATTGTAAGTACATGTAGTTAATTATTATTACTCAATACCTAAATGTATAATTACACTGTAACACGGACACCCTAAAATAAAGTGTAATGCTAAATTGTACAACATTTTTGGACAACTGGATATAACATGAAGACAGCTTTACTATATGAAGTGAATTTTCCGCATCATTACTCCAGTCTTCAGTGTCACATGATCCTTCAGAAATCATTCTGATATGATGATTTGCTGCTCAAGAATTTTTGCTCCATATTTGAAGAAACTGTGATGAATGTTTTTCAGGATTCTTGGACGAATAGAAAGTTCAAAATAACAGCATTTATTTGAAATAAAAATCTTTTGTAACATTATAAATCTCTGATCTGTCACTTTTGATCAATGTGATATGGTCTTGCTTAATAAAAGTATTATTATTATTATTTTTATTTTTTTATCTTACTGGCCCCAAACCTTTTAACAGTAGTTTATGCATAGATATATATTGACCAGACAAAGTGTTTCGACAAAACCTGAGTAAAAGTGAAACCTCATTTCGGTTAGTTCATAATCTCATGTTCAAATCTGTGATTGTTTTGATGGGTTTTATAATACTTTGCAGAGGCAAGAAACAAACTCCCTCTAAACCAGGCATGACCTCATGCAATGTCGCAATGTTTGTGTAGACACAACACGGGAACATTTGACATGGGTCTGAAAAATTAAGGTACCCTTTTGAATTTCCAACAAACATCTTAAAATATCTGGAGTAACACACATTGTGTGAATTGTTCACTCAGTCTAATCTAGTTAGAAGAGTTGTCAGTTCGTTATTAACCTGTTCTGACCCCATGGATATCTGTGTGTGATTGGTGCTCGTGTGTGTCAACCATCTTTGACCTTATTTATTCATCTTCTTCTTTCATATCTCGTCTTTTAATAAAAAATGAATTGGCCCAGACGGGCCGTCAGTGGCCCACCTAGTCTGCCCATTGTGTGACCCGGGCCTCCCCTTTGGTGCATTTGTCACTGCCATCATGGCTTTCATGGGTCTCCATCTCTCTCTGTCATCCCTCCACCTCTGTGGCCTCTGATGAGTCTGAGAAGGTGGGCATGAATAGGGTGCTGAGGGGTATTAAGGGGGATTTGGGGGATTGAGGGTCTTTTGCTATTGAGGTACATTAGACATGGTCTGCGATGAAGTGTCTGTTGCACAGCGTCACGCTTCCCGAGCCAAGAATAAGAGCCTGGATCCTGCTGCCAGGGAATTACACATGAAAACTATACAGATTTACAATGAATTCAAATACTCACCATTAACACCATTCTACCCCATCCACTTGCTGTCTGTTTTTCCTTATTAACTGGATTTTGAGAGTTTTGAATAAATGTTTTACAGCTGAAGTGTGCAATTTCGTCTCCACTAATTGGTTCAACAAGTGGAACTGCAAAAAAAAAAAGGGTTTCCCAAATACTCTTCCATTGATCAGACTTACTCATAGCCCCGCCCCCAAGTCATGCCATTGGTTGAGCCAGTGTTGCTGGTTAGGATGCATAAATAAACAAATCACAATGTGTATGTTTTCATTTGTGATAAAATCAATCCATGAATGGCTTATTTATAGTTCCTTTCTGCATATTAAATAGGTATATGAGAAAGTATTTAACCCAGTACAATTGACACAAATCAGCTTATTAAATAAAATATAAAATGTAAATATATTTGACCTATCTTTAATGTAATCAATTTCAGCTGAAAGTTTTCTCACAATATTTTATTTTGAATATTTCCATATGACTATTTTTTGGGGATATGGTATAATTTTTTCCCCCCTTCTAATAATAACATTTTGATAGAGTTTTGAATAAAAGCTGTTTGAAAAATAGGTTAAATGATTTCTGGGTTATTTTAGTATTAATTATAAACTATTTTAGTATTTATTAATATTTAATAGAAAGGTAAAATGTTAAATGATGATTTCAGCATTTATAATAAAAAAATATTTTAGTATTATTGATATACTATTATAGTATTTATTAATATTTTGAATGAGCTTTTATTCTTAAATTTCATTTTTTATTTTCATTTTAGAAAATTTTTGGTAACTTAATTATGTGATTTTTGTCATTATTATTATTATTTTTATTTAACTATTTCTATTTCACTTTAATTACATCTTTTTAAGCTTTAGTTTTAGTAATTGTAGAACTTCTTAAACTTAATTCAGTTGCCAAGGAAACATGTTTAAAAATGTTTTTTTTTTATTAAATTTTATTTCATCTTTGTATCCGTTACCATAAATGCTCTTTAATAGTTTTAATTTGGGTTTTAGTCAATTATAATAATATCACTGTTTCAGTTGACTGAACTCCAATGAACACAGTTTGCCATATTTAAATAGATGATTCAACCAAGTATCACCATGTCCATGATATTAGTTGAATAACCTTGAAATATTATTTAAATACCATGGTACATGAATATGGTAATCCTTCAGTACCATTGTACATACACAAGAAGACAGATTATATAAAGGAGGAGACTTTCGACAGTCAATATATGGCAGCTTTAAGAATGGCCAAGAGCCAATCATCTTTTGACAGAGGCTTCAGCCGCTAAGAAAAAGCACAACCTGATTTACTATGTTATTGATCATAATCTTGACACTTTTGGACATGTTGGTCTTTCCTCTTTAGTGTATTTGTATCCTGGAAAATTGCTTTTTGAGGGTGTATTCAAGATGATGTGGACTGACTAGAAAAGTATATGAGTTTTTCCAATTGATACTATCATATGGTATCAAGTTTAAGTGAATCAGTACAAAAATGTGGAAAAAAGTGTGTTTAGTTACAGGACATCAGACCACCTCTCCAGTCTCTACAGATTGGGTAATGTTTGGTGTTTGTGTGTGTAAAGCCAAGACAGATGCTTCAGTGGTTTCTCTGTGACGCATCAGGAAGTGTATGTTTAAGTGTGATTGAGTATGTGTTTGCGTGTGTGTGTGTGTGTGTGTTTACTTGGAGGCTAACTGGGAAGTGTGTGTTAGAGTGAAGCTGTGTGTGTCTCTTATGTAAGATCTCAGATGAGTGTTTACACGTCGGGTTTACCTGAGCCTCATGCGCTGTCACACACCTAATGGAAAGATTAACTGGGTGAACCGTCCGAGATCACAGAGACCCATTGATTCCCATGACAGGCTGAAAATAGATCAAAATCCTTTCTTCAACTTCTAATTAAACTTTTAATGATCTGCTGCCTCATCGTCCACAGGCTGACAATTACAGCAAAATCAATGTTGTGTTTTAGAATAACATTATGTGGAACCGCTGCAGGTCTTGGAAGAGGTCCAGTCACTTACAATGATGAGAGATGGAGGTTAATTAGATTAGAAATAGCAAAACTAACACATCAGGAGAAGATGAAGCGGTCTCTCTGCTGCTCACTGTGTATCTGTCTTTTTATCTGGACGTCCATCTGTTTTCTTTCTGTTCTTGAAGTTTTTTAAAATCTGTTATCTGTATTTCCATCGTTTACTCTTCCATATGTAATTCCAAACCCAATTTACTTTCTTCCCTGCAATGCAAAAGGATTTTTTCCCTGAAGAATTAGGCCTGTTCACACCAATAACTATAATGATTAGAGGTGTAACGGATCATAGTTGATCCGTGATCCGTACGAACCAGGCCCCACGGTTCGAAACGCATGTGATTAATTGCATTTAAAGATTATCTAGTGAAAGTTTAATATTTGCACGTGTTAGCCAATTTAAAACACTCAAGCGTTTTTACACAATTCAAATGCATGAAGAGGCAAAAGCGATATCGATTTGCAATCGCGCGCTGTTTTCTGTGCGCACACACTCAAAGCACACACACTCACTGAGGCGCTTTCAGATCTCAAGATCAAGCTCTGTTTCGCGACTCCTTGATCTTCAACGGACACACACTCACAAAATTATCCACAAGTATTCTTGTGTAAGGTCGGTTATAGTGAACGTAATGTTGATAAAGAAATCGAATGTGTTTCATCATATTGGTTCCGTGAATTTACTGACTGCAGCCTAAAAATAACTACCATGTCATTAATTGTCAAACTGATGAATGAAAAAAAAACATTGACAGCCAATCAGAACCCATCTTTCTTTAAAGAGCTCAAGCATTTAAAGTGACAGACCACAAAACTCCAGCGCATGCTTAGAATAAACAAAACAATATCGTCTTGATGGTGTAGACGCTAATATAGTTAACGTTATAGTTATCGTCCTTGGTGTGAACAGCCTTTATACTAGTCGCTCAGTTAAAAATAGAGAGACTGAGGCTTTCAAGCTTCAAAAAGTCCAAATTTTTTCCAAGATTCCAATTTTAAAGGGGTGGTTGATTATGATTTCACTTTTTTTAACTTTAGTTAGTGTGTAATGTTGCTGTTTGAGCATAAACAACATCTGCAAAGTTATGACGCTCAAAGTTCAAAGCAAAGGGAGATATTTGCTTTTAAAGAAATCTCTTTTTAAGGACTACAACCAACGGCTGATAGGGACTACACAACATTCCTCCGGGGTTAGTGACATCACCAACCCTAGAATTTACATAAACCCCGCCCTCTGAACATGATTTATAGATTATCATGACAGAAAATGCGAATCAATGA